>NC_090926.1:77771509-78072342 GCF_040938575.1 Ambystoma mexicanum
TGGCCAGCACTGCCTGGGAATCTCCCCTGCTCTCATCTATCTTTACTGCCCTGGAGTCACTGCCCAGGAATCTCCCCAGCTCTCATCTATCTCCACTGCCCCAGAGTCATGCCCAGCACTGCCTGGGAATCTCCCCTGCTCTCATCTATCTTTACTGCCCTGGAGTCACTGCCCAGGAATCTCCCCAGCTCTCACCTATCTACACTGCCCCAGAGTCATGCCCAGCACTGCCTGGGAATCTCCCCTGCTCTCATCCATCTATACTGCCCCAGAGTAACGGCTAGCACAACCTGGGACTCTCCCCTGATCTCATGCATCTCCACTGCCCTAGAGACATGGCCAGCACTGCCTGGGAATCTCCCCAGCTCTCATCTATCTCCACTGCCCCTGTGTCATGGCCAGCACGGCCCTGTTCTCATCTATCTCCACTGCCCCAGAGTCACACATCACTGCTTAGGAACATCCCTGCTCTAATTTATCTCCACTGCCCCTCAGTCATGGCCAGCACCGCCCCGAATCCGCCCTGCTCTCATCTATCTCCACTGCCCCAGAGTCGAGAACAGCACTGCCCACAAATCTCCCTTGCTCTCATCTATCTCCACTGCCCCAGAGTCCTTCCAGTGCTGCCCGGGAATCTCCCCTGCTCTCATCTATCTCCACTGCCCCAGAGTCCCTGCCAGTGCTGCCCGGGAATCTCCCCTGCTCTCATCTATCTCCACTGCCCTGGAGACATGACAAGCACTGGCTGGGAATCTCTGCTGCTCTTACCCATCTCCACTGCCCAAGAGTCACGCCCAGCACTTCCTGTGAATGTCCCCTGCTCTCACCAATCTCCACTGGCCCAGAGTAACATCTAGCACAGCCTGGGAATCTCCCCTGCTCTCATCTATCTCCAATGCCCTGGAGACTTGGCCCACACTGCCTGGGAATCTCCCCTGCTCTCATCTATCTCCACTGCCCCAGAGTCACGGCAAGCATTGCCTGGGAAATTCCCCTGCTCTCATCTATCTCCACTGCCCCAGAGTAATGGCTAGCACTGCCTGGGAATGTCCCCTGCTCTCATGCATCTCCACTGCCCTGGAGACATGGCCAGCACTGCCTGGGAATCGACCCAGCTCTCATCTATCTCAACTGCCCCAGAGTCACAGCTAGCATGGCAAGGAAATCTCCCCTACTCTCATCATCTCCACTGCCCCAGAGTCACAGATCACTGCCCAAGAATACCCCCTGCTCTTATCTATCCCCACTGCCCCTGAGTCATGGCCAGCACTGCCCGGTATCTCCCCTGTTCTCATCTATCTCCACTGCCCAGGAGACATGGCCCGCACTGCCTGGGAATCTCCCCTGCTCTCATCTATCTTTACTGCCCTGGAATCACTACCCCGGAATCTCCCCAGCTCTCATCTATCTCCACTGCCCCAGAGTCATGCCCAGCACTGCCTGGGAATCTCCCCTGCTCTCATCTATCTTTACTGCCCTGGAGTCACTGCCCAGGAATCTCCCCAGCTCTCACCTATCTACACTGCCCCAGAGTCATGCCCAGCACTGCCTGGGAATCTCCCCTGCTCTCATCCATCTCTACTGCCCCAGAGTAACGGCTAGCACAGCCTGGGACTCTCCCCTGATCTCATGCATCTCCACTGCCCTAGAGACATGGCCAGCACTGCCTGGGAATCTCCCCAGCTCTCATCTATCTCCACTGCCCCTGAGTCATGGCCAGCACTGCCCGGTATCTCCCCAGCTCTCATCTATCTCCACTGCCCCAGAGTCATGCCCAGCACTGCTTGGGAATCTCCCCTGCTCTCATCTATCTTTACTGCCCTGGAGTCACTGCCCAGGAATCTCCCCAGCTCTCACCTATCTACACTGCCCCAGAGTCATGCCCAGCACTGCCTGGGAATCTCCCCTGCTCTCATCCATCTCCACTGCCCCAGAGTAACGGCTAGCACAGCCTGGGAATCTCCCCTGATCTCATGTATCTCCACTGCCCTAGAGACATGGCCAGCACTGCCTGGGAATCTCCCCTGCTCTCATCTATCTCCACTGCCCTGGAGATATGGTGAGCACTGCCTGGGAATCTCCCTTGTTCTCATCTATCTCCACTGCCCCAGAGTAACGGCAAGCACTGCCTGGTAATCTCCCCTGCTCTCATCTATCTCCACTGCCCTGGAGATATGGCGAGCACTGCCAGGGAATCTCCCTTGTTCTCATCTATCTCCAATGGCCCAGAGTAACAGCTAGAACTGCCTGGGTATCTCCCCTGCTCTCATGTAGCTCCACTGCCCCAGAGTAACGGCTAGCACTGCCTGGGAATCTCCCCAGCTCTCATCTATCTCCACTGCCCCTGAGTCATGGCCAGCACTGCCCGGAATCTGCCCCTGCTCTCATCTATCTTTATTGCCCTGGAGTCACTGCCCAGGAATCTCCCCTGCTCTCACCTATCTCCACTGCCCCACAGTCACGCACAGCACTGCCTGGGAATCTCCCCTGCTCTCATCTATCTCCACTGCCCAAGAGTCACGGCAAGCACTGTCTGGGAATCTCCCCTGCTCTCATCCATCTCCACTGCCCCACAGTAACGGCCAGCACTGCCTGGGAATCTCCCCTGCTCTCATCTATCTCCACTGCCCTGGAGATATGGTGAGCACTGCCTGGGAATCTCCCTTGTTATCATCTATCTCCACTGCCCCAGAGTAACGGCAAGCACTGCCTGGGCATCTCCCCTGCTCTCATGTAGCTCCACTGCCCCAGAGTAACGGCTATCACTGCCTGGGAATCTCCCCTGCTCTCATCTATCTCCACTACCCTGGAGACATGACAAGCACTGGCTTGGAATCTATGCTTCTCTAACCCATCTCCACTGCCTAAGAGTCACGCCCAGCACTTCCTGTGAATGTCCCCTGCTCTCACCAATCTCCACTGCCCCAGAGTAACATCTAGCACAGCCTGGTAATCTCCCCTGCTCTCATCTATCTCCAATGCCCTGGAGACTTGGCCCACACTGCCTGGGAATCTCCCCTGCTCTCATCTATCTTTACTGTCCTGAAGTCACTGCCCAGGAATCTCCCCTGCTCTCACTTATCTACACTGCCCCAGAGTCATGGCCAGCACTGCCCCTGTTCTCATCTATCTCCACTGCCCCAGAGTCACACATCACTGCCCAGGAACATCCCTGCTCTAATTTATCTCCACTGCCCCCCAGTCATGGCCAGCACTGCCCCGAATCTGCCCTGCTGTCATCTATCTCCACTGCCCCGGAGTCAAGAACAGCACTGCCCACAAATCTCCCTTGCTCTCATCTATCTCCACTGCCCCAGAGTCCCTGCCAGTGCTGCCCGGGAATCTCCCCTGCTCTCATCTATCTCCACTACCCTGGAGACATGACAAGCGCTGGCTGGGAATCTATGCTTCTCTTACCCATCTCCACTGCCTAAGAGTCATGCCCAGCACTTCCTGTGAATGTCCCCTGCTCTCACCAATCTCCACTGCCCCAGAGTAACATCTAGCACAGCCTGGGAATCTCCCCTGCTCTCATCTATCTCCAATGCCCTGGAGACTTGGCCCACACTGCCTGGGAATCTCCCCTGCTCTCATCTATCTTTACTGTCCTGGAGTCACTGCCCAGGAATCTCCCCTGCTCTCACTTATCTACACTGCCCCAGAGTCATGGCCAGCACTGCCCCTGTTCTCATCTATCTCCACTGCCCCAGAGTCACACATCACTGCCCAGGAACATCCCTGCTCTAATTAATCTCCACTGCCCTTCAGTCATGGCCAGCACTGCCCCGAATCTGCCCTGCTGTCATCTATCTCCACTGCCCCAGAGTCGAGAACAGCACTGCCCACAAATCTCCCTTGCTCTCATCTATCTCCACTGCCCCAGAGTCCCTGCCAGTGCTGCCCGGGAATCTCCCCTGCTCTCATCTATCTCCACTACCCTGGAGACATGACAAGCACTGGCTGGGAATCTATGCTTCTCTTACCCATCTCCACTGCCTAAGAGTCATGCCCAGCACTTCCTGTGAATGTCCCCTGCTCTCACCAATCTCCACTGCCCCAGAGTAACATCTAGCACAGCCTGGGAATCTCCCCTGCTCTCATCTATCTCCAATGCCCTGGAGACTTGGCCCACACTGCCTGGGAATCTCCCCTGCTCTCATCTATCTCCACTGCCCCAGAGTCACGGCAAGCATTGCCTGGGAATCTCCCCTGCTCTCATCTATCTCCACAGCCCCAGAGTAATGGCTAGCACTGCCTGGGAATGTCCCCTGCTCTCATGCATCTCCACTGCCCTGGAGACATGGCCAGCACTGCCCGGGAATCAACCCAGCTCTCATCTATCTCCACTGCCCCAGAGTCACAGCTAGCATGGCAAGGAAATCTCCCCTGCTCTCATCATCTCCACTGCCCCAGAGTCACAGATCACTGCCCAGGAATATCCCTTGCTCTCATCTATCTCCACTGCCCCTGAGTCATGGCCAGCACTGCCCAGTATCTCCCCTGTTCTCATCTATCTCCACTGCCCAAGAGTCACGGCAAGCACTGTCTGGGAATCTCCCCTGCTCTCATCCATCTCCACTGCCCCACAGTAACGGCCAGAACTGCCTGGGAATCTCCCCTGCTCTCATCTATCTCCACTGCCCTGGAGATATGGTGAGCACTGTCTGGGAATCTCCCCTGCTCTCATCTATCTCCACTGCCCCAGAGTAACGGCAAGCACTGCCTGGGCATCTCCCCTGCTCTCATGTAGCTCCACTGCCCCAGAGTAACGGCTAGCACTGCCTGGGAATCTCCCCTGCTCTCATCTATCTCCACTACCCTGGAGACATGACAAGCACTGGCTGGGAATCTATGCTTCTCTTACCCATCTCCACTGCCTAAGAGTCATGCCCAGCACTTCCTGTGAATGTCCCCTGCTCTCACCAATCTCCACTGCCCCAGAGTAACATCTAGCACAGCCTGGGAATCTCCCCTGCTCTCATCTATCTCCAATGCCCTGGAGACTTGGCCCACACTGCCTGGGAATCTCCCCTGCTCTCATCTATCTTTACTGTCCTGGAGTCACTGCCCAGGAATCTCCCCTGCTCTCACTTATCTACACTGCCCCAGAGTCATGGCCAGCACTGCCCCTGTTCTCATCTATCTCCACTGCCCCAGAGTCACACATCACTGCCCAGGAACATCCCTGCTCTAATTTATCTCCACTGCCCTTCAGTCATGGCCAGCACTGCCCCGAATCTGCCCTGCTGTCATCTATCTCCACTGCCCCAGAGTCGAGAACAGCACTGCCCACAAATCTCCCTTGCTCTCATCTATCTCCACTGCCCCAGAGTCCCTGCCAGTGCTGCCCGGGAATCTCCCCTGCTCTCATCTATCTCCACTACCCTGGAGACATGACAAGCACTGGCTGGGAATCTATGCTTCTCTTACCCATCTCCACTGCCTAAGAGTCATGCCCAGCACTTCCTGTGAATGTCCCCTGCTCTCACCAATCTCCACTGCCCCAGAGTAACATCTAGCACAGCCTGGGAATCTCCCCTGCTCTCATCTATCTCCACTGCCCCAGAGTAACGGCAAGCACTGCCTAGGCATCTCCCCTGCTCTCATGTAGCTCCACTGCCCCAGAGTAATGGCTAGCACTGCCTGGGAATGTCCCCAGCTCTCATCCATCTCCACTGCCCCTGAGTCATGGCCAGCACTGCCCTGTTCTCATCTATCTTCACTGCCCCAGAGTCCCTGCCAGTGCTGCCCGGGAATCTCCCCTGCTCTCACCCATCTACACTGCCCCAGAGTCATGCCCAGCACTGTCTGGGAATCTCCCCTGTTCTCAACTAACTTCACTGCCCAAGAGTCACGCCCAGCACCGCCTGGGAATCTCCCCTGCTCTCACCAATCTCCACTGCCCCAGAGTAACATCTAGCACAGCCTGGTAATCTCCCCATCTCTCATCTATCTCCAATGCCCTGGAGACATGACAAGCACTGGCTGGGAATCTCTGCTGCTCTTACCCATCTCCACTGCCCAAGAGTCACGCCCAGCACTTCCTGTGAATGTCCCCTGCTCTCACCAATCTCCACTGCCCCAGAGTAACATCTAGCACAGCCTGGTAATCTCCCCATCTCTCATCTATCTCCAATGCCCTGGAGACTTGGCCCACACTGCCTGGGAATCTCCCCTGCTCTCATCTATCTTTACTGCCCTGGAGTCACGGCCCAGGAATCTCCCCTGCTCTCACCTATCTACACTGCCCCAGAATCATGCCCAGCACTGCCTGGGAATCTCCCCTGCTCTTGTCCATTTCCACTGCCCCAGAGTAACGGCTAGCACTTCCCGGGAATCTCCCCTGCTCTCATCTATCTCCACTGCCCCAGAGTCACTGCAAGCATTGCCTGGGAAATTCCCCTGCTCTCATGTAGCTCCACTGCCCCAGAGTAATGGCTAGCACTGCCTGGGAATGTCCCCAGCTCTCATCTATCTCCACTGCCCCTGAGTCACACATCACTGCCCAGGAACATCCCTGCTCTAATTTATCTCCACTGCTCCTCAGTCATGGCCAGCACCGCCCCAAATCCGCCCTGCTCTCATCTATCTCCACTGCCCCAGAGTCGAGAACAGCACTGCCCACAAATCTCCCTTGCTCTCATCTATCTCCACTGCCCCAGAGTCCTTCCAGTGCTGCCCGGAAATCCCCCCTGCTCTCACCTATCTACACTGCCCCAGAGTCATGCGCAGCACTGCCTGGGAATCTCCCCTGTTCTCAACTAACTTCACTGCCCAAGAGTCACGCCCAGCACCGCCGGGGAATCTCCCCTGCTCTCACCCATCTCCACTGGCCCTGAGTAACATCTAGCACAGCCTGGGAATCTCCCCTGCTCTCATGCATCTCCACTGCCCTGGAGACATGGCCAGCAATGCCTGGGAATCGACCCAGCTCTCATCTATCTCAACTGCCCCAGAGTCACAGCTAGCATGGCAAGGAAATCTCCCTTCTCTCATCATCTCCACTGCCCCAGAGTCACAGATCACTGCCCAGGAATACCCCCTGCTCTTATCTATCCCCACTGCCCCTGAGTCATGGCCAGCACTGCCCGGTATCTCCCCTGTTCTCATCTATCTCCACTGCCCAGGAGACATGGCCCGCACTGCCTGGGAATCTCCCCTGCTCTCATCTATCTTTACTGCCCTGGAGTCACTGCCCAGGAATCTCCCCAGCTCTCATCTATCTCCACTGCCCCAGAGTCATGCCCAGCACTGCCTGGGAATCTCCCCTGCTCTCATCTATCTTTACTGCCCTGGAGTCACTGCCCAGGAATCTCCCCAGCTCTCACCTATCTACACTGCCCCAGAGTCATGCCCAGCACTGCCTGGGAATCTCCCCTGCTCTCATCCATCTCTACTGCCCCAGAGTAACGGCTAGCACAACCTGGGACTCTCCCCTGATCTCATGCATCTCCACTGCCCTAGAGACATGGCCAGCACTGCCTGGGAATCTCCCCAGCTCTCATCTATCTCCACTGCCCCTGTGTCATGGCCAGCACGGCCCTGTTCTCATCTATCTCCACTGCCCCAGAGTCACACATCACTGCTTAGGAACATCCCTGCTCTAATTTATCTCCACTGCCCCTCAGTCATGGCCAGCACCCCCCCGAATCCGCCCTGCTCTCATCTATCTTCACTGCCCCAGAGTCGAGAACAGCACTGCCCACAAATCTCCCTTGCTCTCATCTATCTCCACTGCCCCAGAGTCCTTCCAGTGCTGCCCGGGAATCTCCCCTGCTCTCATCTATCTCCACTGCCCCAGAGTCCCTGCCAGTGCTGCCCGGGAATCTCCCCTGCTCTCATCTATCTCCACTGCCCTGGAGACATGACAAGCACTGGCTGGGAATCTCTGCTGCTCTTACCCATCTCCACTGCCCAAGAGTCACGCCCAGCACTTCCTGTGAATGTCCCCTGCTCTCACCAATCTCCACTGGCCCAGAGTAACATCTAGCACAGCCTGGGAATCTCCCCTGCTCTCATCTATCTCCAATGCCCTGGAGACTTGGCCCACACTGCCTGGGAATCTCCCCTGCTCTCATCTATCTTTACTGCCCTGGAGTCACGGCCCAGGAATCTCCCCTGCTCTCATCTATCTCCACTGCCCCAGAGTCACGGCAAGCATTGCCTGGGAAATTCCCCTGCTCTCATCTATCTCCACTGCCCCAGAGTAATGGCTAGCACTGCCTGGGAATGTCCCCTGCTCTCATGCATCTCCTCTGCCCTGGAGACATGGCCAGCACTGCCTGGGAATCGACCCAGCTCTCATCTATCTCAACTGCCCCAGAGTCACAGCTAGCATGGCAAGGAAATCTCCCCTGCTCTCATCATCTCCACTGCCCCAGAGTCACAGATCACTGCCCAGGAATACCCCCTGCTCTTATCTATCCCCACTGCCCCTGAGTCATGGCCAGCACTGCCCGGTATCTCCCCTGTTCTCATCTATCTCCACTGCCCAGGAGACATGGCCCGCCCTGCCTGGGAATCTCCCCTGCTCTCATCTATCTTTACTGCCCTGGAATCACTACCCCGAAATCTCCCCAGCTCTCATCTATCTCCACTGCCCCAGAGTCATGCCCAGCACTGCCTGGGAATCTCCCCTGCTCTCATCTATCTTTACTGCCCTGGAGTCACTGCCCAGGAATCTCCCCAGCTCTCACCTATCTACACTGCCCCAGAGTCATGCCCAGCACTGCCTGGGAATCTCCCCTGCTCTCATCCATCTCTACTGCCCCAGAGTAACGGCTAGCACAGCCTGGGACTCTCCCCTGATCTCATGCATCTCCACTGCCCTAGAGACATGGCCAGCACTGCCTGGGAATCTCCCCAGCTCTCATCTATCTCCACTGCCCCTGAGTCATGGCCAGCACTGCCCGGTATCTCCCCAGCTCTCATCTATCTCCACTGCCCCAGAGTCATGCCCAGCACTGCTTGGGAATCTCCCCTGCTCTCATCTATCTTTACTGCCCTGGAGTCACTGCCCAGGAATCTCCCCAGCTCTCACCTATCTACACTGCCCCAGAGTCATGCCCAGCACTGCCTGGGAATCTCCCCTGCTCTCATCCATCTCCACTGCCCCAGAGTAACGGCTAGCACAGCCTGGGAATCTCCCCTGATCTCATGTATCTCCACTGCCCTAGAGACATGGCCAGCACTGCCTGGGAATCTCCCCTGCTCTCATCTATCTCCACTGCCCTGGAGATATGGTGAGCACTGCCTGGGAATCTCCCTTGTTCTCATCTATCTCCACTGCCCCAGAGTAACGGCAAGCACTGCCTGGTAATCTCCCCTGCTCTCATCTATCTCCACTGCCCTGGAGATATGGCGAGCACTGCCAGGGAATCTCCCTTGTTCTCATCTATCTCCAATGGCCCAGAGTAACAGCTAGCACTGCCTGGGTATCTCCCCTGCTCTCATGTAGCTCCACTGCCCCAGAGTAACGGCTAGCACTGCCTGGGAATCTCCCCAGCTCTCATCTATCTCCACTGCCCCTGAGTCATGGCCAGCACTGCCCGGAATCTGCCCCTGCTCTCATCTATCTTTATTGCCCTGGAGTCACTGCCCAGGAATCTCCCCTGCTCTCACCTATCTCCACTGCCCCACAGTCACGCACAGCACTGCCTGGGAATCTCCCCTGCTCTCATCTATCTCCACTGCCCAAGAGTCACGGCAAGCACTGTCTGGGAATCTCCCCTGCTCTCATCCATCTCCACTGCCCCACAGTAACGGCCAGCACTGCCTGGGAATCTCCCCTGCTCTCATCTATCTCCACTGCCCTGGAGATATGGTGAGCACTGCCTGGGAATCTCCCTTGTTATCATCTATCTCCACTGCCCCAGAGTAACGGCAAGCACTGCCTGGGCATCTCCCCTGCTCTCATGTAGCTCCACTGCCCCAGAGTAACGGCTATCACTGCCTGGGAATCTCCCCTGCTCTCATCTATCTCCACTACCCTGGAGACATGACAAGCACTGGCTGGGAATCTATGCTTCTCTTACCCATCTCCATTGCCTAAGAGTCATGCCCAGCACTTCCTGTGAATGTCCCCTGCTCTCACCAATCTCCACTGCCCCAGAGTAACATCTAGCACAGCCTGGGAATCTCCCCTGCTCTCATCTATCTCCAATGCCCTGGAGACTTGGCCCACACTGCCTGGGAATCTCCCCTGCTCTCATCTATCTTTACTGTCCTGGAGTCACTGCCCAGGAATCTCCCCTGCTCTCACTTATCTACACTGCCCCAGAGTCATGGCCAGCACTGCCCCTGTTCTCATCTATCTCCACTGCCCCAGAGTCACACATCACTGCCCAGGAACATCCCTGCTCTAATTTATCTCCACTGCCCTTCAGTCATGGCCAGCACTGCCCCGAATCTGCCCTGCTGTCATCTATCTCCACTGCCCCAGAGTCGAGAACAGCACTGCCCACAAATCTCCCTTGCTCTCATCTATCTCCACTGCCACAGAGTCCCTGCCAGTGCTGCCCGGGAATCTCCCCTGCTCTCATCTATCTCCACTACCCTGGAGACATGACAAGCACTGGCTGGGAATCTATGCTTCTCTTACCCATCTCCACTGCCTAAGAGTCATGCCCAGCACTTCCTGTGAATGTCCCCTGCTCTCACCAATCTCCACTGCCCCAGAGTAACATCTAGCACAGCCTGGGAATCTCCCCTGCTCTCATCTATCTCCAATGCCCTGGAGACTTGGCCCACACTGCCTGGGAATCTCCCCTGCTCTCATCTATCTTTACTGTCCTGGAGTCACTGCCCGGGAATCTCCCCTGCTCTCATCTATCTCCACTGCCCCAGAGTCACGGCAAGCATTGCCTGGGAATCTCCCCTGCTCTCATCTATCTCCACAGCCCCAGAGTAATGGCTAGCACTGCCTGGGAATGTCCCCTGCTCTCATGCATCTCCACTGCCCTGGAGACATGGCCAGCACTGCCCGGGAATCAACCCAGCTCTCATCTATCTCCACTGCCCCAGAGTCACAGCTAGCATGGCAAGGAAATCTCCCCTGCTCTCATCATCTCCACTGCCCCAGAGTCACAGATCACTGCCCAGGAATATCCCTTGCTCTCATCTATCTCCACTGCCCCTGAGTCATGGCCAGCACTGCCCAGTATCTCCCCTGTTCTCATCTATCTCCACTGCCCAAGAGTCACGGCAAGCACTGTCTGGGAATCTCCCCTGCTCTCATCCATCTCCACTGCCCCACAGTAACGGCCAGCACTGCCTGGGAATCTCCCCTGCTCTCATCTATCTCCACTGCCCTGTAGATATGGTGAGCACTGTCTGGGAATCTCCCCTGCTCTCATCTATCTCCACTGCCCCAGAGTAACGGCAAGCACTGCCTGGGCATCTCCCCTGCTCTCATGTAGCTCCACTGCCCCAGAGTAACGGCTAGCACTGCCTGGGAATCTCCCCTGCTCTCATCTATCTCCACTACCCTGGAGACATGACAAGCACTGGCTGGGAATCTATGCTTCTCTTACCCATCTCCACTGCCTAAGAGTCACGCCCAGCACTTCCTGTGAATGTCCCCTGCTCTCACCAATCTCCACTGCCCCAGAGTAACATCTAGCACAGCCTGGGAATCTCCCCTGCTCTCATCTATCTCCAATGCCCTGGAGACTTGGCCCACACTGCCTGGGAATCTCCCCTGCTCTCATCTATCTTTACTGTCCTGGAGTCACTGCCCAGGAATCTCCCCTGCTCTCACTTATCTACACTGCCCCAGAGTCATGGCCAGCACTGCCCCTGTTCTCATCTATCTCCACTGCCCCAGAGTCACACATCACTGCCCAGGAACATCCCTGCTCTAATTTATCTCCACTGCCCCTCAGTCATGGCCAGCACTGCCCCGAATCTGTCCTGCTGTCATCTATCTCCACTGCCCCGGAGTCGAGAACAGCACTGCCCACAAATCTCCCTTGCTCTCATCTATCTCCACTGCCCCAGAGTCCCTGCCAGTGCTGCCCGGGAATCTCCCCTGCTCTCATCTATCTCCACTACCCTGGAGACATGACAAGCACTGGCTGGGAATCTATGCTTCTCTTACCCATCTCCACTGCCTAAGAGTCATGCCCAGCACTTCCTGTGAATGTCCCCTGCTCTCACCAATCTCCACTGCCCCAGAGTAACATCTAGCACAGCCTGGGAATCTCCCCTGCTCTCATCTATCTCCAATGCCCTGGAGACTTGGCCCACACTGCCTGGGAATCTCCCCTGCTCTCATCTATCTTTACTGTCCTGGAGTCACTGCCCAGGAATCTCCCCTGCTCTCACTTATCTACACTGCCCCAGAGTCATGGCCAGCACTGCCCCTGTTCTCATCTATCTCCACTGCCCCAGAGTCACACATCACTGCCCAGGAACATCCCTGCTCTAATTTATCTCCACTGCCCTTCAGTCTTGGCCAGCACTGCCCCGAATCTGCCCTGCTGTCATCTATCTCCACTGCCCCAGAGTCGAGAACAGCACTGCCCACAAATCTCCCTTGCTCTCATCTATCTCCACTGCCCCAGAGTCCCTGCCAGTGCTGCCCGGGAATCTCCCCTGCTCTCATCTATCTCCACTACCCTGGAGACATGACAAGCACTGGCTGGGAATCTATGCTTCTCTTACCCATCTCCACTGCCTAAGAGTCATGCCCAGCACTTCCTGTGAATGTCCCCTGCTCTCACCAATCTCCACTGCCCCAGAGTAACATCTAGCACAGCCTGGGAATCTCCCCTGCTCTCATCTATCTCCACTGCCCCAGAGTAACGGCAAGCACTGCCTAGGCATCTCCCCTGCTCTCATGTAGCTCCACTGCCCCAGAGTAATGGCTAGCACTGCCTGGGAATGTCCCCAGCTCTCATCCATCTCCACTGCCCCTGAGTCATGGCCAGCACTGCCCTGTTCTCATCTATCTTCACTGCCCCAGAGTCCCTGCCAGTGCTGCCCGGGAATCTCCCCTGCTCTCACCCATCTACACTGCCCCAGAGTCATGCCCAGCACTGTCTGGGAATCTCCCCTGTTCTCAACTAACTTCACTGCCCAAGAGTCACGCCCAGCACCGCCTGGGAATCTCCCCTGCTCTCACCAATCTCCACTGCCCCAGAGTAACATCTAGCACAGCCTGGTAATCTCCCCATCTCTCATCTATCTCCAATGCCCTGGAGACATGACAAGCACTGGCTGGGAATCTCTGCTGCTCTTACCCATCTCCACTGCCCAAGAGTCACGCCCAGCACTTCCTGTGAATGTCCCCTGCTCTCACCAATCTCCACTGCCCCAGAGTAACATCTAGCACAGCCTGGTAATCTCCCCATCTCTCATCTATCTCCAATGCCCTGGAGACTTGGCCCACACTGCCTGGGAATCTCCCCTGCTCTCATCTATCTTTACTGCCCTGGAGTCACGGCCCAGGAATCTCCCCTGCTCTCACCTATCTACACTGCCCCAGAATCATGCCCAGCACTGCCTGGGAATCTCCCCTGCTCTTGTCCATTTCCACTGCCCCAGAGTAACGGCTAGCACTTCCCGGGAATCTCCCCTGCTCTCATCTATCTCCACTGCCCCAGAGTCACTGCAAGCATTGCCTGGGAAATTCCCCTGCTCTCATGTAGCTCCACTGCCCCAGAGTAATGGCTAGCACTGCCTGGGAATGTCCCCAGCTCTCATCTATCTCCACTGCCCCTGAGTCACACATCACTGCCCAGGAACATCCCTGCTCTAATTTATCTCCACTGCTCCTCAGTCATGGCCAGCACCGCCCCAAATCCGCCCTGCTCTCATCTATCTCCACTGCCCCAGAGTCGAGAACAGCACTGCCCACAAATCTCCCTTGCTCTCATCTATCTCCACTGCCCCAGAGTCCTTCCAGTGCTGCCCGGAAATCCCCCCTGCTCTCACCTATCTACACTGCCCCAGAGTCATGCGCAGCACTGCCTGGGAATCTCCCCTGTTCTCAACTAACTTCACTGCCCAAGAGTCACGCCCAGCACCGCCGGGGAATCTCCCCTGCTCTCACCCATCTCCACTGGCCCTGAGTAACATCTAGCACAGCCTGGGAATCTCCCCTGCTCTCATGCATCTCCACTGCCCTGGAGACATGGCCAGCAATGCCTGGGAATCGACCCAGCTCTCATCTATCTCAACTGCCCCAGAGTCACAGCTAGCATGGCAAGGAAATCTCCCTTCTCTCATCATCTCCACTGCCCCAGAGTCACAGATCACTGCCCAGGAATACCCCCTGCTCTTATCTATCCCCACTGCCCCTGAGTCATGGCCAGCACTGCCCGGTATCTCCCCTGTTCTCATCTATCTCCACTGCCCAGGAGACATGGCCCGCACTGCCTGGGAATCTCCCCTGCTCTCATCTATCTTTACTGCCCTGGAGTCACTGCCCAGGAATCTCCCCAGCTCTCATCTATCTCCACTGCCCCAGAGTCATGCCCAGCACTGCCTGGGAATCTCCCCTGCTCTCATCTATCTTTACTGCCCTGGAGTCACTGCCCAGGAATCTCCCCAGCTCTCACCTATCTACACTGCCCCAGAGTCATGCCCAGCACTGCCTGGGAATCTCCCCTGCTCTCATCCATCTCTACTGCCCCAGAGTAACGGCTAGCACAACCTGGGACTCTCCCCTGATCTCATGCATCTCCACTGCCCTAGAGACATGGCCAGCACTGCCTGGGAATCTCCCCAGCTCTCATCTATCTCCACTGCCCCTGTGTCATGGCCAGCACGGCCCTGTTCTCATCTATCTCCACTGCCCCAGAGTCACACATCACTGCTTAGGAACATCCCTGCTCTAATTTATCTCCACTGCCCCTCAGTCATGGCCAGCACCCCCCCGAATCCGCCCTGCTCTCATCTATCTTCACTGCCCCAGAGTCGAGAACAGCACTGCCCACAAATCTCCCTTGCTCTCATCTATCTCCACTGCCCCAGAGTCCTTCCAGTGCTGCCCGGGAATCTCCCCTGCTCTCATCTATCTCCACTGCCCCAGAGTCCCTGCCAGTGCTGCCCGGGAATCTCCCCTGCTCTCATCTATCTCCACTGCCCTGGAGACATGACAAGCACTGGCTGGGAATCTCTGCTGCTCTTACCCATCTCCACTGCCCAAGAGTCACGCCCAGCACTTCCTGTGAATGTCCCCTGCTCTCACCAATCTCCACTGGCCCAGAGTAACATCTAGCACAGCCTGGGAATCTCCCCTGCTCTCATCTATCTCCAATGCCCTGGAGACTTGGCCCACACTGCCTGGGAATCTCCCCTGCTCTCATCTATCTTTACTGCCCTGGAGTCACGGCCCAGGAATCTCCCCTGCTCTCATCTATCTCCACTGCCCCAGAGTCACGGCAAGCATTGCCTGGGAAATTCCCCTGCTCTCATCTATCTCCACTGCCCCAGAGTAATGGCTAGCACTGCCTGGGAATGTCCCCTGCTCTCATGCATCTCCTCTGCCCTGGAGACATGGCCAGCACTGCCTGGGAATCGACCCAGCTCTCATCTATCTCAACTGCCCCAGAGTCACAGCTAGCATGGCAAGGAAATCTCCCCTGCTCTCATCATCTCCACTGCCCCAGAGTCACAGATCACTGCCCAGGAATACCCCCTGCTCTTATCTATCCCCACTGCCCCTGAGTCATGGCCAGCACTGCCCGGTATCTCCCCTGTTCTCATCTATCTCCACTGCCCAGGAGACATGGCCCGCCCTGCCTGGGAATCTCCCCTGCTCTCATCTATCTTTACTGCCCTGGAATCACTACCCCGAAATCTCCCCAGCTCTCATCTATCTCCACTGCCCCAGAGTCATGCCCAGCACTGCCTGGGAATCTCCCCTGCTCTCATCTATCTTTACTGCCCTGGAGTCACTGCCCAGGAATCTCCCCAGCTCTCACCTATCTACACTGCCCCAGAGTCATGCCCAGCACTGCCTGGGAATCTCCCCTGCTCTCATCCATCTCTACTGCCCCAGAGTAACGGCTAGCACAGCCTGGGACTCTCCCCTGATCTCATGCATCTCCACTGCCCTAGAGACATGGCCAGCACTGCCTGGGAATCTCCCCAGCTCTCATCTATCTCCACTGCCCCTGAGTCATGGCCAGCACTGCCCGGTATCTCCCCAGCTCTCATCTATCTCCACTGCCCCAGAGTCATGCCCAGCACTGCTTGGGAATCTCCCCTGCTCTCATCTATCTTTACTGCCCTGGAGTCACTGCCCAGGAATCTCCCCAGCTCTCACCTATCTACACTGCCCCAGAGTCATGCCCAGCACTGCCTGGGAATCTCCCCTGCTCTCATCCATCTCCACTGCCCCAGAGTAACGGCTAGCACAGCCTGGGAATCTCCCCTGATCTCATGTATCTCCACTGCCCTAGAGACATGGCCAGCACTGCCTGGGAATCTCCCCTGCTCTCATCTATCTCCACTGCCCTGGAGATATGGTGAGCACTGCCTGGGAATCTCCCTTGTTCTCATCTATCTCCACTGCCCCAGAGTAACGGCAAGCACTGCCTGGTAATCTCCCCTGCTCTCATCTATCTCCACTGCCCTGGAGATATGGCGAGCACTGCCAGGGAATCTCCCTTGTTCTCATCTATCTCCAATGGCCCAGAGTAACAGCTAGCACTGCCTGGGTATCTCCCCTGCTCTCATGTAGCTCCACTGCCCCAGAGTAACGGCTAGCACTGCCTGGGAATCTCCCCAGCTCTCATCTATCTCCACTGCCCCTGAGTCATGGCCAGCACTGCCCGGAATCTGCCCCTGCTCTCATCTATCTTTATTGCCCTGGAGTCACTGCCCAGGAATCTCCCCTGCTCTCACCTATCTCCACTGCCCCACAGTCACGCACAGCACTGCCTGGGAATCTCCCCTGCTCTCATCTATCTCCACTGCCCAAGAGTCACGGCAAGCACTGTCTGGGAATCTCCCCTGCTCTCATCCATCTCCACTGCCCCACAGTAACGGCCAGCACTGCCTGGGAATCTCCCCTGCTCTCATCTATCTCCACTGCCCTGGAGATATGGTGAGCACTGCCTGGGAATCTCCCTTGTTATCATCTATCTCCACTGCCCCAGAGTAACGGCAAGCACTGCCTGGGCATCTCCCCTGCTCTCATGTAGCTCCACTGCCCCAGAGTAACGGCTATCACTGCCTGGGAATCTCCCCTGCTCTCATCTATCTCCACTACCCTGGAGACATGACAAGCACTGGCTGGGAATCTATGCTTCTCTTACCCATCTCCATTGCCTAAGAGTCATGCCCAGCACTTCCTGTGAATGTCCCCTGCTCTCACCAATCTCCACTGCCCCAGAGTAACATCTAGCACAGCCTGGGAATCTCCCCTGCTCTCATCTATCTCCAATGCCCTGGAGACTTGGCCCACACTGCCTGGGAATCTCCCCTGCTCTCATCTATCTTTACTGTCCTGGAGTCACTGCCCAGGAATCTCCCCTGCTCTCACTTATCTACACTGCCCCAGAGTCATGGCCAGCACTGCCCCTGTTCTCATCTATCTCCACTGCCCCAGAGTCACACATCACTGCCCAGGAACATCCCTGCTCTAATTTATCTCCACTGCCCTTCAGTCATGGCCAGCACTGCCCCGAATCTGCCCTGCTGTCATCTATCTCCACTGCCCCAGAGTCGAGAACAGCACTGCCCACAAATCTCCCTTGCTCTCATCTATCTCCACTGCCACAGAGTCCCTGCCAGTGCTGCCCGGGAATCTCCCCTGCTCTCATCTATCTCCACTACCCTGGAGACATGACAAGCACTGGCTGGGAATCTATGCTTCTCTTACCCATCTCCACTGCCTAAGAGTCATGCCCAGCACTTCCTGTGAATGTCCCCTGCTCTCACCAATCTCCACTGCCCCAGAGTAACATCTAGCACAGCCTGGGAATCTCCCCTGCTCTCATCTATCTCCAATGCCCTGGAGACTTGGCCCACACTGCCTGGGAATCTCCCCTGCTCTCATCTATCTTTACTGTCCTGGAGTCACTGCCCGGGAATCTCCCCTGCTCTCATCTATCTCCACTGCCCCAGAGTCACGGCAAGCATTGCCTGGGAATCTCCCCTGCTCTCATCTATCTCCACAGCCCCAGAGTAATGGCTAGCACTGCCTGGGAATGTCCCCTGCTCTCATGCATCTCCACTGCCCTGGAGACATGGCCAGCACTGCCCGGGAATCAACCCAGCTCTCATCTATCTCCACTGCCCCAGAGTCACAGCTAGCATGGCAAGGAAATCTCCCCTGCTCTCATCATCTCCACTGCCCCAGAGTCACAGATCACTGCCCAGGAATATCCCTTGCTCTCATCTATCTCCACTGCCCCTGAGTCATGGCCAGCACTGCCCAGTATCTCCCCTGTTCTCATCTATCTCCACTGCCCAAGAGTCACGGCAAGCACTGTCTGGGAATCTCCCCTGCTCTCATCCATCTCCACTGCCCCACAGTAACGGCCAGCACTGCCTGGGAATCTCCCCTGCTCTCATCTATCTCCACTGCCCTGTAGATATGGTGAGCACTGTCTGGGAATCTCCCCTGCTCTCATCTATCTCCACTGCCCCAGAGTAACGGCAAGCACTGCCTGGGCATCTCCCCTGCTCTCATGTAGCTCCACTGCCCCAGAGTAACGGCTAGCACTGCCTGGGAATCTCCCCTGCTCTCATCTATCTCCACTACCCTGGAGACATGACAAGCACTGGCTGGGAATCTATGCTTCTCTTACCCATCTCCACTGCCTAAGAGTCACGCCCAGCACTTCCTGTGAATGTCCCCTGCTCTCACCAATCTCCACTGCCCCAGAGTAACATCTAGCACAGCCTGGGAATCTCCCCTGCTCTCATCTATCTCCAATGCCCTGGAGACTTGGCCCACACTGCCTGGGAATCTCCCCTGCTCTCATCTATCTTTACTGTCCTGGAGTCACTGCCCAGGAATCTCCCCTGCTCTCACTTATCTACACTGCCCCAGAGTCATGGCCAGCACTGCCCCTGTTCTCATCTATCTCCACTGCCCCAGAGTCACACATCACTGCCCAGGAACATCCCTGCTCTAATTTATCTCCACTGCCCCTCAGTCATGGCCAGCACTGCCCCGAATCTGTCCTGCTGTCATCTATCTCCACTGCCCCGGAGTCGAGAACAGCACTGCCCACAAATCTCCCTTGCTCTCATCTATCTCCACTGCCCCAGAGTCCCTGCCAGTGCTGCCCGGGAATCTCCCCTGCTCTCATCTATCTCCACTACCCTGGAGACATGACAAGCACTGGCTGGGAATCTATGCTTCTCTTACCCATCTCCACTGCCTAAGAGTCATGCCCAGCACTTCCTGTGAATGTCCCCTGCTCTCACCAATCTCCACTGCCCCAGAGTAACATCTAGCACAGCCTGGGAATCTCCCCTGCTCTCATCTATCTCCAATGCCCTGGAGACTTGGCCCACACTGCCTGGGAATCTCCCCTGCTCTCATCTATCTTTACTGTCCTGGAGTCACTGCCCAGGAATCTCCCCTGCTCTCACTTATCTACACTGCCCCAGAGTCATGGCCAGCACTGCCCCTGTTCTCATCTATCTCCACTGCCCCAGAGTCACACATCACTGCCCAGGAACATCCCTGCTCTAATTTATCTCCACTGCCCTTCAGTCTTGGCCAGCACTGCCCCGAATCTGCCCTGCTGTCATCTATCTCCACTGCCCCAGAGTCGAGAACAGCACTGCCCACAAATCTCCCTTGCTCTCATCTATCTCCACTGCCCCAGAGTCCCTGCCAGTGCTGCCCGGGAATCTCCCCTGCTCTCATCTATCTCCACTACCCTGGAGACATGACAAGCACTGGCTGGGAATCTATGCTTCTCTTACCCATCTCCACTGCCTAAGAGTCATGCCCAGCACTTCCTGTGAATGTCCCCTGCTCTCACCAATCTCCACTGCCCCAGAGTAACATCTAGCACAGCCTGGGAATCTCCCCTGCTCTCATCTATCTCCAATGCCCTGCAGACTTGGCCCACACTGCCTGGGAATCTCCCCTGCTCTCATCTATCTTTACTGTCCTGGAGTCACTGCCCAGGAATCTCCCCTGCTCTCATCTATCTCCACTGCCCCAGAGTCACGGCAAGCATTGCCTGGGAATCTCCCCTGCTCTCATCTATCTCCACAGCCCCAGAGTAATGGCTAGCACTGCCTGGGAATGTCCCCTGCTCTCATGCATCTCCACTGCCCTGGAGACATGGCCAGCACTGCCCGGGAATCAACCCAGCTCTCATCTATCTCCACTGCCCCAGAGTCACAGCTAGCATGGCAAGGAAATCTCCCCTGCTCTCATCATCTCCACTGCCCCAGAGTCACAGATCACTGCCCAGGAATATCCCTTGCTCTCATCTATCTCCACTGCCCCTGAGTCATGGCCAGCACTGCCCAGTATCTCCCCTGTTCTCATCTATCTCCACTGCCCAAGAGTCACGGCAAGCACTGTCTGGGAATCTCCCCTGCTCTCATCCATCTCCACTGCCCCACAGTAATGGCCAGCACTGCCTGGGAATCTCCCCTGCTCTCATCTATCTCCACTGCCCTGGAGATATGGTGAGCACTGCCTGGGAATCTCCCTTGTTATCATCTATCTCCACTGCCCCAGAGTAACGGCAAGCACTGCCTGGGCATCTCCCCTGCTCTCATGTAGCTCCACTGCCCCAGAGTAACGGCTAGCACTGCCTGGGAATCTCCCCTGCTCTCATCTATCACCACTACCCTGGAGACATGACAAGCACTGGCTGGGAATCTATGCTTCTCTTACCCATCTCCACTGCCTAAGAGTCACGCCCAGCACTTCCTGTGAATGTCCCCTGCTCTCACCAATCTCCACTGCCCCAGAGTAACATCTAGCACAGCCTGGGAATCTCCCCTGCTCTCATCTATCTCCAATGCCCTGGAGACTTGGCCCACACTGCCTGGGAATCTCCCCTGCTCTCATCTATCTTTACTGTCCTGGAGTCACTGCCCAGGAATCTCCCCTGCTCTCACTTATCTACACTGCCCCAGAGTCATGGCCAGCACTGCCCCTGTTCTCATCTATCTCCACTGCCCCAGAGTCACACATCACTGCCCAGGAACATCCCTGCTCTAATTTATCTCCACTGCCCCTCAGTCATGACCAGCACTGCCCCGAATCTGCCCTGCTGTCATCTATCTCCACTGCCCCAGAGTCGAGAACAGCACTGCCCACAAATCTCCCTTGCTCTCATCTATCTCCACTGCCCTGGAGATATGGCGAGCACTGCCTGGGAATCTCCCCTGTTCTCATCTATCTCCACTGCCCCGAGTTATGACCCACACTGCTTGGGAATCTCCCCTGCTCTCATCTATCTCCACTGCCCCAGAGTCACGGCAAGCACTGCCTGGGAATCTCCCCTGCTCTCATCTATCTCCACTGCCCTGGAGACATGGCAAGCACTGCCTGGGAATCTCCCCTGCTCTTACCCATCTCCACTGCCCAAGAGTCACGTCAAGAACTTCCTGTGAATGTACCCTGCTCTCACACATCTCCACTGCCCCAGAGTAACATCTAGCACAGCCTGGGAATCTCCCCTGCTCTCATCTATCTCCACTGCCCCAGAGTCACAGCAAACATTGCCTGGGAATCTCCCCTGCTGTCATCTATCTCCACTGCCCCAGAGTAATGGCTAGCACTGCCTGGGAATGTCCCCTGCTCTCATGCATCTCCACTGCCCTGGAGACATAGCCAGCACTGCCCGGGAATCGACCCAGCTCTCATCTATCTCCACTGCCCCAGAGTCACAGCTAGCATGGCAAGGAAATCTCCCCTGCTCTCGTCACCTCCACTGCCCCAGAATCACATTTCACTGCCCAGGAATATACCCTGCTCTCATCTATCTCCACTGCCCAGGAGACATGGCCCGCATTGCCTGGGAATCTCCCCTGCTCTCATCTATCTTTACTGCCCCAGAGTAACGGCTAGCACAGCCTGGGAATCTCCCCTGATCTCATGTATCTCCACTGCCCTGGAGATATGGTGAGCACTGCCAGGGAATCTCCCTTGTTCTCATCTATCTCCAATGCCCCAGAGTAACGGCTAGCACAGCCTGGGAATCTCCCCTGATCTCATGTATCTCCACTGCCCTAGAGACATGGCCAGCACTGCCTGGGAATCTCCCCTGCTCTCATCTATCTCCACTGCCCTGGAGATATGGTGAGCACTGCCTGGGAATCTACCTTGTTATCATCTATCTCCACTGCCCCAGAGTAACGGCAAGCACTGCCTGGGCATATCCCCTGCACTCATGTAGCTCTACTGCCCCAGAGTAACGGCTAGCACTGCCTGGGAATGTCCCCTGCTCTCATGCATCACCACTGCCCTGGAGACATGGCCAGCAATGCCCGGGAATCTCCCCTGCTCCCATCTATCTCCACTGACCCAGAGTAACAGCTAGTACTGACTGGGAATCTCCCTTGCTCTGATCTATCTCCACTGCCCTGATGCATTGGCCAGTACTGCCTGGAATCTGTCTTGCTCTCATATATCTCCACTGCCCTGGAGACATGGCCAGCACTGCCTGGGAATCTCCCCAGCTCTCATCTATCTCCACTGCCCAAGAGTCACGGCAAGCACTGTCTGGGAATCTCCCCTGCTCTCATCCATCTCCACTGCCCCAGAGTAACGGCCAGCACTGCCTGGGAATCTCCCCTGCTCTCATGTATCTCCACTGCCCTGGAGACATGGTCAGCACTGCATGGGACTCTCCATTGCTCGCATCTATGTCCACTGCCCCAGATTCACGGCAAGCACTGCCTGGGAATCTCCCCTGCTCTCATCTATCTCCACTGCCCTGGAGACATGGCAAGCACTGGCTGGGAATCTCTGCTGCTCTTACCCATCTCCACTGTCCAAGAGTCACGCCCAGCACTTCCTGTGGATGTCCCCTAGTCTCACCCATCTCCACTGCCCGAGAGTCCTGGCAAGCACTGCCTGGGAATCTCCCCTGCTCTCATCTATCTCCACTGCCCCAGAGTCATGCCCAGCACTACCCGAGAATCTCCCCTGCTCTCATCTATCTTTACTGCCCTGGAGTCACTGCCCAGGAATCTCCCCAGCTCTCATCATCTCCACTGCCCCAGAGTCACAGATCACTGCCCAGGAACATCCCTGCTCTCATCTATCTCCACTGCCCCTGAGTCATGGCCAGCACTGCCTGGGAATCTCCCCTGCTCTCATCTATCTTTACTGCCCTGGAATCACTGCCTGGGAATCTCCCCAGCTCTCATCTATCTCCACTGCCCCAGAGTCATGCCCAGCACTGCCTGGGAATCTCCCCTGCTCTCATCTATCTTTACTGCCCTGGAGTCACTTCCCAGGAATCTCCCCAGCTCTCACCTATCTACACTACCCCGGAGTCATGCCCAGCACTGCCTGGGAATCTCCCCTGCTCTCATCCATCTCCACTGCCCCAGAGTAACGGCTAGCAGAGCATGGAAATCTCCCCTGATCTCATGTATCTCCACTGCCCTAGAGACATGGCCAGCACTTGCTGGGAATCTCCCCTGCTCTCATCTATCTCCACTGCCCTGGAGATATGGTGAGCACTGCCTGGGAATCTCCCTTGCTCTCATCTATCTCCACTGCCCCAGAGTAACGGCAAGCACTGCCTGGTAATCTCCCCTGCTCCCATCTATCTCCACTGCCCCAGAGTAACAGCTAGTACTGACTGGGAATCTCCCTTGCTCTGATCTATCTCCACTGCCCTGATGCATTGGCCAGTACTGCCTGGAATCTGTCTTGCTCTCATATATCTCCACTGCCCTGGAGACATGGCCAGCACTGCCCGGGAATCTCCCCAGCTCTCATCTATCTCCACTGCCCAAGAGTCACGGCAAGCACTGTCTAGGAATCTCCCCTGCTCTCATCCATCTCCACTGCCCCAGAGTAACGGCCAGCACTGCCTGGGAATCTCCCCTGCTCTCATGTATCTCCACTGCCCTGGAGACATGGTCAGCACTGCCTGGGAATCTCCCCTGCTCTCATCTATCTCCACTGCCCTGGAGATATGGCGAGCACTGCCTGGGAATCTCCCTTGTTCTCATCTATCTCCACTGCCCGAGAGTAACGGCAAGCACTGCATGGGACTCTCCATTGCTCGCATCTATGTCCACTGCCCCAGATTCACGGCAAGCACTGCCTGGGAATCTCCCCTGCTCTCATCTATCTCCACTGCCCTGGAGACATGGCAAGCACTGGCTGGGAATCTCTGCTGCTCTTACCCATCTCCACTGTCCAAGAGTCACGCCCAGCACTTCCTGTGGATGTCCCCTAGTCTCACCCATCTCCACTGCCCGAGAGTCCTGGCAAGCACTGCCTGGGAATCTCCCCTGCTCTCATCTATCTCCACTGCCCCAGAGTCATGCCCAGCACTACCCGAGAATCTCCCCTGCTCTCATCTATCTTTACTGCCCTGGAGTCACTGCCCAGGAATCTCCCCTGCTCTCACCTATCTAAACTGCCCCAGAGTCATGCCCAGCACTGCCTGGGAATCTCCCCTGCTCTCATCCATCTCCACTGCCCCAGAGTAATGGCTAGCACAGGCTGGGAATCTCCCCTGATCTCATGCATCTCCACTGCCCTGGAGATATGGTGAGCACTGCCTGGGAATCTCCCTTGTTCTCATCTATCTCCACTGCCCCAGAGTAACGGCAAGCAGTGCCTTGGAATCTCCCCTGCTCTCATGTATCTCCATTGCCCTGGAGACATGGCCAGCACTGCCTGGGAATCACGCCTGCTCTCATCTATCTCTACTGCCCTGGAGATATGGTGAGCACTGCCAGGGAATCTCCCTTGTTCTCATCTATCTCCAATGGCCCAGAGTAACGGCTAGCACTGCCTGGGCATCTCCCCTGCTCTCATGTAGCTCCACTGCCCCAGATTAACGGCTAGCACTGCCTGGGAATCTCCCCAGCTCTCATCTATCTCCACTGCCCTGGAGACATGGCAAGCACTGCTGGGAATCTCTGCTGCTCTTACCCATCTCCACTGCCCAAGAGTCATGCCCAGCACTTCCTGGAAATGTCCCCTGCTCTAACCAATCTCCAATGCCCCAGAGTCATGGCAAGCACTGCCTGGGAATCTCTCCTGCTCTCATCTATCTCCACTGCCCCAGAGTCACGGCAAGCACTGCCTGGGAATCTCCCCTGCTCTCATCTATCTCCACTGCCCTTGAGGTATGGCTAGCACTGCCTGGAATCTTCCCTGCTCTCATCTATCTCCACTGCCCCCGAGTCATGACCCACACTGCCTGGGAATCTCCCCTGCTCTCATCTATCTCCACTGCCCTGGAGATATGGCGAGCACTGCCTGGGAATCTCCCCTGCTTTCATGTATCTCCACTGCCCCAGAGTAACGGCCAGCACTGCCTGAGCATCTCCCCTGCTTTCATGTATCTCCAATGCCCCAGTGTAATGGCTAGCACTGCCTGGGAATCTCCCCAGCTCTCATCTATCTCCACTGCCCAGGAACATGCCCTGCTCTCATTTATCTCCTCTGCCCCTCAGTCATGGCAAGCACTGCCCCGAATCTGTCTTGCTCTCATCTATCTCAATTGCCCCAGAGTCGAGAACAGCACTGCCCACAAATCTCCCTTGCTCTCATCTATCTCCACTGCCCTGGAGATATGGCGAGCACTGCTTGGGAATCTCCCCTGTTCTCATCTATCTTCACTGCCCAAGAGTCACGCACAGCACCGCCTGGGAATCTCCCTTGCTCTCACCCATCTTCACTGCCCCAGAGTAACATCTAGCACAGCCTGGGAATCTCCCCTGCTCTCATCTATCCTCACTGCCCAGAGTCATGACCCACACTGCTTGGGAATCTCCCCTGCTCTCATCTATCTCCACTGCCCCAGAGTCACGGCAAGCAATGCCTGGGAATCTCCCCTGCTCTCATCTATCTCCACTGCCCTGGAGACATGGCAAGCACTGGCTGGGAATCTCTGCTGCTCTTAACCATCTCCACTGCCCAAGAGTCACGTCAAGCACTTCCTGTGAATGTCCCCTGCTCTCACCCATCTCCACTGCCCCAGAGTCACGGCAAGCATTGCCTGGGAATCTCTCCTGCTCTCATCTATCTCCACTGCCCCAGAGTAATGGCTAGCACTGCCTGGGAATGTCCCCTGCTCTCATGCATCTCCACTGCCCTGGAGACATGGCCAGCACTGCCCGGGAATCGACCCAGCTCTCATCTATCTCCACTGCCCCAGAGTCACAGCTAGCATGGCAAGGAAATCTCCCCTGCTCTCATCCTACCCACTGCCCCAGAGTCACAGATCACTGCCCAGGAATATCCCCTGCTCTCATCTATCTCCACTGCCCAGGAGATATGGCCCGCACTGCCTGGGAATCTCCCCTGCTCTCATCTATCTTTACTGCCCTGTAATCACTGACCAGGAATCTCCCCAGCTCTCATCTATCTCCACTGCCCCAGAGTCATGCCCAGCACTACCTGAGAATCTCCCCTGCTCTCATCTATCTTTACTGCCCTGGAGTCACTGCCCAGGAATCTCCCCAGCTCTCACCTATCTACACTGCCCCAGAGTCATGCCCAGCACTGCCTGGGAATCTCCCCTGCTCTCATCCATCTCCACTGCCCCAGAGTAACGGCTAGCACAGCCTGGGAATCTCCCTGATCTCATGCATCTCCACTGCCCTAGAGACATGGCCAGCACTGCCTGGGAATCTCCCCTGCTCTCATCTATCTCCACTGCCCTGGAGATATGGTGAGCACTGCCTGGGAATCTCCCTTGTTCTCATCTATCTCCACAGCCCCAGAGTAACGGCAAGCACTGCCTGGGAATCTCCCCTGCTCTCATCTATCTCCACTGCCCTGGAGACATGGCCAGCACTGCCTGGGAATCTCCCCTGCTCTCATCTATCTCCACTGCCCTGGAGATATGGCGAGCACTGCCAGGGAATCTCCCCTGCTCTCATGTAGCTCCACTGCCCCAGAGTAACGCCTAGCACTGCCTGGGAATCTTTGCTCCTCTTACCCATCTCCACTGCCCAAGAGTCACGTCAAGCACTTCCTGTGAATGTCCCCTGCTCTCACCCATCTCCACTGCCCCAGAGTCACGGCAAACATTGCCTGGGAATCTCCCCTGCTCTCATCTATCTCCACTGCCCCAGAGTCACGGCAAACATTGCCTGGGAATCTCCCCTGCTCTCATCTATCTCCACTGCCCCAGAGTAATGGCTAACACTGCCTGGGAATGTCCCCTGCTCTCATGCATCTCCACTGCCCTGGAGACATGGCCAGCACTGCCCGGGAATCAACCCAGCTCTCATCTATCTCCACTGCCCCAGAGTCACAGCTAGCATGGCAAGGAAATCTCCGCTGCTCTCATCATCTCCACTGCCCCAGAATCACAGATCACTGCCCAGGAATATCCCCTGCTCTCATCTATCTCCACTGCCCCTGAGTCATGGCCAGCACTGCCCGGTATCTCCCCTGTTCTCATCTATCTCCACTGCCCAGGAGACATGGCCCGCACTGCCTGGGAATCTCCCCTGCTCTCATCTATCTTTACTGCCCTGGAATCACTGCCCAGGAATCTCCCCAGCTCTCATCCATCTCCACTGCCCCAGAGTAACAGCTAGCACAGCCTGGGAATCTTCCCTGATCTCATGTATCTCCACTGCCCTAGAGACATGGCCAGCACTGCCTGTGAATCTCCCCTGCTCTCATCTATCTTTACTGCCCTGGAATCACTGCCCAGGAATCTCCCCAGCTCTCATCTATCTCCACTGCCCCTGAGTCATGGCCAGCACTGCCCGGTATCTCCCCTGCTCTCATCTATCTCCACTGCCCTGGAGATATGGTGAGCACTGCCTGGGAATCTCCCTTGTTCTCATCTATCTCCACAGCCCCAGAGTAACGGCAAGCACTGCCTGGGAATCTCCCCTGCTCTCATCTATCTCCACTGCCCTGGAGACATGGCCAGCACTGCCTGGGAATCTCCCCTGCTCTCATCTATCTCCACTGCCCTGGAGATATGGCGAGCACTGCCAGGGAATCTCCCCTGCTCTCATGTAGCTCCACTGCCCCAGAGTAACGCCTAGCACTGCCTGGGAATCTCCCCAGCTCTCATCTATCTCCACTGCCCCTGAGTCATGGCCAGCACTGCCCGGAATCTGCCCTGTTCTCATCTATCTCCACTGCCCCAGAGTCACACATCACTGCCCAGGAACATCCCTGCTCTAATTTATCTCCACTGCCCCTCAGTCATGGCCAGCACTGCCCGGAATCTGCCCCAGCTCTCATCTATCTCCACTGCCCCTGAGTCATGGCCAGCATTGCCCGGTATCTCCCCTGTTCTCATCTATCTCCACTACCCCAGAGACATGCCCAGCACTGCCTGGGAATCTCCCCTGCTCTAATCTATCTTTATTGCCCTGGAGTCACTGCCCAGGAATCTCCCCTGCTCTCACCTATCTCCACTGCCCCACAGTCATGCACAGCACTGCCTGGGAATCTCCCCTGCTCCCATCTATCTCCACTGCCCCAGAGTAACAGCTAGTACTGACTGGGAATCTCCCTTGCTCTGATCTATCTCCACTGCCCTGATGCATTGGCCAGTACTGCCTGGAATCTGTCCTGCTCTCATGTATCTCCACTGCCCTGGAGACATGGCCAGCACTGCCTGGGAATCTCCCCTGCTCTCATCCATCTCAACTGCCCTGGAGACATGGCCAGCACTGCCTGGGAATCTCCCCTGCTCTCATCTATCTCCACTGCACCCGAGTCATGACCCACACTGCCTGGGAATCTCCCCTGCTCTCATCTATCTCCACTGCCCTGGAGATATGGCGAGCACTGCCTGGGAATCTCCGTTGTTCTCATCAATCTCCACTGCACGAGAGTAACGGCAAGCACTGCCTGGGACTCTCCATTGCTCTCATCTATGTCCACTGCCCCAGAGTCGTGGCAAGCACTGCCTGGGAATCTCCCCTGCTCTCATCTATCTCCACTGCCCTGGAGACATGGCAAGCACTGGCTGGGAATCTCTGCTGCTCCTACCCATCTCCACTGCACAAGAGTCACGCCCAGCACTTCCTGTGGATGTCCCCTGCTCTCACCCATCTGCACTGCCCCAGAGTAACATCTAGCACAGCCTGGGAATCTCCCCTGCTCTCATCTATCTCCACTGCCCTGGAGACATGGCAAGCACTGCTGGGAATCTCTGCTGCTCTTACCCATCTCCACTGCCCAAGAGTCATGCCCAGCACTTCCTGGAAATGTGCCCTGCTCTAACCAATCTCCACTGCCCCAGAGTCATGGCAAGCACTGCCTGGGAATCTCCCCTGCTCTCATCTATCTCCACTGCCCCAGAGGCACGGCAAGCACTGCCTGGGAATCTTCCCTGCTCTCATCTATCTCCACTGCCCCCGAGTCATGACCCACACTGCCTGGGAATCTCCCCTGCTTTCATCTATCTCCACTGCCCTGGAGATATGGCGAGCACTGCCTGGGAATCTCCCTTGTTCTCATCTATCTCCACTGCCCCAGAGTAACGGCTAGCACTGCCTGGACACCTCCCCTGCTCTCATGTATCTCCAATGCCCCAGAGTAACGGCTAGCACTGCCTGGGAATCTCCCCTGCTCTCATCTATCTCCACTGCCCTGGAGACATGGCAAGCACTGGCTGGGAATCTTTGCTCCTCTTACCCATCTCCACTGCCCAAGAGTCACGTCAAGCACTTCCTGTGAATGTCCCCTGCTCTCACCCATCTCCACTGCCCCAGAGTCACGGCAAACATTGCCTGGGAATCTCCCCTGCTCTCATCTATCTCCACTGCCCCAGAGTCACGGCAAACATTGCCTGGGAATCTCCCCTGCTCTCATCTATCTCCACTGCCCCAGAGTAATGGCTAACACTGCCTGGGAATGTCCCCTGCTCTCATGCATCTCCACTGCCCTGGAGACATGGCCAGCACTGCCCGGGAATCAACCCAGCTCTCATCTATCTCCACTGCCCCAGAGTCACAGCTAGCATGGCAAGGAAATCTCCGCTGCTCTCATCATCTCCACTGCCCCAGAATCACAGATCACTGCCCAGGAATATCCCCTGCTCTCATCTATCTCCACTGCCCCTGAGTCATGGCCAGCACTGCCCGGTATCTCCCCTGTTCTCATCTATCTCCACTGCCCAGGAGACATGGCCCGCACTGCCTGGGAATCTCCCCTGCTCTCATCTATCTTTACTGCCCTGGAATCACTGCCCAGGAATCTCCCCAGCTCTCATCCATCTCCACTGCCCCAGAGTAACAGCTAGCACAGCCTGGGAATCTTCCCTGATCTCATGTATCTCCACTGCCCTAGAGACATGGCCAGCACTGCCTGGGAATCTCCCCTGCTCTCATCTATCTTTACTGCCCTGGAATCACTGCCCAGGAATCTCCCCAGCTCTCATCTATCTCCACTGCCCCTGAGTCATGGCCAGCACTGCCCGGTATCTCCCCTGTTCTCATCTATCTCCACTGCCCAGGAGACATGGCCCGCACTGCCTGGGAATCTCCCCTGCTCTCATCTATCTTTACTGCCCTGGAATCACTGCCCAGGAATCTCCCCAGCTCTCATCCATCTCCACTGCCCCAGAGTAACAGCTAGCACAGCCTGGGAATCTTCCCTGATCTCATGTATCTCCACTGCCCCAGAGTCCCTGCCAGTGCTGCCCGGGAATCTCCCCTGCTCTCACCCATCTACACTGCCCCAGAGTCATGCCCAGCACTGTCTGGGAATCTCCCCTGTTCTCAACTAACTTCACTGCCCAAGAGTCACGCCCAGCACCGCCTGGGAATCTCCCCTGCTCTCACCCATCTCCACTGCCTTTGAGTAACATCTAGCACAGCCTGGGAATCTCCCCTGCTCTCATCTATCTCCACTGCCCTGGAGACATGACAAGCACTGGCTGGGAATCTCTGCTGCTCTTACCCATCTCCACTGCCCAAGAGTCACGCCCAGCACTTCCTGTGAATGTCCCCTGCTCTCACCAATCTCCACTGCCCCAGAGTAACATCTAGCACAGCCTGGTAATCTCCCCATCTCTCATCTATCTCCAATGCCCTGGAGACTTGGCCCACACTGCCTGGGAATCTCCCCTGCTCTCATCTATCTTTACTGCCCTGGAGTCACGGCCCAGGAATCTCCCCTGCTCTCACCTATCTACACTGCCCCAGAATCATGCCCAGCACTGCCTGGGAATCTCCCCTGCTCTTGTCCATTTCCACTGCCCCAGAGTAACGGCTAGCACTTCCCGGGAATCTCCCCTGCTCTCATCTATCTCCACTGCCCCAGAGTCACGGCAAGCATTGCCTGGGAAATTCCCCTGCTCTCATGTAGCTCCACTGCCCCAGAGTAATGGCTAGCACTGCCTGGGAATGTCCCCAGCTCTCATCTATCTCCACTGCCCCAGAATCACAGATGCCCAGGAATATCCCCTGCTCTCATCTATCTCCACTGCCCCTGAGTCATGGCCAGCACTGCCCGGTATCTCCCCTGTTCTCATCTATCTCCACTGCCCAGGAGACATGGCCCGCACTGCCTGGGAATCTCCCCTGCTCTCATCTATCTTTACTGCCCTGGAATCACTGCCCAGGAATCTCCCCAGCTCTCATCCATCTCCACTGCCCCAGAGTAACAGCTAGCACAGCCTGGGAATCTTCCCTGATCTCATGTATCTCCACTGCCCTAGAGACATGGCCAGCACTGCCTGGGAATCTCCCCTGCTCTCATCTATCTTTACTGCCCTGGAATCACTGCCCAGGAATCTCCCCAGCTCTCATCTATCTCCACTGCCCCAGAGTAACAGCTAGCACAGCCTGGGAATCTTCCCTGCTCTCATGCATCTCCACTGCCCTAGAGACATGGCCAGCACTGCCTGGGAATCTCCCCTGCTCTCATCTATCTCCACTGCACTGGAGATATGGTGAGCACTGCCAGGGAATCTCCCTTGTTCTCATCTATCTCCAATGCCCAGAGTAACGGCTAGCACAGCCTGGGAATCTCCCCTGATCTCATGTATCTCCACTGCCCTAGAGACATGGCCACCACTGCCTGGGAATCTCCCCTGCTCTCATCTATCTCCACTGCCCTGGAGATATGGTGAGCACTACCTGGGAATCTCCCTTGTTATCATCTATCTCCACTGCCCCAGAGTAACGGCAAGCACTGCCTGGGCATCTCCCCTGCTCTCATGTAGCTCCACTGCCCCAGAGTAATGGCTAGCACTGCCTGGGAATGTCCCCAGCTCTCATCCATCTCCACTGCCCCTGAGTCATGGCCAGCACTGCCCTGTTCTCATCTATCTTCACTGCCCCAGAGTCACACATCACTGCCCAGGAACATCCCTGCTCTAATTTATCTCCACTGCCCCTCAGTCATGGCCAGCACCGCCCCGAATCTTCTCTGCTCTCATCTATCTCCACTGCCCCAGAGTCCCTGCCAGTGCTGCCCGGGAATCTCCCCTGCTCTCACCCATCTACACTGCCCCAGAGTCATGCCCAGCACTGTCTGGGAATCTCCCCTGTTCTCAACTAACTTCACTGCCCAAGAGTCACGCCCAGCACCGCCTGGGAATCTCCCCTGCTCTCACCCATCTCCACTGCCTCTGAGTAACATCTAGCACAGCCTGGGAATCTCCCCTGCTCTCATCTATCTCCACTGCCCTGGAGACATGACAAGCACTGGCTGGGAATCTCTGCTGCTCTTACCCATCTCCACTGCCCAAGAGTCACGCCCAGCACTTCCTGTGAATGTCGCCTGCTCTCACCAATCTCCACTGCCCCAGAGTAACATCTAGCACAGCCTGGTAATCTCCCCATCTCTCATCTATCTCCAATGCCCTGGAGACTTGGCCCACACTGCCTGGGAATCTCCCCTGCTCTCATCTATCTTTACTGCCCTGGAGTCACGGCCCAGGAATCTCCCCTGCTCTCACCTATCTACACTGCCCCAGAATCATGCCCAGCACTGCCTGGGAATCTCCCCTGCTCTTGTCCATTTCCACTGCCCCAGAGTAACGGCTAGCACTTCCCGGGAATCTCCCCTGCTCTCATCTATCTCCACTGCCCCAGAGTCACGGCAAGCATTGCCTGGGAAATTCCCCTGCTCTCATGTAGCTCCACTGCCCCAGAGTAATGGCTAGCACTGCCTGGGAATGTCCCCAGCTCTCATCTATCTCCACTGCCCCTGAGTCACACATCACTGCCCAGGAACATCCCTGCTCTAATTTATCTCCACTGCTCCTCAGTCATGGCCAGCACTGCCCCGAATCCGCCCTGCTCTCATCTATCTCCACTGCCCCAGAGTCCTTCCAGTGCTGCCCGGGAATCCCCCCTGCTCTCACCTATCTACACTGCCCCAGAGTCATGCGCAGCACTGCCTGGGAATCTCCCCTGTTCTCAACTAACTTCACTGCCCAAGAGTCACGCCCAGCACCGCCGGGGAATCTCCCCTGCTCTCACCCATCTCCACTGGCCCTGAGTAACATCTAGCACAGCCTGGGAATCTCCCCTGCTCTCATGCATCTCCACTGCCCTGGAGACATGGCCAGCAATGCCTGGGAATCGACCCAGCTCTCATCTATCTTTACTGCCCTGGAGTCACAGCTAGCATGGCAAGGAAATCTCCCCTGCTCTCATCATCTCCACTGCCCCAGAGTCACAGATCACTGCCCAGGAATACCCCCTGTTCTTATCTATCCCCACTGCCCCTGAGTCATGGCCAGCACTGCCCGGTATCTCCCCTGTTCTCATCTATCTCCACTGCCCAGGAGACATGGCCCGCACTGCCTGGGAATCTCCCCTGCTCTCAGCTATCTTTACTGCCCTGGAGTCACTGCCCAGGAATCTCCCCAGCTCTCATCTATCTCCACTGCCCCAGAGTCATGCCCAGCACTGCCTGGGAATCTCCCCTGCTCTCATCTATCTTTACTGCCCTGGAGTCACTGCCCAGGAATCTCCCCAGCTCTCACCTATCTACACTGCCCCAGAGTCATGCCCAGCACTGCCTGGGAATCTCCCCTGCTCTCATCCATCTCTACTGCCCCAGAGTAACGGCTAGCACAACCTGGGACTCTCCCCTGATCTCATGCATCTCCACTGCCCTAGAGACATGGCCAGCACTGCCTGGGAATCTCCCCAGCTCTCATCTATCTCCACTGCCCCTGTGTCATGGCCAGCACGGCCCTGTTCTCATCTATCTCCACTGCCCCAGAGTCACACATCACTGCTTAGGAACATCCCTGCACTAATTTATCTCCACTGCCCCTCAGTCATGGCCAGCACCTCCCCGAATCCGCCCTGCTCTCATCTATCTCCATTGCCCCAGAGTCGAGAACAGCACTGCCCACAAATCTCCCTTGCTCTCATCTATTTCCACTGCCCCAGAGTCCTTCCAGTGCTGCCCGGGAATCTCCCCTGCTCTCATCTATCTCCACTGCCCCAGAGTCCCTGCCAGTGCTGCCCGGGAATCTCCCCTGCTCTCATCTATCTCCACTGCCCTGGAGACATGACAAGCACTGGCTGGGAATCTCTGCTGCTCTTAACTATCTCCACTGCCCAAGAGTCACGCCCAGCACTTCCTGTGAATGTCCCCTGCTCTCATCTATCTCCACTGCCCAAGAGTCACGGCAAGCACTGTCTGGGAATCTCCCCTGCTCTCATCCATCTCCACTGCCCCACAGTAACGGCCAGCACTGCCTGGGAATCTCCCCTGCTCTCATCTATCTCCACTGCCCCAGAGTAACGGCAAGCACTGCCTGGGAATCTCCCCTGCTCTCATCTATCTCCACTGGCCCAGAGTAACATCTAGCACAGCCTGGGAATCTCCCCTGCTCTCATCTATCTCCAATGCCCTGGAGACTTGGCCCACACTGCCTGGGAATCTCCCCTGCTCTCATCTATCTTTACTGCCCTGGAGTCACGGCCCAGGAATCTCCCCTGCTCTCATCTATCTCCACTGCCCCAGAGTCACGGCAAGCATTGCCTGGGAAATTCCCCTGCTCTCATCTATCTCCACTGCCCCAGAGTAATGGCTAGCACTGCCTGGGAATGTCCCCTGCTCTCATGCATCTCCACTGCCCTGGAGACATGGCCAGCACTGCCTGGGAATCGACCCAGCTCTAATCTATCTCATGTGCCCCAGAGTCACAGCTAGCATGGCAAGGAAATCTCCCCTGCTCTCATCATCTCCACTGCCCCAGAGTCACAGATCACTGCCCAGGAATACCCCCTGATCTTATCTATCCCCACTGCCCTGAGTCATGGCCAGCACTGCCCGGTATCTCCCCTGCTCTCATCTATCTCCACTGCACTGGAGATATGGTGAGCACTGCCAGGGAATCTCCCTTGTTCTCATCTATCTCCAATGCCCAGAGTAACGGCTAGCACAGCCTGGGAATCTCCCCTGATCTCATGTATCTCCACTGCCCTAGAGACATGGCCACCACTGCCTGGGAATCTCCCCTGCTCTCATCTATCTCCACTGCCCTGGAGATATGGTGAGCACTACCTGGGAATCTCCCTTGTTATCATCTATCTCCACTGCCCCAGAGTAACGGCAAGCACTGCCTGGGCATCTCCCCTGCTCTCATGTAGCTCCACTGCCCCAGAGTAATGGCTAGCACTGCCTGGGAATGTCCCCAGCTCTCATCCATCTCCACTGCCCCTGAGTCATGGCCAGCACTGCCCTGTTCTCATCTATCTTCACTGCCCCAGAGTCACACATCACTGCCCAGGAACATCCCTGCTCTAATTTATCTCCACTGCCCCTCAGTCATGGCCAGCACCGCCCCGAATCTTCTCTGCTCTCATCTATCTCCACTGCCCCAGAGTCCCTGCCAGTGCTGCCCGGGAATCTCCCCTGCTCTCACCCATCTACACTGCCCCAGAGTCATGCCCAGCACTGTCTGGGAATCTCCCCTGTTCTCAACTAACTTCACTGCCTAAGAGTCACGCCCAGCACCGCCTGGGAATCTCCCCTGCTCTCACCCATCTCCACTGCCTCTGAGTAACATCTAGCACAGCCTGGGAATCTCCCCTGCTCTCATCTATCTCCACTGCCCTGGAGACATGACAAGCACTGGCTGGGAATCTCTGCTGCTCTTACCCATCTCCACTGCCCAAGAGTCACGCCCAGCACTTCCTGTGAATGTCGCCTGCTCTCACCAATCTCCACTGCCCCAGAGTAACATCTAGCACAGCCTGGTAATCTCCCCATCTCTCATCTATCTCCAATGCCCTGGAGACTTGGCCCACACTGCCTGGGAATCTCCCCTGCTCTCATCTATCTTTACTGCCCTGGAGTCACGGCCCAGGAATCTCCCCTGCTCTCACCTATCTACACTGCCCCAGAATCATGCCCAGCACTGCCTGGGAATCTCCCCTGCTCTTGTCCATTTCCACTGCCCCAGAGTAACGGCTAGCACTTCCCGGGAATCTCCCCTGCTCTCATCTATCTCCACTGCCCCAGAGTCACGGCAAGCATTGCCTGGGAAATTCCCCTGCTCTCATGTAGCTCCACTGCCCCAGAGTAATGGCTAGCACTGCCTGGGAATGTCCCCAGCTCTCATCTATCTCCACTGCCCCTGAGTCACACATCACTGCCCAGGAACATCCCTGCTCTAATTTATCTCCACTGCTCCTCAGTCATGGCCAGCACTGCCCCGAATCCGCCCTGCTCTCATCTATCTCCACTGCCCCAGAGTCGAGAACAGCACTGCCCACAAATCTCCCTTGCTCTCATCTATCTCCACTGCCCCAGAGTCCTTCCAGTGCTGCCCGGGAATCCCCCCTGCTCTCACCTATCTACACTGCCCCAGAGTCATGCGCAGCACTGCCTGGGAATCTCCCCTGTTCTCAACTAACTTCACTGCCCAAGAGTCACGCCCAGCACCGCCGGGGAATCTCCCCTGCTCTCACCCATCTCCACTGGCCCTGAGTAACATCTAGCACAGCCTGGGAATCTCCCCTGCTCTCATGCATCTCCACTGCCCTGGAGACATGGCCAGCAATGCCTGGGAATCGACCCAGCTCTCATCTATCTTTACTGCCCTGGAGTCACAGCTAGCATGGCAAGGAAATCTCCCCTGCTCTCATCATCTCCACTGCCCCAGAGTCACAGATCACTGCCCAGGAATACCCCCTGTTCTTATCTATCCCCACTGCCCCTGAGTCATGGCCAGCACTGCCCGGTATCTCCCCTGTTCTCATCTATCTCCACTGCCCAGGAGACATGGCCCGCACTGCCTGGGAATCTCCCCTGCTCTCAGCTATCTTTACTGCCCTGGAGTCACTGCCCAGGAATCTCCCCAGCTCTCATCTATCTCCACTGCCCCAGAGTCATGCCCAGCACTGCCTGGGAATCTCCCCTGCTCTCATCTATCTTTACTGCCCTGGAGTCACTGCCCAGGAATCTCCCCAGCTCTCACCTATCTACACTGCCCCAGAGTCATGCCCAGCACTGCCTGGGAATCTCCCCTGCTCTCATCCATCTCTACTGCCCCAGAGTAACGGCTAGCACAACCTGGGACTCTCCCCTGATCTCATGCATCTCCACTGCCCTAGAGACATGGCCAGCACTGCCTGGGAATCTCCCCAGCTCTCATCTATCTCCACTGCCCCTGTGTCATGGCCAGCACGGCCCTGTTCTCATCTATCTCCACTGCCCCAGAGTCACACATCACTGCTTAGGAACATCCCTGCACTAATTTATCTCCACTGCCCCTCAGTCATGGCCAGCACCTCCCCGAATCCGCCCTGCTCTCATCTATCTCCACTGCCCCAGAGTCGAGAACAGCACTGCCCACAAATCTCCCTTGCTCTCATCTATCTCCACTGCCCCAGAGTCCTTCCAGTGCTGCCCGGGAATCTCCCCTGCTCTCATCTATCTCCACTGCCCCAGAGTCCCTGCCAGTGCTGCCCGGGAATCTCCCCTGCTCTCATCTATCTCCACTGCCCTGGAGACATGACAAGCACTGGCTGGGAATCTCTGCTGCTCTTACCTATCTCCACTGCCCAAGAGTCACGCCCAGCACTTCCTGTGAATGTCCCCTGCTCTCATCTATCTCCACTGCCCAAGAGTCACGGCAAGCACTGTCTGGGAATCTCCCCTGCTCTCATCCATCTCCACTGCCCCACAGTAACGGCCAGCACTGCCTGGGAATCTCCCCTGCTCTCATCTATCTCCACTGCCCCAGAGTAACGGCAAGCACTGCCTGGGAATCTCCCCTGCTCTCATCTATCTCCACTGGCCCAGAGTAACATCTAGCAGAGCCTGGGAATCTCCCCTGCTCTCATCTATCTCCAATGCCCTGGAGACTTGGCCCACACTGCCTGGGAATCTCCCCTGCTCTCATCTATCTTTACTGCCCTGGAGTCACGGCCCAGGAATCTCCCCTGCTCTCATCTATCTCCACTGCCCCAGAGTCACGGCAAGCATTGCCTGGGAAATTCCCCTGCTCTCATCTATCTCCACTGCCCCAGAGTAATGGCTAGCACTGCCTGGGAATGTCCCCTGCTCTCATGCATCTCCACTGCCCTGGAGACATGGCCAGCACTGCCTGGGAATCGACCCAGCTCTAATCTATCTCATGTGCCCCAGAGTCACAGCTAGCATGGCAAGGAAATCTCCCCTGCTCTCATCATCTCCACTGCCCCAGAGTCACAGATCACTGCCCAGGAATACCCCCTGATCTTATCTATCCCCACTGCCCTGAGTCATGGCCAGCACTGCCCGGTATCTCCCCTGTTCTCATCTATCTCCACTGCCCAGGAGACACGGCCCGCACTGCCTGGGAATCTCCCCTGCTCTCATCTATCTTTACTGCCCTGGAATCACTACCCCGGAATCTCCCCAGCTCTCATCTATCTCCACTGCCCCAGAGTCATGCCCAGCACTGCCTGGGAATCTCCCCTGCTCTCATCTATCTTTACTGCCCTGGAGTCACTGCCCAGGAATCTCCCCAGCTCTCACCTATCTACACTGCCCCAGAGTCATGCCCAGCACTGCCTGGGAATCTCCCCTGCTCTCATCCATCTCTACTGCCCCAGAGTAACGGCTAGCACAGCCTGGGACTCTCCCCTGATCTCATGCATCTCCACTGCCCTAGAGACATGGCCAGCACTGCCTGGGAATCTCCCCAGCTCTCATCTATCTCCACTGCCCCTGAGTCATGGCCAGCACTGCCCGGTATCTCCCCAGCTCTCATCTATCTCCACTGCCCCAGAGTCATGGCCAGCACTGCTTGGGAATCTCCCCTGCTCTCATCTATCTTTACTGCCCTGGAGTCACTGCCCAGGAATCTCCCCAGCTCTCACCTATCTACACTGCCCCAGAGTCATGCCCAGCACTGCCTGGGAATCTCCCCTGCTCTCATCCATCTCCACTGCCCCAGAGTAACGGCTAGCACAGCCTGGGAATCTCCCCTGATCTCATGTATCTCCACTGCCCTAGAGACATGGCCAGCACTGCCTGGGAATCTCCCCTGCTCTCATCTATCTCCACTGCCCTGGAGATATGGTGAGCACTGCCTGGGAATCTCCCTTGTTCTCATCTATCTCCACTGCCCCAGAGTAACGGCAAGCACTGCCTAGTAATCTCCCCTGCTCTCATGTATCTCCACTGCCCTGGAGACATGGCCAGCAGTGCCTGGGAATATCCCCTGCTCTCATCTATCTCCACTGCCCTGGAGATATGGCGAGCACTGCCAGGGAATCTCCCTTGTTCTCATCTATCTCCAATGGCCCAGAGTAACAGCTAGCACTGCCTGGGTATCTCCCCTGCTCTCATGTAGCTCCACTGCCCCAGAGTAACGGCTAGCACTGCCTGGGAATCTCCCCAGCTCTCATCTATCTCCACTGCCCCTGAGTCATGGCCAGCACTGCCCGGAATCTGCCCCTGCTCTCATCTATCTTTATTGCCCTGGAGTCACTGCCCAGGAATCTCCCCTGCTCTCACCTATCTCCACTGCCCCACAGTCACGCACAGCACTGCCTGGGAATCTCCCCTGCTCTCATCTATCTCCACTGCCCAAGAGTCACGGCAAGCACTGTCTGGGAATCTCCCCTGCTCTCATCCATCTCCACTGCCCCACAGTAACGGCCAGCACTGCCTGGGAATCTCCCCTGCTCTCATCTATCTCCACTGCCCCAGAGTAATGGCAAGGACTGCCTGGGAATCTCCCCTGCTCTCATCTATCTCCACTGCCCAAGAGTCACGGCAAGCACTGTCTGGGAATCTCCCCTGCTCTCATCCATCTCCACTGCCCTGGAGATATGGTGAGCACTGCCTGGGAATCTCCCTTGTTATCATCTATCTCCACTGCCCCAGAGTAACGGCAAGCACTGCCTGGGCATCTCCCCTGCTCTCATGTAGCTCCACTGCCCCAGAGTAACGGCTATCACTGCCTGGGAATCTCCCCTGCTCTCATCTATCTCCACTACCCTGGAGACATGACAAGCACTGGCTGGGAATCTATGCTTCTCTAACCCATCTCCACTGCCTAAGAGTCACGCCCAGCACTTCCTGTGAATGTCCCCTGCTCTCACCAATCTCCACTGCCCCAGAGTAACATCTAGCACAGCCTGGGAATCTCCCCTGCTCTCATCTATCTCCAATGCCCTGGAGACTTGGCCCACACTGCCTGGGAATCTCCCCTGCTCTCATCTATCTTTACTGTCCTGGAGTCACTGCCCAGGAATCTCCCCTGCTCTCACTTATCTACACTGCCCCAGAGTCATGGCCAGCACTGCCCCTGTTCTCATCTATCTCCACTGCCCCAGAGTCACACATCACTGCCCAGGAACATCCCTGCTCTAATTTATCTCCACTGCCCCTCAGTCATGGCCAGCACTGCCCCGAATCTGCCCTGCTGTCATCTATCTCCACTGCCCCGGAGTCAAGAACAGCACTGCCCCGAATCTGCCCTGCTGTCATCTATCTCCACTGCCCCAGAGTCCCTGCCAGTGCTGCCTGGGAATCTCCCCTGCTCTCATCTATCTCCACTACCCTGGAGACATGACAAGCACTGGCTGGGAATCTATGCTTCTCTTACCCATCTCCACTGCCTAAGAGTCATGCCCAGCACTTCCTGTGAATGTCCCCTGCTCTCACCAATCTCCACTGCCCCAGAGTAACATCTAGCACAGCCTGGGAATCTCCCCTGCTCTCATCTATCTCCAATGCCCTGGAGACTTGGCCCACACTGCCTGGGAATCTCCCCTGCTCTCATCTATCTTTACTGTCCTGGAGTCACTGCCCAGGAATCTCCCCTGCTCTCACTTATCTACACTGCCCCAGAGTCATGGCCAGCACTGCCCCTGTTCTCATCTATCTCCACTGCCCCAGAGTCACACATCACTGCCCAGGAACATCCCTGCTCTAATTTATCTCCACTGCCCTTCAGTCATGGCCAGCACTGCCCCGAATCTGCCCTGCTGTCATCTATCTCCACTGCCCCAGAGTCGAGAACAGCACTGCCCACAAATCTCCCTTGCTCTCATCTATCTCCACTGCCCCAGAGTCCCTGCCAGTGCTGCCCGGGAATCTCCCCTGCTCTCATCTATCTCCACTACCCTGGAGACATGACAAGCACTGGCTGGGAATCTATGCTTCTCTTACCCATCTCCACTGCCTAAGAGTCATGCCCAGCACTTCCTGTGAATGTCCCCTGCTCTCACCAATCTCCACTGCCCCAGAGTAACATCTAGCACAGCCTGGGAATCTCCCCTGCTCTCATCTATCTCCAATGCCCTGGAGACTTGGCCCACACTGCCTGGGAATCTCCCCTGCTCTCATCTATCTTTACTGTCCTGGAGTCACTGCCCGGGAATCTCCCCTGCTCTCATCTATCTCCACTGCCCCAGAGTCACGGCAAGCATTGCCTGGGAATCTCCCCTGCTCTCATCTATCTCCACAGCCCCAGAGTAATGGCTAGCACTGCCTGGGAATGTCCCCTGCTCTCATGCATCTCCACTGCCCTGGAGACATGGCCAGCACTGCCCGGGAATCAACCCAGCTCTCATCTATCTCCACTGCCCCAGAGTCACAGCTAGCATGGCAAGGAAATCTCCCCTGCTCTCATCATCTCCACTGCCCCAGAGTCACAGATCACTGCCCAGGAATATCCCTTGCTCTCATCTATCTCCACTGCCCCTGAGTCATGGCCAGCAATGCCCAGTATCTCCCCTGTTCTCATCTATCTCCACTGCCCAAGAGTCACGGCAAGCACTGTCTGGGAATCTCCCCTGCTCTCATCCATCTCCACTGCCCCACAGTAATGGCCAGCACTGCCTGGGAATCTCCCCTGCTCTCATCTATCTCCACTGCCCTGGAGATATGGTGAGCACTGCCTGGGAATCTCCCTTGTTATCATCTATCTCCACTGCCCCAGAGTAACGGCAAGCACTGCCTGGGCATCTCCCCTGCTCTCATGTAGCTCCACTGCCCCAGAGTAACGGCTAGCACTGCCTGGGAATCTCCCCTGCTCTCATCTATCTCCACTACCCTGGAGACATGACAAGCACTGGCTGGGAATCTATGCTTCTCTTACCCATCTCCACTGCCTAAGAGTCACGCCCAGCACTTCCTGTGAATGTCCCCTGCTCTCACCAATCTCCACTGCCCCAGAGTAACATCTAGCACAGCCTGGGAATCTCCCCTGCTCTCATCTATCTCCAATGCCCTGGAGACTTGGCCCACACTGCCTGGGAATCTCCCCTGCTCTCATCTATCTTTACTGTCCTGGAGTCACTGCCCAGGAATCTCCCCTGCTCTCACTTATCTACACTGCCCCAGAGTCATGGCCAGCACTGCCCCTGTTCTCATCTATCTCCACTGCCCCAGAGTCACACATCACTGCCCAGGAACATCCCTGCTCTAATTTATCTCCACTGCCCCTCAGTCATGACCAGCACTGCTCCGAATCTGCCCTGCTGTCATCTATCTCCACTGCCCCAGAGTCGAGAACAGCACTGCCCACAAATCTCCCTTGCTCTCATCTATCTCCACTGCCCCAGAGTCCCTGCCAGTGCTGCCCAGGAATCTCCCCCGCTCTCATCTATCTCCACTGCCCTGGAGATATGGCGAGCACTGCCAGGGAATCTCCCTTGTTCTCATCTATCTCCAAAGGCCCAGAGTAACGGCTAGCACTGCCTGGGAATCTCCCCAGCTCCCATCTATCTCCACTGCCCCTGAGGCATGGCCAGCACTGCCCGGAATCTGGCCCTGCTCTCATCTATCTCCACTGCCCCAGAGACATGCCCAGCACTTCCTGGGAATCTCCCCTGCTCTCATCTATCTTTATTGCCCTGGAGTCACTGCCCAGGAATCTCCCCTGCTCTCACCTATCTCCACTGCCCCACAGTCATGCACAGCACTGCCTGGGAATCTCCCCTGCTCCCATCTATCTCCACTTCCCCAGAGTAACAGCTAGTACTGACTGGGAATCTCCCTTGCTCTGAACTATCTCCACTGCCCTGATGCATTGGCCAGTACTGCCTGGAATCTGTCCTGCTCTCATGTATCTCCACGGCCCTAGAGACATGGCCAGCACTGCCTGGGAATCTCCCCTGCTCTCATCTATCTCCACTGCCCAAGAGTCACGGCAAGCACTGTCTGGGAATCTCCCCTGATCTCATCCATCTCCACTGCCCCAGAGTAACGGCCAGCACTGCCTGGGAATCTCCCCTGCTCTCATGTATCTCCAATGCCCTGGAGACATGGTCAGCACTGCCTGGGAATCTCCCCTGCTCTCATCTATCTCCACTGCCCTCGAGATATGGCGAACACTGCCTGGGAATCTCCCTTGTTCTCATCTATCTCCACTGGCCGAGAGTAACGGCAAGCACTGCCTGGGACTCTCCATTGCTCTCATCTATGTCCACTGCCCCAGAGTCACGGCAAGCACTGCCTGGGAATCTCCCCTGCTCTCATCTATCTCCACTGCCCTCGAGACATGGCAAGCACTGGCTGAGAATCTCTGCTGCTCTTACCCATCTCCAATGCCAAAGAGTCACGCCGAGCACTTCCTGTGGATGTCCCCTGCTCTCACCCATCTCCACTGCCCCAGAGTAACATCTAGCACAGCCTGGGAATCTCCCCTGCTCTCATCTATCTCCACTGCCCTGGAGACATGGCAAGCACTGCTGGGAATCTCTGCTGCTCTTACCCATCTCCACTGCCCAAGAGTCATGCCCAGCACTTCCTGGAATTGTCCCCTGCTCTAACTAATCTCCACTGCCCCAGAGTCATGGGAAGCACTGCCTGGGAATATCCCCTGCTCTCATCTATCTGCACTGCCCTTGAGGCATGGCTAGCACTGCCTGGAATCTTCCCTGCTCTCATCTATCTCCACTGCACCCGAGTCATGACCCACACTGCCTGGGAATCTCCCCTGCTCTCATCTATCTGCACTGCCCTTGAGGCATGGCTAGCACTGCCTGGGCATCTCCCCTGCTCTCATGTATCTCCAATGCCCCAGAGTAACGGCTAGCACTGCCTGGGAATCTCCCCAGCTCTCATCTATCTCCACTGCCCAGAGTCACACATCACTGCCCAGGAACATGCCCTGCTCTCATTTATCTCCACTGCCCCTCAGTCATGGCAAGCACCGCCCCGAATCTGTCCTGCTCTCATCTATCTCCACTGCCCCAGAGTCGAGAACAGCATTGCCCACAAATCTCCCTTGCTCTCATCTATCTCCACTGCCCTGGAGATATGGCGAGCACTGCCTGGGAATCTCCCCTGTTCTCATCTATCTTCACTGCCCAAGAGTCACGCCCAGCACCGCCTGGGAATCTCCCTTGCTCTCACCCATCTTCACTGCCCTGGAGTAACATCTAGCACAGCCTGGGAATCTCCCCTGCTCTCATCTATTTCCACTGCCCCGAGTCATGACCCACACTGCTTGGGAATCTCCCCTGCTCTCATCTATCTCCACTGCCCTGGAGACATGGCAAGCACTGGCTGGGAATCTCTGCTGCTCTTACCCATCTCCACTGCCCAAGAGTCACGTCAAGCACTTCCTGTGAATGTCCCCTGCTCTCACCCATCTCCACTGCCCTGGAGATATGGTGAGCACTGCCTGGGAATCTCCCTTGTTATCATCTATCTCCACTGCCCCAGAGTAACGGCAAGCACTGCCTGGGCATCTCCCCTGCTCTCATGTAGCTCCACTGCCCCAGAGTAATGGCAAGCACTGCCTGGGAATGTCCCCAGCTCTCATCTATCTCCACTGCCCCTGAGTCATGGCCAGCACTGCCCTGTTCTCATCTATCTTCACTGCCCCAGAGTCACACATCACTGCCCAGGAACATCCCTGCTCTAATTTATCTCCACTGCCCCTCAGTCATGGCCAGCACCGCCCCGAATCTTCTCTGCTCTCATCTATCTCCACTGCCCCAGAGTCCCTGCCAGTGCTGCCCGGGAATCTCCCCTGCTCTCACCTATCTACACTGCCCCAGAGTCATGCCCAGCACTGTCTGGGAATCTCCCCTGCTCTCACCCATCTCCACTGCCCCTGAGTAACATCTAGCACAGCCTGGGAATCTCCCCTGCTCTCATCTATCTCCACTGCCCTGGAGACACGACAAGCACTGGCTGGGAATCTCTGCTGCTCTTACCCATCTCCACTGCCCAAGAGTCACGCCCAGCACTTCCTGTGAATGTCCCCTGCTCTCACCAATCTCCACTGCCCCAGAGTAACATCTAGCACAGCCTGGGAATCTCCCCTGCTCTCATCTATCTCCAATGCCCTGGAGACTTGGCCCACACTGCCTGAGAATCTCCCCTGCTCTCATCTATCTTTAACTGCCCTGGAGTCACGGCCCAGGAATCTCCCCTGCTCTCACCTATCTACACTGCCCCAGAATCATGCCCAGCACTGCCTGGGAATCTCCCCTGCTCTTGTCCATTTCCACTGCACCAGAGTAACGGCTAGCACTTCCCGGGAATCTCCCCTGCTCTCATCTATCTCCACTGCCCCAGAGTCACGGCAAGCATTGCCTGGGAAATTCCCCTGCTCTCATGTAGCTCCACTGCCCCAGAGTAATGGCTAGCACTGCCTGGGAATGTCCCCAGCTCTCATCTATCTCCACTGCCCCTGAGTCATGGCCAGCACTGCCCTGTTCTCATCTATCTCCACTGCCCCAGAGTCACACATCACTGCCCAGGAACATCCCTGCTCTAATTTATCTCCACTGCCCCTCAGTCATAGCCAGCACCGCCCCGAATCCGCCCTGCTCTCATCTATCTCCACTGCCCCAGAGTCGAGAACAGCACTGCCCACAAATCTCTCTTGCTCTCATCTATCTCCACTGCCCCAGAGTCCTTCCAGTGCTGCCCGGGAATCTCCCCTGCTCTCACCTATCTACACTGCCCCAGAGTCATGCGCAGCACTGCCTGGGAATCTCCCCTGTTCTCAACTAACTTCACTGCCCAAGAGTCATGCCCAACACCGCCTGGGAATCTCCCCTGCTCTCACCCATCTCCACTGGCCCTGAGTAACATCTAGCACAGCCTGGGAATCTCCCCTGCTCTCATCTATCTCCACTGCCCCAGAGTCCCTGCCAGTGCTGCCCGGGAATCTCCCGTGCTCTCATCTATCTCCACTGCCCTGGAGACATGACAAGCACTGGCTGGGAATCTCTGCTGCTCTTACCCATCTCCACTGCCCAAGAGTCATGCCCAGCACTTCCTGTGAATGTCCTCTGCTCTCACCAATCTCCACTGCCCCAGAGTAACATCTAGCACAGCCTGGGAATCTCCCCTGCTCTCATCTATCTTTACTGCCCTGGAGTCACGGCCCAGGAATCTCCCCTGCTCTCATCTATCTCCACTGCCCCAGAGTCACGGCAAGCATTGCCTGGGAAATTCCCCTGCTCTCATCTATCTCCACTGCCCCAGAGTAATGGCTAGCACTGCCTGGGAATGTCCCCTGCTCTCATGCATCTCTACTGCCCTGGAGACATGGCCAGCACTGCCTGGGAATCGACCCAGCTCTCATCTATCTCAACTGCCCCAGAGTCACAGCTAGCATGGCAAGGACATCTCCCCTGCTCTCATCATCTCCACTGCCCCAGAGTCACAGATCACTGCCCAGGAATACCCCCTGCTCTTATCTATCCCCACTGCCCCTGAGTCATGGCCAGCACTGCCCGGTATCTCCCCTGTTCTCATCTATCTCCACTGCCCAGGAGACATGGCCCGCACTGCCTGGGAATCTCCCCTGCTCTCATCTATCTTTACTGCCCTGGAATCACTGCCCAGGAATCTCCCCAGCTCTCATCTATCTCCACTGCCCCAGAGTCATGCCCAGCACTGCCTGGGAATCTCCCCTGCTCTCATCTATCTTTACTGCCCTGGAGTCACTGCCCAGGAATCTCCCCAGCTCTCACCTATCTACACTGCCCCAGAGTCATGCCCAGCACTGCCTGGGAATCTCCCCTGCTCTCATCCATCTCCACTGCCCCAGAGTAACGGCTAGCACAGCCTGGGACTCTCCGATGATCTCATGCATCTCCACTGCCCTAGAGACATGGCCAGCACTGCCTGGGAATCTCCCCAGCTCTCATCTATCTCCACTGCCCCTGAGTCATGGCCAGCACTGTCCGGTATCTCCCCAGCTCTCATCTATCTCCACTGCCCCAGAGTCATGCCCAGCACTGCTTGGGAATCTCCCCTGCTCCCATCTATCTTTACTGCCCTGGAGTCACTGCCCAGGAATCTCCCCAGCTCTCACCTATCTACACTGCCCCAGAGTCATGCCCAGCACTTCCTGGGAATCTCCCCTGCTCTCATCCATCTCCACTGCCCCAGAGTAACGGCTAGCACAGCCTGGGAATCTCCCCTGATCTAATGTATCTCCACTGCCCTAGAGACATGGCCAGCACTGCCTGGGACTCTCCCCTGCTCTCATCTATCTCCACTACCCTGGAGATATGGTGAGCACTGCCTGGGAATCTCCCTTGTTCTCATCTATCTCCACTGCCCCAGAGTAACGGCAAGCACTGCCTGGTAATCTCCCCTGCTCTCATGTATCTCCACTGCCCTGGAGACATGGCCAGCAGTGCCTGGGAATATCCCCTGCTCTCATCTATCTCCACTGCCCTGGAGATATGGCGAGCACTGCCAGGGAATCTCCCTTGTTCTCATCTATCTCCAATGGCCCAGAGTAACAGCTAGCACTGCCTGGGTATCTCCCCTGCTCTCATGTAGCTCCACTGCCCCAGAGTAACGGCTAGCACTGCCTGGGAATCTCCCCAGCTCTCATCTATTTCCACTGCCCCTGAGTCATGGCCAGCACTGCCCGGAATCTGCCCCTGCTCTCATCTATCTCCACTGCCCCAGAGACATGCCCAGCACTGCCTGGGAATCTCCCCTGCTCTCATCTATCTTTATTGCCCTGGAGTCACTGCCCAGGAATCTCCCCTGCTCTCACCTATCTCCACTGCCCCACAGTCATGCACAGCACTGCCTGGGAATCTCCCCTGCTCTCATCTATCTCCACTGCCCAAGAGTCACGGCAAGCACTGTCTGGGAATCTCCCCTGCTCTCATCCATCTCCACTGCCCCACAGTAACGGCCAGCACTGCCTGGGAATCTCCTCTGCTCTCATCTATCTCCACTGCCCTGGAGATATGGTGAGCACTGCCTGGGAATCTCCCCAGCTCTCACCTATCTCCACTGCCCCCGAGTCATGGCCAGCACTGCCCCTGTTCTCATCTATCTCCACTGCCCCAGAGTCACACATCACTGCCCAGGAACATCCCTGCTCTAATTTATCTCCACTGCCCCTCAGTCATGGCCAGAACTGCCCCGAACCTGCCCTGCTGTCATCTATCTCTACTGCCCCAGAGCCGAGACCAGCACTGCCCACAAATCTCCCTTGCTCTCATCTATCTCCACTGCCCCAGAGTCCCTGCCAGTGCTGCCCGGGAATCTCCCCTGCTCTCATCTATCTCCACTACCCTGGAGACATGACAAGCACTGGCTGAGAATCTATGCTTCTCTTACCCATCTCCACTGCCTAAGAGTCACGCCCAGCACTTCCTGTGAATGTCCCCTGCTCTCACCAATCTCCACTGCCCCAGAGTAACATCTAGCACAGCCTGGGAATCTCCCCTGCTCTCATCTATCTCCAATGCCCTGGAGACTTGGCCCACACTGCCTGGGAATCTCCCCTGCTCTCATCTATCTTTACTGTCCTGGAGTCACTGCCCAGGAATCTCCCCTGCTCTCACTTATCTACACTGCCCCAGAGTCATGCCCAGCACTGCCTGGGAATCTTCCCTACTCTTGTCCATTTCCACTGCCCCAGAGTAACGGCTAGCACTTCCCGGGAATCTCCCCTGCTCTCATCTATCTCCACTGCCCCAGAGTCACGGCAAGCATTGCCTGGGAATCTCCCCTGCTCTCATCTATCTCCACTGCCCCAGAGTAATGGCTAGCACTGCCTGGGAATGTCCCCTGCTCTCATGCATCTCCACTGCCCTGGAGACATGGCCAGCACTGCCCGGGAATCAACCCAGCTCTCATCTATCTCCACTGCCCCAGAGTCACAGCTAGCATGGCAAGGAAATCTCCCCTGCTCTCATCATCTCCACTGCCCCAGAGTCAGAGATCACTGCCCAGGAATATCCCTTGCTCTCATCTATCTCCACTGCCCCTGAATCATGGCCAGCACTGCCCAGTATCTCCCCTGTTCTCATCTATCTCCACTGCCCAGGAGACATGGCCCGCACTGCCTGGGAATCTCCCCTGCTCTCATCTATCTTTACTGCCCTGGAGTCACTGCCCAGGAATCTCCCCAGCTCTCACCTATCTACACTGCCCCAGAGTCATGCCCAGCACTTCCTGGGAATCTCCCCTGCTCTCATCTATCTCCACTGCCCCAGAGTAATGGCAAGCACTGCCTGGTAATCTCCCCTGCTCAAATGTATCTCCACTGCCCTGGAGACATGGCCAGCAGTGCCTGGGAATCTCCCCTGCTCTCATCTATCTCCACTGCCCTGGAGATATGGCGAGCACTGCCAGGGAATCTCCCTTGTTCTCATCTATCTCCACTGCCCCAGAGTAATGGCAAGCACTGCCTGGTAATCTCCCCTGCTCAAATTTATCTCCACTGCCCCTGAGGTATGGCCAGCACTGCCCGGAATCTGGCCCTGCTCTCATCTATCTCCACTGCCCCAGAGACATGCCCAGCACTTCCTGGGAATCTCCCCTGCTCTCATCTATCTTTATTGCCCTGGAGTCACTGCCCAGGAATCTCCCCTGCTCTCACCTATCTCCACTGCCCCGCCCCACAGTCATGCACAGCACTGCCTGGGAATCTCCCCTGCTCCCATCTATCTCCACTTCCCCAGAGTAACAGCTAGTACTGACTGGGAATCTCCCTTGCTCTGAACTATCTCCACTGCCCTGATGCATTGGCCAGTACTGCCTGGAATCTGTCCTGCTCTCATGTATCTCCACTGCCCTAGAGACATGGCCAGCACTGCCTGGGAATCTCCCCTGCTCTCATCTATCTCCACTGCCCAAGAGTCACGGCAAGCACTGTCTGGGAATCTCCCCTGATCTCATCCATCTCCACTGCCCCAGAGTAACGGCCAGCACTGCCTGGGAATCTCCCCTGCTCTCATGTATCTCCAATGCCCTGGAGACATGGTCAGCACTGCCTGGGAATCTCCCCTGCTCTCACCCATCTCCACTGCCCCAGAGTAACATCTAGCACAGCCTGGGAATCTCCCCTGCTCTCATCTATCTCCACTGCCCTGGAGACATGGCAAGCACTGCTGGGAATCTCTGCTGCTCTTACCCATCTCCACTGCCCAAGAGTCATGCCCAGCACTTCCTGGAATTGTCCCCTGCTCTAACCAATCTCCACTGCCCCAGAGTCATGGGAAGCACTGCCTGGGAATGTCCCCTGCTCTCATCTATCTCCACTGCCCCAGAGTCATGGCAAGCACTGCCTGGGAATCTCCCCTGCTCTCATCTATCTCCACTGCCCTTGAGGCATGGCTAGCACTGCCTGGAATCTTCCCTGCTCTCATCTATCTCCACTGCACCCGAGTCATGACCCACACTGCCTGGGAATCTCCCCTACTCTCATGTATCTCCAATGCCCCAGAGTAACGGCTAGCACTGCCTGGGAATCTCCCCAGCTCTCATCTATCTCCACTGCCCTGGAGATATGGCGAGCACTGCCTGGGAATCTCACTTGTTCTCAACTATCTCCACTGCCCCAGAGTAACGGCTAGCACTGCCTGGGCATCTCCCCTGCTCTCATGTATCTCCAATGCCCCAGAGTAACGGCTAGCACTGCCTGGGAATCTCCCCAGCTCTCACCTATCTCCACTGCCCCCGAGTCATGGCCAGCACTGCCCCTGTTCTCATCTATCTCCACTGCCCCAGAGTCACACATCACTGCCCAGGAACATCCCTGCTCTAATTTATCTCCACTGCCCCTCAGTCATGGCCAGAACTGCCCCGAACCTGCCCTGCTGTCATCTATCTCTACTGCCCCAGAGCCGAGACCAGCACTGCCCACAAATCTCCCTTGCTCTCATCTATCTCCACTGCCCCAGAGTCCCTGCCAGTGCTGCCCGGGAATCTCCCCTGCTCTCATCTATCTCCACTACCCTGGAGACATGACAAGCACTGGCTGAGAATCTATGCTTCTCTTACCCATCTCCACTGCCTAAGAGTCACGCCCAGCACTTCCTGTGAATGTCCCCTGCTCTCACCAATCTCCACTGCCCCAGAGTAACATCTAGCACAGCCTGGGAATCTCCCCTGCTCTCATCTATCTCCAATGCCCTGGAGACTTGGCCCACACTGCCTGGGAATCTCCCCTGCTCTCATCTATCTTTACTGTCCTGGAGTCACTGCCCAGGAATCTCCCCTGCTCTCACTTATCTACACTGCCCCAGAGTCATGCCCAGCACTGCCTGGGAATCTTCCCTACTCCTGTCCATTTCCACTGCCCCAGAGTAACGGCTAGCACTTCCCGGGAATCTCCCCTGCTCTCATCTATCTCCACTGCCCCAGAGTCACGGCAAGCATTGCCTGGGAATCTCCCCTGCTCTCATCTATCTCCACTGCCCCAGAGTAATGGCTAGCACTGCCTGGGAATGTCCCCTGCTCTCATGCATCTCCACTGCCCTGGAGACATGGCCAGCACTGCCCGGGAATCAACCCAGCTCTCATCTATCTCCACTGCCCCAGAGTCACAGCTAGCATGGCAAGGAAATCTCCCCTGCTCTCATCATCTCCACTGCCCCAGAGTCAGAGATCACTGCCCAGGAATATCCCTTGCTCTCATCTATCTCCACTGCCCCTGAATCATGGCCAGCACTGCCCAGTATCTCCCCTGTTCTCATCTATCTCCACTGCCCAGGAGACATGGCCCGCACTGCCTGGGAATCTCCCCTGCTCTCATCTATCTTTACTGCCCTGGAGTCACTGCCCAGGAATCTCCCCAGCTCTCACCTATCTACACTGCCCCAGAGTCATGCCCAGCACTTCCTGGGAATCTCCCCTGCTCTCATCTATCTCCACTGCCCCAGAGTAATGGCAAGCACTGCCTGGTAATCTCCCCTGCTCAAATGTATCTCCACTGCCCTGGAGACATGGCCAGCAGTGCCTGGGAATCTCCCCTGCTCTCATCTATCTCCACTGCCCTGGAGATATGGCGAGCACTGCCAGGGAATCTCCCTTGTTCTCATCTATCTCCACTGCCCCAGAGTAATGGCAAGCACTGCCTGGTAATCTCCCCTGCTCAAATTTATCTCCACTGCCCCTGAGGTATGGCCAGCACTGCCCGGAATCTGGCCCTGCTCTCATCTATCTCCACTGCCCCAGAGACATGCCCAGCACTTCCTGGGAATCTCCCCTGCTCTCATCTATCTTTATTGCCCTGGAGTCACTGCCCAGGAATCTCCCCTGCTCTCACCTATCTCCACTGCCCCGCCCCACAGTCATGCACAGCACTGCCTGGGAATCTCCCCTGCTCCCATCTATCTCCACTTCCCCAGAGTAACAGCTAGTACTGACTGGGAATCTCCCTTGCTCTGAACTATCTCCACTGCCCTGATGCATTGGCCAGTACTGCCTGGAATCTGTCCTGCTCTCATGTATCTCCACTGCCCTAGAGACATGGCCAGCACTGCCTGGGAATCTCCCCTGCTCTCATCTATCTCCACTGCCCAAGAGTCACGGCAAGCACTGTCTGGGAATCTCCCCTGATCTCATCCATCTCCACTGCCCCAGAGTAACGGCCAGCACTGCCTGGGAATCTCCCCTGCTCTCATGTATCTCCAATGCCCTGGAGACATGGTCAGCACTGCCTGGGAATCTCCCCTGCTCTCACCCATCTCCACTGCCCCAGAGTAACATCTAGCACAGCCTGGGAATCTCCCCTGCTCTCATCTATCTCCACTGCCCTGGAGACATGGCAAGCACTGCTGGGAATCTCTGCTGCTCTTACCCATCTCCACTGCCCAAGAGTCATGCCCAGCACTTCCTGGAATTGTCCCCTGCTCTAACCAATCTCCACTGCCCTTGAGGCATGGCTAGCACTGCCTGGAATCTTCCCTGCTCTCATCTATCTCCACTGCACCCGATTCATGACCCACACTGCCTGGGAATCTCCCCTACTCTCATGTATCTCCAATGCCCCAGAGTAACGGCTAGCACTGCCTGGGAATCTCCCCAGCTCTCATCTATCTCCACTGCCCTGGAGATATGGCGAGCACTGCCTGGGAATCTCACTTGTTCTCAACTATCTCCACTGCCCCAGAGTAACGGCTAGCACTGTCTGGGCATCTCCCCTGCTCTCATGTATCTCCAATGCCCCAGAGTAACGGCTAGCACTGCCTGGGAATCTCCCCAGCTCTCATCTATCTCCACTGCCCAGAGTCACACATCACTGCCCAGGAACATGCCCTGCTCTCATTTATCTCCACTGCCCCTCAGTCATGGCAAGCACCGCCCCGAATCTGTCCTGCTCTCATCTATCTCCACTGCCCCAGAGTCGAGAACAGCATTGCCCACAAATCTCCCTTGCTCTCATCTATCTCCACTGCCCTGGAGATATGGCGAGCACTGCCTGGGAATCTCCCCTGTTCTCATCTATCTTCACTGCCCAAGAGTCACGCCCAGCACCGGCTGGGAATCTCCCTTGCTCTCACCCATCTTCACTGCCCTGGAGTAACATCTAGCACAGCCTGGGAATCTCCCCTGCTCTCATCTATCTCCACTGCCCCGAGTCATGACCCACACTGCTTGGGAATCTCCCCTGCTCTCATCTATCTCCACTGCCCTGGAGACATGGCAAGCACTGGCTGGGAATCTCTGCTGCTCTTATCCATCTCCACTGCCCAAGAGTCACGTCAAGCACTGCCTGGGAATCTCCCCTGCTCTCATCTATCTCCACTGCCCTGGAGACATGGCAAGCACTGGCTGGGAATCTCTGCTGCTCTTACCCGATCTCCACTGCCCAAGAGTCACGTCAAGCACTTCCTGTGAATGTCCCCTGCTCTCACCCATCTCCACTGCCCCAGAGTAACATCTAGCACAGCCTGTGAATCTCCCCTGCTCTCATCTATCTCCACTGCCCCAGAGTCACGGCAAGCATTGCCTGGGAATCTCCCCTGCTCTCAACTATCTCCACTGCCCCAGAGTAATGGCTAGCACTGCCCGGGAATCGACCCAGCTCTCATCTATCTCCACTGCCCCAGAGTCACAGCTGGCATGGCAAGGAAATCTCCGCTGCTCTCATCCTCTCCACTGCCCCAGAGTCACAGATCACTGCCCAGGAATATCCCCTGCTCTCATCTATCTCCACTGCCCCTGAGTCATGGCCAGCACTGCCCGGTATCTCCCCTGTTCTCATCTATCTCCACTGCCCAGGAGACATGGCCCGCACTGCCTGGGAATCTCCCCAGCTCTCATCTATCTTTACTGCCCTGGAGTCACTGCCCAGGAATCTCCCCAGCTCTCACCCATCTACACTGCCCCAGAGTCATGCCCAGCACTGCCTGGGAATCTCCCCTGCTCTCATCCATCTCCACTGCCCCAGAGTAACGGCTATCACAGCCTGGGAATCTCCCCTGATCTCATGCATCTCCACTGCCCTAGAGACATGGCCAGCACTGCCTGGGAATCTCCCCTGTTCTCATCTATCTCCACTGCTCTGGAGATATGGTGAGCACTGCCTGGGAATCTCCCTTGTTCTCATCTATCTCCACTGCCCCAGAGTAACGGCAAGCACTGCCTGGGAATATCCCCTGCTCTCATGTATCTCCACTGCCCTGGAGACTTGGCCAGCACTGCCTGGGAATCTCCCCTGCTCTCATCTATCTCCACTGCCCTGGAGATATGGCGAGCACTGCCAGGGAATCTCCCTTGTTCTCATCTATCTCCAATGGCCCAGAGTAATGGCTAGCACTGCCTGGGCATCTCCCCTGCTCTCATGTAGCTCCACTGCCCCAGAGTAATGGCTAGCACTGCCTGGGAATCTCCCCAGCTCTCATCTATCTCCACTGCCCCCGAGTCATGGCCAGCACTGCCCAGAATCTGCCCTGTTCTCATCTATCTCCACTGCCCCAGAGTCACACATCACTGCCCAGGAACATCCCTGCTCTAATTTATCTCCACTGCCCCTCAGTCATGGCCAGCACTGCCCCGAATCTGCCCTGCTCTCATCTATCTCCACTGCCCCAGAGTCGAGAACAGCACTTCCCACAAATCTCCCTTGCTCTCATCTATCTCCACTGCCCCAGAGTCCCTGCCAGTGCTGCCCGGGAATCTCCCCTGCTCTCATCTATCTCCACTGCCCTGGAGACATGACAAGCACTGGCTGGGAATCTCTGCTGCTCTTACCCATCTCCACTGCCCAAGAGTCACGCCCAGCACTTCCTTTGAATGTCCCCTGCTCTCACCAATCTCCACTGCCCCAGAGTAACATCTAGCACAGCCTGGGAATCTCCCCTGCTCTCATCTATCTCCAATGCCCTGGAGACTTTGCCCACACTGACTGGGAATCTCCCCTGCTCTCATCTATCTTTACTGCCCTGGAGTCACTGCCCAGGAATCTCCCCTGCTCTCACCTATCTACACTGCCCCAGAGTCATGCCTAGCACTGCCTGGGAATCTCCCCTACTCTCATCTATCTCCACTGCCCCAGAGTAATGGCTAGCACAGCCTGGGAATCTCCCCTGAACTCATGCATCTCCACAGCCCTAGAGACATGGCCAGCACTGCCTGGGAATCTCCCCTGCTCTCATCTATCTCCACTGCCCTGGAGATATGGTGAGCACTGCCTGGGAATCTCCCCTGCTCTCATCTATCTCCACTGCCCCAGAGTAACGGCAAGCACTGCCTGGGCATCTCCCCTGCTCTCATATAGCTCCACTTCCCCAGAGTAATGGCTAGCACTGCCTGGGAATGTCCCCAGCTCTCATCTATCTCCACTGCCCCTGAGTCATGGCCAGCACTGCCCCTGTTCTCATCTATCTCCACTGCCCCAGAGTCACACATCACTGCCCAGATACATCCCTGCTCTAATTTATCTCCACTGCCCTTCAGTCATGGCAAGCACCGCCCCGAATCTGCCCTGCTCTCATCTATCTCCACTGCCCCAGAGTCGAGAACAGCACTGCCCACAAATCTCCCTTGCTCAAATCTATCTTCACTGCCCCAGAGTCGAGAACAGCACTTCCCACAAATCTCCCTTGCTCTCATCTATCTCCACTGCCCCAGAGTCCCTGCCAGTGCTGCCCGGGAATCTCCCCTGCTCTCATCTATCTCCACTGCCCTGGAGACAAGACAAGCACTGGCTGGGAATCTCTGCTGCTCTTACCCATCTCCACTGCCCAAGAGTCACGCCCAGCACTTCCTGTGAATGTCCCCTGCTCTCATCTATCTCCAATGCCCTGGAGACTTGGCCCACACTGCCTGGGAATCTCCCCTGCTCTCATCTATCTCCAATGCCCTGGAGACTTGGCCCACACTGCCTGGGAATCTCCCCTGCTCTCATCTATCTTTACTGCCCTGGAGTCACTGCCCAGGAATCTCCCCTGCTCTCACCTATCTACACTGCCCCAGAGTGATGCCCAGTACTGCCTGGGAATCTCCCCTGCTCTTGTCCATTTCCAATGCCCCAGAGTAACGGCTAGCACTTCCCGGGAATCTCCCCTGCTCTCATCTATCTCCACTGCCCCAGAGTCACGGCAAGCATTGCCTGGGAAATTCCCCTGCTCTCATCTATCTCCACTGCCCCAGAGTAATGGCTAGCACTGCCTGGGAATGTCCCCTGCTCTCATGCATCTCCACTGCCCTGGAGAGATGGCCAGCACTGCCTGGGAATCGACCCACCTCTCATCTATCTCCACTGCCCCAGAGTCACAGATCACTGCACAGGAATACCCCCTGCTCTTATCTATCTCCACTGCACCTGAGTCATGGCCAGCACTGCCCGGTATCTCCCCTGTTCTCATCTATCTCCACTGCCCAGGAGACATGGCCCGCACTGCCTGGGAATCTCCCCAGCTCTCATCTATCTCCACTGCCCCAGAGTCATGCCCAGCACTGCCTGGGAATCTTCCCTGCTCTCATCTATCTTTACTGCCCTGGAGTCACTGCCCAGGAATCTCCCCAGCTCTCACCTATCTACACTGCCCCAGAGTCATGCCCAGCATTGCCTGGGAATCTTCCCTGCTCTCATCCATCTCCACTGCCCCATAGTAATGGCTAGCACAGCCTGGGAATCTCCCCTGATCTCATGTATCTCCACTGCCCCAGAGTAACGGCAAGCACTGCCTGGGAATCTCCCCTGCTCATCTATCTCCGCTGCCCTGGAGATATGGCGAGCACTGCCAGGGATTCTCCCTTGTTCTCATCTATCTCCAATGGCCCAGAGTAACAGCTAGCACTGCCTGGGTATCTCCCCTGCTCTCATGTAGCTCCACTGCCCCAGAGTAACGGCTAGCACTGCCTGGGAATCTCCCCAGCTCTCATCTATCTCCACTGCCCCTGAGTCATGGCCAGCACTGCCCGGAATCTGCCCCTGCTCTCATCTATCTCCACTGCCCCTGAGTCATGGCCAGCATTGCCCGGTATCTCCCCTGCTCTCATCCATCTCCACTGCCCCAGAGTAATGGCTAGCACAGCCTGGGAATGTCCCCTGATCTCATGCATCTCCACTGCCCTAGAGACATGGCCAGCACTGCCTGGGAATCTCCCCTGCTCTCATGTAGCTCCAATGGCCCAGGTTAACAGCTAGCACTGCCTGGGTATCTCCCCTGCTCTCATGTAGCTCCACTGCCCCAGAGTAACGGCTAGCACTGCCTGGGAATCTCCCCTGTTCTCATCTATCTCCACTGCCCAGGAGACATGGCCTGCACCGCCTGGGAATCTCCCCTGCTCTCATCTATCTTTACTGCCCTGGAATCACTGCCCAGGAATCTCCCCAGTTCTCATTTATCTCCACTGCCCCAGAGTCATGGCCAGCACTGCCCGGAATCTGCCACTGCTCTCATCTATCTCCACTGCCCCTGAGTCATGGCCAGCATTGCCCGGTATCTCCCCTGTTCTCATCTATCTCCACTGCCCTGGAGATATGGCGAGCACTGCCAGGGAATCTCCCTTGTTCCCATCTATCTCCACTGCCCCAGAGTAACAGCTAGTACTGACTCGGACTCTCCCTTGCTCTGATCTATCTCCACTGCCCTGATGCATTGGCCAGTACTGCCTGGGATCTGTCCTGCTCTCATGTATCTCCACTGCCCAAGAGTCACGGCAAGCACTGTCTGGGAATCTCCCCTGCTCTCATCCATCTCCACTGCCCCACAGTAATGGCCAGCACTGCCTGGGAATCTCCCCTGCTCTCATCTATCTCCACTGCCCTGGAGATATGGCAAGCACTGCCTGGGCATCTCCCCTGCTCTCATGTAGCTCCACTGCCCCAGAGTAACGGCTAGCACTGCCTCGGAATCTCCCCAGCTCTCATCTATCTCCAATGCCCTGGAGACTTGGCCCACACTGCCTGGGAATCTCCCCTGCTCTCACCCATCTCCACTGCCTCTGAGTCATGGCCAGCACTGCCCAGGAACATCCCTGCTCTAATTTATCTCCACTGCCCCTCAGTCATGGCCAGAACTGCCCCGAATCTGCCCTGCTATCATCCATCTCCACTGCCCCAGAGTCGAGAACAGCACTGCCCACAAATCTCCCTTGCTCTCATCTATCTCCACTGCCTCAGAGTCCCTGCCAGTGCTGCCCGGGAATCTCCCCTGCTCTCATCTATCTCCACTGCCCTGGAGACATGACAAGCACTGGCTGGGAATCTCTGCTTCTCTTACCCATTTCCACTGCCCAAGAGTCACGCCCAGCACTTCCTGTGAATGTCCCCTGCTCTCACCAATCTCCACTGCCCCAGAGTAACATCTGGCACAGCCTGGGAATCTCGCCTGCTCTCATCTATCTCCAATGCCCTGGAGACTTGGCCCACACTGCCTGGGAATCTCCCCTGCTCTCACCTATCTACACTGCCCCAGAGTCACGGCAAGCATTGCCTGGGAATCTCCCCTGCTCTCATCTATCTCCACTGCCCCAGAGTAATGGCTAGCACTGCCTGGGAATGTCCCCTGCTCTCATGCATCTCCACTGCCCTGGAGACATGGCCAGCACTGCCCGGGAACCGACCCAGCTCTCATCTATCTCCACTGCCCCAGAGTCACAGCTAGCATGGCAAGGAAATCTCCCCTGCTCTCATCATCTTCACTGCCCCAGAGTCACAGATCACTGCCCAGGAATATCCCCTGCTCTCATCTATCTCCACTGCCCCAGAGTCATGCCCAGCACTGCCTGGGAATCTCCCCTGCTCTCATCTATCTTTACTGCTCTGGAGTCACTGCCCAGGAATCTCCCCAGCTCTCACCTATCTACACTGCCCCAGAGTCATGCCCAGCACTGCCTGGGAATCTCCCCTGCTCTCAGCCATCTCCACTGCCCCAGAGTAACGGCTAGCACAGCCTGGGAATCTCCCCTGATCTCATGTATCTCCACTGCCCTAGAAACATGGCCAGCACTGCCTGGGAATCTCCCCTGCTCTCATCTATCTCCACTGCCCTGGAGATATGGTGAGCACTGCCTGGGAATCTCCCTTGTTCTCATCTATCTCCACTGCCCCAGAGTAACGACAAGCACTGCCTGGTAATCTCCCCTGCTCTCATTTATCTCCACTGCCCTGGAGACATGGCCAGCAGTGCCTGGGAATCTCCCCTGCTCTAATCTATCTCCACTGCCCTGGAGATATGGCGAGCACTGCCAGGGAATCTCCCTTGATCTCATCTATCTCCAATGGCCCATAGTAACGGCTAGCACTGCCTTGGTATCTCCTCTGCTCTCATGTAGCTCCACTGCCCCAGAGTAACGGCTAGCACTGCCTGGGAATCTCCCCAGCTCTCATCTATCTCCACTGCCCCAGAGACATGCCCAGCACTGCCTGGGAATCTCCCCTGCTCTCATCTATCTTTATTGCCCTGGAGTCACTGCCCAGGAATCTCCCCTGCTCCCATCTATCTCCACTTCCCCAGAGTAACAGCTAGTACTGACTGGGAATCTCCCTTGTTCTCTGATCTATCTCCACTGCCCTGATGCATTGGCTAGTACTGCCCGGAATCTGTCCTGCTCTCATGTATCTCCACTGCCCTGGAGACATGGCCAGCACTGCCTGGGAATCTCCCCTGTTCTCATCCATCTCCACTGCCCCAGAGTAACGGCCAGCACTGCCTGGGAATCTCCCCTGCTCTCATGTATCTCCACTGCCCTGGAGACATGGTCAGCACTGCCTGGGAATCTCCCCTGCTCTCATCTATCTCCACTGCCCTGGAGATATGGCGAGCACTGCCTGGAAATCTCCCTTGTTCTCATCTATCTCCACTGCCCGAGAGTAACGGCAAGCACTGCCTGGGACTCTCCATTGCTCTCATCTATGTCCACTGCCCCAGAGTCACGGCAAGCACTGCCTGGGAATCTCCCCTGCTCTCATCTATCTCCACTGCCCTGGAGACATGGCAAGTACTGGCTGGGAATCTCTGCTGCTCTTACCCATCTCCAATGCCCAAGAGTCACGCCCAGCACTTCCTGTGGATGTCCCCTGCTCTCACCCATCTCCACTGCCCCAGAGTAACATCTAGCACTACCTGGGAATCTCCCCTGCTCTCATCTATCTCCACTGCCCTGGAGACATGGCAAGCACTGCAGGGAATCTCTGCTGCTCTTACCCATCTCCACTGCCCAAGAGTCATGCCCAGCACTTCCTGGAAATGTCCCCTGCTCTAACCAATCTCCACTGCCCCAGAGTCATGGCAAGCACTGCCTGGGAATCTCCCCTGCTCTCATCTTTCTCCACTGCCCTTGAGGCATGGCTAGCACTGCCTGGAATCTTCCCTGCTCCCATCTATCTCCACTGCCCCTGAGTCATGACCCACACTGCCTGGGAATCTCCCCTGCTCTCATCTATCTCCACTGCCCTGGAGATAGGGCGAGCACTGCCTGGGAATCTCCCTTGTTCTCATCTATCTCCACTGCCCTAGAGTAACGGCTAGCACTGCCTGGGCATCTCCCCTGCTCTCATGTATCTCCAATGCCCCAGAGTAACGGATAGCACTGCCTGGGAATCTCCCCAGCTCTCATCTATCTCCACTGCCCAGAGTCACACATTACTGCCCAGGAACATGCCCTGCTCTCATTTATCTCCACTGCCCCTCAGTCATGGCAAGCACCGCCCCGAATCTGTCCTGCTCTCATCTATCTCTACTGCCCCAGAGTCGAGAACAGCACTGCCCACAAATCGCCCTTGCTCTCATCTATTTCCACAGCCCTGGAGATATGGCGAGCACTGCCTGGGAATCTCCCCTGTTCTCATCTATCTTCACTGCGCAAGAGTCACGCCCAGCACCGCCTGGGAATCTCCCTTGCTCTCACCCATCTTCACTGCCCTGGAGTAACATCTAGCACAGCGTGGGAATCTCCCCTGCTCTCATCTTTCTCCACTGCCCGAGTCATGACCCACACTGCTTGGTAATCTCCCCTGCTCTCATTTATCTCCACTACTGCCCCAGAGTCACGGCAAGCACTGCCTGGGAATCTCCCCTACTCTCATCGATCTCCACTGCCCTGGAGACATGGCAAGCACTGGCTGGGAATCTCTGCTGCTCTTACCCATCTCCACTGTCCAAGAGTCACGTCAAGCACTTCCTGTGAATGTCCCCTGCTCTCACCCATCCACTGCCCCAGAGTAACATCTAGCACAGCCTGGGAATCTCCCCTGCTCTCATCTATCTCCACTGCCCCAGAGTCACAGCAAGCATTGCCTGGGAATCTCCCCAGCTCTCATCTATCTCCACTGCCCCAGAGTCAAAGCTAGCATGGCAAGGAAATCTCCCCTGCTCTCATCCTCTCCACTGCCCCAGAGTCACAGATCACTGCCCAGGAATATCCCCTGCTCTCATTTATCTCCACTGCCCCTGAGTCATGGCCAGCACTGCCTGGTATCTCCCCTGTTCTCATCTATCTCCACTGCCCAGGAGACATGGCCCACACTGCCTGGGAATCTCCCCTGCTCTCATCTATCTTTACTGCCCTGGAATCACTGACCAGGAATCTTCCCAGCTCTCATCTATCTCCACTGCCCCAGAGTCATGCCCAGCACTACCTGAGAATCTTCCCTGCTTTCATCTATCTTTACTGCCCTGGAGTCACTGACCAGGAATCTCCCCAGCTCTCACCTATCTACACTGCCCCAGAGTCATGCCCAGCACTGCCTGGGAATCTCCCCTGCTCTCATCCATCTCCACTGCCCCAGAGTAACGGCTAGCACAGCCTGGGAATCTCCCCATATCTCATGCGTCTCCACTGCCCTAGAGACATTGCCAGCACTGCCTGGGAATCTCCCCTGCTCTCATCTATCTCCACTGCCCTGGAGATATGGTGAGCACTGCCTGGGAATCTCCCTTGTTCTCATCTATCTCCACTGCCCCAGAGTAACGGCAAGCACTGCCTGGGAATCTCCCCTGCTCTCATGCATCTCCACTGCCCTGGAGACATGGCCAGCACTGCCTGGGAATCTCCCCTACTCTCATCTATCTCCACTGCCCTGGAGATATGGCGAGCACTGCCAGGGAATCTCCCTTGTTCTCATCTATCTCCAATGGCCCAGAGTAATGGCTAGCACTGCCTGGGCATCTCCCCTGCTCTCATGTAGCTCCACTGCCCCAGAGTAATGGCTAGCACTGCCTGGGAATCTCCCCAGCTCATCTATCTCCACTGCCCCAGAGTCGAGAACAGCCCTTCCCACAAATCTCCCTTGCTCTCATCCATCTCCACTGCCCCAGAGTCCCTGCCAGTGCTGCCCGGGAATCTCCCCTGTTCTCAACTATCTTCACTGCCCAAGAGTCACGGCCAGCACCGCCTGGGAATCTCCCCTGCTCTTGTCCATTTCCACTGCCCCAGAGTCACAGCAAGCATTGCCTGGGAATCTCCCCTGCTCTCATTTATCTCCACTGCCCCAGAGTCACAGCAAGCATTGCCTGGGAATCTCCCCTGCTCTCATCTATCTCCACTGCCCTGGAGATTTGGCGAGCACTGCCTGGGAATCTCCCCTGTTCTCAACTATCTTCACTGCCCAAGAGTCACGGCCAGCACCTCCTGGGAATCTCCCCTGCTCTCACCCATCTCCACTGCCCCAGAGTAACATCTAGCACAGCCTGGGAATCTCCCCTGCTCTCATCTATCTCCACTGCCCCAGAGTCCCTGCCAGTGCTGCCCGGGAATCTCCCCTGCTCTCATCTATCTCCACTGCCCTGGAGACATGACAAGCACTGGCTGGGAATCTCTGCTGCTCTTACCCATCTCCACTGCCCAAGAGTCACGCCCAGCACTTTCTGTGAATGTCCCTTGCTCTCACCAATCTCCACTGCCCCAGAGTAACATCTAGCACAGCCTGGGAATCTCCCCTGCTCTCATCTATCTCCAATGCCCTGGAGACTTTGCCCACACTGCCTGGGAATCTCCCCTGATCTCATCTATCTTTACTGCCCTGGAGTCACTGCCCAGGAATCTCCCCTGCTCTCACCTATCTACACTGCCCCAGAGTCATGCCCAGCACTGCCTGGGAATCTCCCCTGCTCTTGTCCATTTCCACTGCCCCAGAGTCACAGCAAGCATTGCCTGGGAATCTCCCCTGCTCTCATTTATCTCCACTGCCCCAGAGTCACAGCAAGCATTGCCTGGGAATCTCCCCTGCTCTCATCTATCTCCACTGCCCCAGAGTAATGGCTAGCACTGCCTGGGAATGTCCCCTGCTCTCATGCATCTCCACTGCCCTGGAGACATGGCCAGCACTGCCCAGGAATCGACCCAGCTCTCATCTATCTCCACTGGCCCAGAGTCACAACTAGCATGGCAAGGAAATCTCCCCTGCTCTCATCATCTCCACTGCCCCAGAGTCACAGATCACTGCCCAGGAATATCCCCTGCTCTCATCTATCTCCACTGCCCCTGAGTCATGGCCAGCACTGCCCGGTATCGCCCCTGTTCTCATCTATCTCCACTGCCCAGGAGACATGGCCCGCACTGCCTGGGAATCTCCCCTGCTCTCATCTATCTTTACTGCCCTGGAATCACTGCCCAGGAATCTCCCCAGCTCTCATCTATCTCCACTGCCCCAGAGTCATGCCCAGCACTGCCTGTGAATCTCCCCTGCTCTCATCCATCTCCACTGCCCCAGAGTCATGCCCAGCACAGCCTGGGAATCTCCCCTGATCTCATGTATCTCCACTGCCCTAGAGACATGTCCAGCACTGCCTGGGAATCTCCCCTGCTCTCATCTATCTCCACTGCCATGGAGATATGGTGAGCACTGCCTGGGAATCTCCCTTGTTCTCATCTATCTCCACTGCCCCAGAGTAACGGCAAGCACTGCCTGGTAATCTCCCCTGCTCTCATCTATCTCCACTGCCCTGGAGACATGGCCAGCAGTGCCTGGGAATCTCCCCTGCTCTCATCTATCTCCTCTGCCCTGGAGACATGGCCAGCAGTGCCTGGGAATCTCCCTTGTTCTCATCTATCTCCAATGGCCCAGAGTAACGGCTAGCACTGCCTGGGCATCTCCCCTGCTCTCATCTATCTCCTCTGCCCTGGAGACATGGCCAGCAGTGCCTGGGAATCTTCCCTGTTCTCATCTATCTCCACTGCCCCAGAGTCACCATCACTGCCCAGGAACATCCCTGCTCTAATTTATCTCCACTGCCCCTCAGTCACGGCCAGCACTGCCCCGAATCTGCCCTGCTCTCATCTATCTCCACTGCCCCAGAGTCGAGAACAGCACTGCCCACAAATCTCCCTTGCTTCCATCTATCTCCACTGCCCCAGAGTCCCTGCCAGTGCTGCCCGGGAATCTCCCCTGCTCTTATTTATCTCCACTGCCCTGGAGATATGGCGAGCACTGCCTGGGAATCTCCCCTGTTCTCACCCATCTCCACTGCCCCAGAGTAACATCTAGCACATCCTGGAAATCTCCCCTACTCTCATCTATCTCCACTGCGCCAGAGTCCCTGCCAGTGCTGCCTGGGAATCTCCCCTGCTCTCATCTATCTCCACTGCCCTGGAGACATGGCAAGCACTGGCTGGGAATCTCTGCTGCTCTTACCCATCTCCACTGCCCAAGAGTCATGCCCAGCACTTCCTGTGAATGTCCCCTGCTCTCACCCATCTCCACTGCCCCAGAGTAACATATAGCACAGACTGGGAATCTCCCCTGCTCTCATCTATGTCCAAAGCCCTGGAGACTTGGCCCACACTGCCTGGGAATCTCTCCTGCTTTCATCTATCTACACTGCCCCAGAGTCATGCCTAGCACTGCCTGGGAATCTCCCCTGCTCTTGTCCATTTCCACTGCCCCAGAGTAACGGCTAGCACTTCCCGGGAATCTCCCCTGCTCGCATCTATTTCCAATGCCCCAGAGTCATGCCAAGCACTGCCCGAGAATATCCCCTGCTCTCATCTATCTGCACTGCCTCAGAGTAAGAGCTAGTACTGACTGGGAATCTCCCTTGCTCTCATCTATCTCCACTGCCCTGGAGGCATGGCGAGCATCGCCTGGGAATCTCCCCTACTCTGATCTAGCTCTATGGCCCTGGAGTCACTGCCTGGGAATCTCCCCTGCTCTCATCTATCTCCACTGCCCCTGAGTCATGGCCAGCACTGCCTGGAATCTTCCCTGTTCTCATCCATCTCCACTGCCCCAGAGACATGCCCACACTGCCTGGGAATCTCCCCTGCTCTCATCTATCTTTACTGCCCTGGAGTCACTGCCCAGGAATATCCCCTGCTCTCACCTATCTCCACTGCCTCAGAGTAAGAGCTATTACTGACTGGGAATCTCCCTTGCTCTCATCTATCTCCACTGCCCTGGAGGCATGGCGAGCACCGCCTGGGAATCTCCCCTACTCTGATCTAGCTCTATGGCCCTGGAGTCACTGCCTGGGAATCTCCCCTGCTCTCATCTATCTCCACTGCCCCTGAGTCATGGCCAGCACTGCCTGGGAATCTCCCCTACTCTTGTCCATTTCCACTGCCCCAGAGTAACGGCTAGCACTTCCCAGGAATCTCCCCTGCTCTCACCTATCTCCAATGCCCCAGAGACATGTCGAGCACTGCCTGAGAATATCCCCTGCTCTCATGTATCTCCACTGCCCTGGAGACATGGCCAGCACTGCCTGGGATTCTCCCCTGCTCTCATCTATCTCCACTGCCCTGGAGATATGGCGAGCACTGCCTGGGAATCTCCCTTGTTCTCATCTATCTCCACTGCCCGAGAGTAACGGCAAGCGCTGCCTGGGAATCTCCCCTGCTCTCATCTATCTCCACTGCCCTGGAGATATGGCCAGCACTGCCTGGGAATCTCCCCTGCTCTCATCTATCTCCACTGCCCTGGAGATATGGGGAGCACTGCCTGGGCATCTCCCCTGTTCTCATCTAACTCCACTGCCCAAGAGTCACGCCCAGCACCGCCTGGAAATCTCCCCTGCTCTCACCCATCTCCACTGCCCCAGAGTAACATCTAGCACAGCCTGGGAATCTCCCCTGCTCTCATCTATCTCCACTGCCCCAGAGTCATGGCAAGCACTGCCTGGGAATCTCTGCTGCTCTTACCCAACTCCACTGCCCAAGAGTCACGCCCAGCACTTCCTGGGAATGTCCCCTGCTCTCACCCATCTCCACTGCCCTGGAGACATGGCCAGCACTGCCTGGGAATCTCCCGTGCTCTGATCTAGCTCTACGGCCTGGAGCTACTGCCTTGGAATCTCCCTTGCGCTCATCTATCTCCATTGCCCCAGAGTAACAGCTAGTACTGACTGGGAATCTCCCTTGCTCTCAACTATCTCTACTGCCCTGGGGGCATGGCCAGCACCGCCTGGGAATCTCCTCTGCTCCGATCTAGCTCTATGCCCCTGGAGTCACTGCCTGGGAATCTCCCCTGCTCTCATCTATCTCCGTTGTTCCAGAGTCATGGCCAGCACTGCCTGGAATCTGTCCTGCTCTCATGTATCTCCACTGCCCTGGAGACATGGCCAGCACTGCCTGGGAATCTTCCCTGCTCTCATCCATCTCCACTGCCTCAGAGTAACGGCCAGCACTGCATGGGAATCTCCCCTGCTCTCATCTATCTCCGTTGTTCCAGAGTCATGGCCAGCACTACCTGGAATCTTCCCTGCTCTCATCTATCTCCACTGCCCCAGAGTAACAACTAGCACTGCCAGGGAATCTCCCCTGTTCTCATCTATCTTCACTGCCCCTAGGAAATGGCCAGCACTGCCCAAAATCTGCCCTGCTCTCATCGATCTCCACTGCTCCAGAGTAATGATTAGCACTGCCTGGATTCTCCCCTGTTATCACCGATCTCTACTGCCCTGGAGACATGGCCCGCACTGCCTGGGTACCTCTCCTGCTCTCATCTATCTTTACTGCCCTGGAGTCACTGCCCAGGAATCTCCCCTGCTCTCATCTATCTTCACTGCCCCAGAGTCACGGAAAGCACTGCCTGGGAATCTCCCCTGCTCTCATCTATCTTCACTGCCCCAGAGTAACGGAAAGCACTGCCTGGAAATCTCCCTTGCTCTCACACATCTCCACTGCCCCAGAGTAACATCTAGCACAGCCTGGGAATCTCCCCTGCTCTCATCTATCTCCACTGCTCAGAGTATATGCTAGCACTGCCTGGGAATCTGCCCTGCTTCTCATGTATCTCCACTGCCCTGGAGACATGGCCAACATGGCAAGGGAATCTCACCTGTTCTCATCTATCTCTCCTGAACTGATAACTTGGCCCACACTGCCTGGCAATCTCCTCTGCTCTGATCTATCTCCACTGCCCCAGAGTAATGGCTAGCACTGCCTGGGAATCTCCCTAGCTCTCATCTATTTCCACTGCCCCAGAGTCACGGCCAACATGGCAAGGGAATCTCACCTGTTCTCATCTATCTCTCCTGAACTGATAACTTGGCCCACACTGCCCAGGAATCTCCCATGCTCTCACCTATCTCCAATGCCCCAGAGTCATGGCGAGCACTGCCCGAGAAGATCACCTGCTCTCATCTATCTCCACTGCCCCAGAGTAACAGCTAGTACTGACTGGGAATCTCCCTTGCTCTCATCTATCTCCACTGCTTTAGAGGCATGGCTAGCACCGCCTGGTAATCTTCCCTGCTCTCATCTAGCTCTATGGCCATGGAGTCACTGCCTGGGAATCTCCCCTGCTCTCATCTATCTCTGTTGTTCCAGAGTCATGGCCAGCACTGCCTGGAATCTGCCCTGCTCTCATTTATCTCTACTGCCCAGAGTAACAGCTAGCACTGCTTGGGTATCTCGCCTGCTCTCATCTATCGCCACTGCTCCAGAGTAACGACTAGCACTGCCTGGGATTCTCCTCTGTTCTCATTGATCTCTACTGCCCTGGAGACATAGCTCGCACTGCCTGGGAATCTCACCAGCTCTCATCTATCTTTACTACCCTGGAGTCACCGCCCAGGAATCTCCCCTGCTCTCATCTATCTTCACTGCCCCAGAGTCATGGCCAGCATGGCAAGGAAATATCCCCTGCTCTCATCATCTCCACTGCCCCAGAGTCACGGATCACTGCCCAGGAATATCCCCTGCTCTCATCTATCTCCACTGCCCCTGAGTCATGGCCAGCATTGCCCGGTATTTGCCCGGTATCTCCCCTGTTCTCATCTATCTCCACTGCCCCAGAGACATGCCCAGCATTGCCTGGGAATCTCCCCTGCTCTCATCTATCTTTATTGCCCCACAGTCATGCAAAGCACTGCCTGGGAATCTCCCCTGCTCTCATCTACCTCCACTGCCCCAGAGTAACAGCTAGTACTGACTGGGAATCTCCCTTGCTTTCATCTATCTTTATTGCCCCACAGTCATGCAAAGCACTGCCTGGGAATCTCCCCTGCTCTCATCTACCTCCACTGCCCCAGAGTAACAGCTAGTACTGACTGGGAATCTCCCTTGCTTGGATCTATCTCCACTGCCCTGATGCATTGGCCTTCACTGCCTGGAATCTGTCCTGCTCTCATGTATCTCCACTGCCCTGGAGACATGGCCAGCACTGCCTGGGAATCTCCCCTGCTCTCATCTATCTCCACTGCCCAAGAGTCATGGCAAGCACTGTCTGGGAATCTCCCCTGTTCTCATCCATCTCCATTGCCCCAGAGTAACGGCCAGCACTGCCTGGGAATCTCCCCTGCTCTCATCTATTTCCACTGCCCCAGAGTCACGGCCAACATGGCAAGGGAATCTCACCTGTTCTCATCTATCTCTCCTGAACTGATAACTTGGCCCACACTGCCCAGGAATCTCCCATGCTCTCACCTATCTCCAATGCCCCAGAGTCATGGCGAGCACTGCCCGAGAAGATCACCTGCTCTCATCTATCTCCACTGCCCCAGAGTAACAGCTAGTACTGACTGGGAATCTCCCTTGCTCTCATCTATCTCCACTGCTTTAGAGGCATGGCCAGCACCGCCTGGTAATCTTCCCTGCTCTCATCTAGCTCTATGGCCATGGAGTCACTGCCTGGGAATCTCCCCTGCTCTCATCTATCTCTGTTGTTCCAGAGTCATGGCCAGCACTGCCTGGAATCTGCCCTGCTCTCATTTATCTCTACTGCCCAGAGTAACAGCTAGCACTGCTTGGGTATCTCGCCTGCTCTCATCTATCTCCACTGCTCCAGAGTAACGACTAGCACTGCCTGGGATTCTCCTCTGTTCTCATTGATCTCTACTGCCCTGGAGACATAGCTCGCACTGCCTGGGAATCTCTCCAGCTCTCATCTATCTTTACTACCCTGGAGTCACCGCCCAGGAATCTCCCCTGCTCTCATCTATCTTCACTGCCCCAGTCATGGCCAGCATGGCAAGGAAATATCCCCTGCTCTCATCATCTCCACTGCCCCAGAGTCACGGATCACTGCCCAGGAATATCCCCTGCTCTCATCTATCTCCACTGCCCCTGAGTCATGGCCAGCATTGCCCGGTATTTGCCCGGTATCTCCCCTGTTCTCATCTATCTCCACTGCCCCAGAGACATGCCCAGCACTGCCTGGGAATCTCCCCTGCTCTCATCTATCTTTATTGCCCCACAGTCATGCAAAGCACTGCCTGGGAATCTCCCCTGCTCTCATCTACCTCCACTGCCCCAGAGTAACAGCTAGTATTGACTGGGAATCTCCCTTGCTTTCATCTATCTTTATTGCCCCACAGTCATGCAAAGCACTGCCTGGGAATCTCCCCTGCTCTCATCTACCTCCACTGCCCCAGAGTAACAGCTAGTACTGACTGGGAATCTCCCTTGCTTGGATCTATCTCCACTGCCCTGAAGCATTGGCCAGCACTGCCTGGAATCTGTCCTGCTCTCATGTATCTCCACTGCCCTGGAGACATGGCCAGCACTGCCTGGGAATCTCCCCTGCTCTCATGTATCTCCACTGCCCTGGAGATATGGCGAGCACTGCCTGGGAATCTCCCTTGTTCTCATCTATCTCCACTGCCCGAGAGTAACGGTAAGCACTGCCTGGGAATCTCCCCTGCTCTCATGTATCTCCACTGCCCTGGAGACATGGCCAGCACTGCCTGGGAATCTTCCCTGCTCTCATCTATCTCCACTGCCCTGGAGATATGGCGAGCACTGCCTGGGAATCTCCCTTGTTCTCATCTATCTGCACTGCCCGAGAGTAACGGCAAGCACTGCCTGGGAATCTCCGCTGCTCTCATCTATCTCCACTGTCCCAGAGTCCCTGCCAGTGCTGCCCGGGAATCTCCTCTGCTCTCATCTATCTCCACTGCCCTGGAGACATGACAAGCACTGGCTGGGAATCTCTGCTGCTCTTACCCATCTCCACTGCCCAAGAGTCACACCCAGCACTTCCTGTGAATGTCCCCTGCTCTCATCTATCTCCAATGCCCTGGAGACTTGGCCCACACTGCCTGGGAATCTCCCCTGCTCTCATCTATCTCCAATGCCCTGGAGACTTGGCCCACACTGCCTGGGAATCTCCCCTGCTCTCATCTATCTTTACTGCCCTGGAGTCACTGCCCAGGAATCTCCCCTGCTCTCACCTATCTACACTGCCCCAGAGTCATGCCCAGTACTGCCTGGGAATCTCCCCTGCTCTTGTCCATTTCCAATGCCCCAGAGTAACGGCTAGCACTTCCCGGGAATCTCCCCTGCTCTCATCTATCTCCACTGCCCCAGAGTCACGGCAAGCATTGCCTGGGAAATTCCCCTGCTCTCATCTATCTCCACTGCCCCAGTGTAATGGCTAGCACTGCCTGGGAATGTCCCCTGCTCTCATGCATCTCCACTGCCCTGGAGACATGGCAAGCACTGCCTGGGAATCGACCCACCTCTCATCTATCTCCACTGCCCCAGAGTCACAGCTAGCATGGCAAGGAAATCTCCCCTGCTCTCATCATCTCCACTGCCCCAGAGTCACAGATCACTGCACAGGAATACCCCCTGCTCTTATCTATCTCCACTGCACCTGAGTCATGGCCAGCACTGCCCGGTATCTCCCCTGTTCTCATCTATCTCCACTGCCCAGGAGACATGGCCCGCACTGCCTGGGAATCTCCCCTGCTCTCATCTATCTTTACTGCCCTGGAATCACTGCCCAGGAATCTCCCCAGCTCTCATCTATCTCCACTGCCCCAGAGTCATGCCCAGCACTGCCTGGGAATCTTCCCTGCTCTCATCTATCTTTACTGCCCTGGAGTCACTGCCCAGGAATCTCCCCAGCTCTCACCTATCTACACTGCCCCAGAGTCATGCCCAGCATTGCCTGGGAATCTTCCCTGCTCTCATGTATCTCCACTTCCCCAGAGTAACGGCAAGCACTGCCTGGGAATCTCCCCTGCTCTCATCTATCTCCGCTGCCCTGGAGATATGGCGAGCACTGCCAGGGATTCTCCCTTGTTCTCATCTATCTCCAATGTATCTCCCCTGCTCTCATGTAGCTCCACTGCCCCAGAGTAACGGCTAGCACTGCCTGGGAATCTCCCCAGCTCTCATCTATCTCCACTGCCCCTGAGTCATGGCCAGCACTGCCCGGAATCTGCCCCTGCTCTCATCTATCTCCACTGCCCCTGAGTCATGGCCAGCATTGCCCGGTATCTCCCCTGCTCTCATCCATCTCCACTGCCCCAGAGTAATGGCTAGCACAGCCTGGGAATCTCCCCTGATCTCATGCATCTCCACTGCCCTGGAGATATGGTGAGCACTGCCTGGGAATCTCCCTTGTTCTCATCTATCTCCAATGGCCCAGGGTAACAGCTAGCACTGCCTCGGTATCTCCCCTGCTCTCATGTAGCTCCACTGCCCCAGAGTAACGGCTAGCACTGCCTGGGAATCTCCCCTGTTCTCATCTATCTCCACTGCCCAGGAGACATGGTCTGCACTGCCTGGGAATCTCCCCTGCTCTCATCTATCTTTACTGCCCTGGAATCACTGCCCAGGAATCTCCCCAGTTCTCATTTATCTCCACTGCCCCAGAGTCATGCCCAGCACTGCCTGGGAATCTCCCCTGCTCTCATCCATCTCCACTGCCCCAGAGTAACGGCTAGCAAAGCCTGGGAATCTCCCCTGATCTCATGTATCTCCACTGCCCCTGAGTCATGGCCAGCACTGCCCGGAATCTGCCCCTGCTCTCATCTATCTCCACTGCCCCTGAGTCATGGCCAGCATTGCCCGGTATCTCCCCTGTTCTCATCTATCTCCACTGCCCTGGAGATATGGCGAGCACTGCCAGGGAATCTCCCTTGTTCCCATCTATCTCCACTGCCCCAGAGTAACAGCTAGTACTGACTGGGACTCTCCCTTGCTCTGATCTATCTCCACTGCCCTGATGCATTGGCCAGTACTGCCTGGAATCTGTCCTGCTCTCATGTATCTCCACTGCCCTGGAGACATGGCCAGCACTGCCTGGGAATCTCAGCTGTTCTCATCTATCTCCACTGCCCAAGAGTCACGGCAAGCACTGTCTGGGAATCTCCCCTGCTCTCATCCATCTCCACTGCCCCACAGTAATGGCCAGCACTGCCTGGGAATCTCCCCTGCTCTCATTTAGCTCCACTGCCCCAGAGTAACGGCTAGCACTGCCTCGGAATCTCCCCAGCTCTCATCTATCTCCAATGCCCTGGAGACTTGGCCCACACTGCCTGGGAATCTCCCCTGCTCTCACCTATCTCCACTGCCCCTGAGTCATGGCCAGCACTGCCCAGGAACATCCCTGCTCTAATTTATCTCCACTGCCCCTCAGTCATGGCCAGAACTGCCCCAAATCTGCCCTGCTATCATCCATCTCCACTGCCCCAGAGTCGAGAACAGCACTGCCCACAAATCTCCCTTGCTCTCATCTATCTCCACTGCCTCAGAGTCCCTGCCAGTGCTGCCCGGGAATCTCCCCTGCTCTCATCTATCTCCACTGCCCTGGAGACATGACAAGCACTGGCTGGGAATATCTGCTTCTCTTACCCATTTCCACTGCCCAAGAGTCACGCCAAGCACTTCCTGTGAATGTCCCCTGCTCTCACCAATCTCCACTGCCCAGAGTAACATCTAGCACAGCCTGGGAATCTCCCCTGCTCTCATCTATCTCCAATGCCCTGGAGACTTGGCCCACACTGCCTGGGAATCTCCCCTGCTCACATCTATCTTTACTGCCCTGGAGTCACTGCCCAGGAATCTCCCCTGCTCTCACCTATCTACACTGCCCCAGAGTCACGGCAAGCATTGCCTGGGAATCTCCCCTGCTCTCATCTATCTCCACTGCCCCAGAGTAATGGCTAGCACTGCCTGGGAATGTCCCCTGCTCTCATGCATCTCCACTGCCCTGGAGACATGGCCAGCACTGCCCGGGAACCGACCCAGCTCTCATCTATCTCCACTGCCCCAGAGTCACAGATAGCATGGCAAGGAAATCTCCCCTGCTCTCATCATCTTCACTGCCCCAGAGTCACAGATCACTGCCCAGGAATACCCCCTGCTCTCATCTATCTCCACTGCCCCTGAGTCATGGCCAGCACTGCCCGGTATCTCCTCTGTTCTCATATATCTCCACTGCCCAGGAGACATGGCCCGCACTGCCTGGGAATCTCCCCTGCTCTCATCTATCTTTACTGCCCTGGAATCACTGCCCAGGAATCTCCCCAGCTCTCATCTATCTCCACTGCCCCAGAGTCATGCCCAGCACTGCCTGGGAATCTCCCCTGCTCTCATATATCTTTACTGCTCTGGAGTCACTGCCCAGGAATCTCACCAGCTCTCACCTATCTACACTGCCCCAGAGTCATGCCCAGCACTGCCTGGGAATCTCCCCTGCTCTCATCCATCTCCACTGCCCCAGAGTAACGGCTAGCACAGCCTGGGAATCTCCCCTGATCTCATGTATCTCCACTGCCCTAGAGACATGGCCAGCACTGCCTGGGAATCTCCCCTGCTCTCATCTATCTCCACTGCCCTGGAGATATGGTGAGCACTGCCTGGGAATCTCCCTTGTTCTCATCTATCTCCACTGCCCCAGAGTAACGACAAGCACTGCCTGGTAATCTCCCCTGCTCTCATTTATCTCCACTGCCCTGGAGACATGGCCAGCAGTGCCTGGGAATCTCCCCTGCTCTAATCTATCTCCACTGCCCTGGAGATATGGCGAGCACTGCCAGGGAATCTCCCTTGTTTTCATCTATCTCCAATGGCCCAGAGTAACGGCTAGCACTGCCTTGGTATCTCCTCTGCTCTCATGTAGCTCCACTGCACCAGAGTAACGGCTAGCACTGCCTGGTAATCTCCCCTGCTCTCATTTATCTCCACTGCCCTGGAGACATGCCCAGCACTGCCTGGGAATCTCCCCTGCTCTCATCTATCTTTATTGCCCTGGAGTCACTGCCCAGGAATCTCCCCTGCTCTCACCTATCTCCACTGCCCCACAGTCATGCACAGCACTGCCTGGGAATCTCCCCTGCTCCCATCTATCTCCACTTCCCCAGAGTAACAGCTAGTACTGACTGGGAATCTCCCTTGCTCTGATCTATCTCCACTGCCCTGATGCATTGGCTAGTACTGCCCGGAATCTGTCCTGCTCTCATGTATCTCCACTGCCCTGGAGACATGGCCAGCACTGCCTGGGAATCTCCCCTGCTCTCATCCATCTCCACTGCCCCAGAGTAACGGCCAGCACTGCCTGGGAATCTCCCCTGCTCTCATGTATCTCCACTGCCCTGGAGACATGGTCAGCACTGCCTGGGAATCTCCCCTACTCTCATCTATCTCCACTGCCCTGGAGATATGGCGAGCACTGCCTGGAAATCTCCCTTGTTCTCATCTATCTCCACTGCCCGAGAGTAATGGCAAGCACTGCCTGGGACTCTCCATTGCTCTCATCTATGTCCACTGCCCCAGAGTCACGGCAAGCACTGCCTGGGAATCTCCCCTGCTCTCATCTATCTCCACTGCCCTGGAGACATGGAAAGTACTGGCTGGGAATCTCTGCTGCTCTTACCCATCTCCAATGCCCAAGAGTCACGCCCAGCACTTCCTGTGGATGTCCCCTGCTCTCACCCATCTCCACTGCCCCAGAGTAACATCTAGCACTACCTGGGAATCTCCCCTGCTCTCATCTATCTCCACTGCCCTGGAGACATGGCAAGCACTGCAGGGAATCTCTGCTGCTCTTACCCATCTCCACTGCCCAAGAGCCATCCCAGCACTTCCTGGAAAGGTCCCCTGCTCTAACCAATCTCCACTGCCCCAGAGTCATGGCAAGCACTGCCTGGGAATCTCCCCTGCTCTCATCTTTCTCCACTGCCCTTGAGGCATGGCCAGCACTGCCTGGGAATCTCCCCTGCTCTCATGTATCTCCACTGCCCTGGAGACATGGTCAGCACTGCCTGGGAATCTCCCCTGCTCTCATCTATCTCCACTGCCCTGGAGATATGGCGAGCACTGCCTGGGAATCTCCCTTGTTCTCATCTATCTCCACTGCCCTAGAGTAACGGCTAGCACTGCCTGGGCATCTCCCCTGCTCTCATCTATCTCCACTGCCCAGAGTCACACATTACTGCCCAGGAACATGCCCTGCTCTCATTTATCTCCACTGCCCCTCAGTCATGGCAAGCACCGCCCCGAATCTGTCCTGCTCTCATCTATCTCTACTGCCCCAGAGTCGAGAACAGCACTGCCCACAAATCTCCCTTGCTCTCATCTATCTCCACTGCCCTGGAGATATGGCGAGCACTGCCTGGGAATCTCCCCTGTTCTCATCTATCTTCACTGCCCAAGAGTCACGCCCAGCACCGCCTGGGAATCTCCCTTGCTCTCACCCATCTTCACTGCCCTGGAGTAACATCTAGCACAGCCTGGGAATCTCCCCTGCTCTCATCTTTCTCCACTGCCCCGAGTCATGACCCACACTGCTTGGGAATCTCCCCTGCTCTCATCTATCTCCAATGCCCTGGAGACTTTGCCCACACTGCCTGGGAATCTCCCCTGCTCTCACCTATCTACACTGCCCCAGAGTCATGCCCAGCACTGCCTGGGAATCTCCCCTGCTCTTGTCCATTTCCACTGCCCCAGAGTCACAGCAAGCATTGCCTGGGAATCTCCCCTGCTCTCATCTATCTCCACTGCCCCAGAGTAATGGCTAGCACTGCCTGGGAATGTCCCCTGCTCTCATGCATCTCCACAGCCCCAGAGTCACAGCAAGCATTGCCTGGGAATCTCCCCTGCTCTCATCTATCTCCACTGCCCCAGAGTAATGGCTAGCACTGCCTGGGAATGTCCCCTGCTCTCATGCATCTCCACTGCCCTGGAGACATGGCCAGCACTGCCCAGGAATCGACCCAGCTCTCATCTATCTCCACTGGCCCAGAGTCACAACTAGCATGGCAAGGAAATCTCCCCTGCTCTCATCATCTCCACTGCCCCAGAGTCACAGATCACTGCCCAGGAATATCCCCTGCTCTCATCTATCTCCACTGCCCCTGAGTCATGGCCAGCACTGCCCGGTATCGCCCCTGTTCTCATCTATCTCCACTGCCCAGGAGACATGGCCCGCACTGCCTGGGAATCTCCCCTGCTCTCATCTATCTTTACTGCCCTGGAATCACTGCCCAGGAATCTCCCCAGCTCTCATCTATCTCCACTGCCCCAGAGTCATGCCCAGCACTGCCTGTGAATCTCCCCTGCTCTCATCCATCTCCACTGCCCCAGAGTAACAGCTAGCACAGCCTGGGAATCTCCCCTGATCTCATGTATCTCCACTGCCCTAGAGACATGTCCAGCGCTGCCTGGGAATCTCCCCTGCTCTCATCTATCTCCACTGCCATGGAGATATGGTGAGCACTGCCTGGGAATCTCCCTTGTTCTCATCTATCTCCACTGCCCCAGAGTAACGGCAAGCACTGCCTGGTAATCTCCCCTGCTCTCATCTATCTCCACTGCCCTGGTGTAACGCTCACCTGATTCTCGCAGAGGCGCCGGTCTTGACTGGGCGACTACCGTATCTTCAAAGGTGATGTGTAGCACCCGGTTGGCTCTTTGGGCTGGACCTCTGTGCACTGTATGCCTGACTTCAAGAGTAAGATGTCTGCAGACAGAAAATATGGGATTAATGAACTGGGGTTATTGGGGTGTCCCTATCTCTTCCCTTTTTTGCTCTCCTGTAGACCCCCAAAGGTTAACGCTCTCACCTTAGGTAAGTGAATGCCGAGCTCTCCATCTGCCTCGGGGCAGGGTGCTGTAACCAGTTTCTTCACTGGATCGGTAGCACAGGCCTCTTGACTTCAGAGGACTGCTGTCCGTCGTTTACTGCACGAACGGTAAGTTTCGAATAATTCTATTGTCTTTAAAGTCTTTAGCAATGATGTCTCTTGTTTTGCAGGTTCCGGCTATGGCGGATGACGGGCTGAAGTGAGTTGAAGATGGAGACCGTATGATGAATAGAAGCGCTTGGAAGCACGTAAGTAAGCGCTTGTTGCCTGCTTCACGATGCGCTCTAACTGTCTTTTATTTTGCAGGTACGAGTTCAGAGCGGCTGCAGGGTGCCGGAATACCCACTGGGGTTGATGTGGAAAGGAGTAATGGCACGTGAGTATCAAAGTTCCCCAATGTCTTTAAACGCACCTTGTTTTGTCTTTCAGATGCAGGATGCAGCGCCGAAGGCCTCCGGAGCGTGCGAAGAGTCGGTAAGCTTTTGTCTTTCAGATGCCGGAATGCAGTGTGAAGACCTCCGGAGCGCACGAAGAGTAGGTAAGCCTTTGTCTTTCAGATGCCGGAATGCTAACCTGTTCTTTCTTGTCTTTATAGGTGTTGCTGAAGACTGGATTCAGGATGGTAAGCCTTTTTCCTTAGGCCCAGGGTCAGATGCAGAAGACACGATGAGCGTTCTGCTGCAGAGGATGCAGAATAACGCAAAGCAAGATTCATCCACCGGGTGTGGTTTAAATAGCCTCCTGTAGTGCTTAGGTGTCTCCTTCCACAGCCACGCCTAGGTAAGAAAAGAGTTCCTGCTTTCCAGAAGAGTTCCAGTGTTCTGAATCTAGGGAGTGGCTCCTGCCCCACCCAACAGGAAAAGTAGTTCCAAACAGAAGAGGATCAGAGGCTCAGCTGGCAGGCAAGTAAGCAGCATGGTCTGCTGCAGGTAAGTCCACCCAAGCATCATGAGCCCGGCGCTTCCAGCGCTGGGACTGGGCACATTTATGAGCCTGGTGCCACTGGCGCCAGGACTGGGTCCAAAAGGTCCCAATTGGGACTGGTTGGCCCTCGGAACGTGGGTTATGGATCTGCTTCCAAGGGAGTTGGGAAAACCCTGACCTTTTGGAAGCAGAGATCATGACACCTGGAGACATGGCCAGCAGTGCCTGGGAATCTCCCCTGCTCTCATCTATCTCCACTGCCCTGGAGACATGGCCAGCAGTGCCTGGGAATCTCCCTTGTTCTCATCTATCTCCAATGGCCCAGAGTAACGGCTAGCACTGCCTGGGCATCTCCCCTGCTCTCATGTAGCTCCACTGCCCCAGAGTAACGGCTAGCACTGCCTGGGAATCTCCCCAGCTCTCATCTAGCTCTACTGCCCCTGAGTCATGGCCAACACTGCCCGGTATCTTCCCTGTTCTCATCTATCTCCACTGCCCCAGAGTCACCATCACTGCCCAGGAACATCCCTGCTCTCATCTATCTCCACTGCCCCAGAGTCGAGAACAGCACTGCCCACAAATCTCCCTTGCTTCCATCTATCTCCGCTGCCCCAGAGTCCCTGCCAGTGCTGCCCGGGAATCTCCCCTGCTCTTATTTATCTCCACTGCCCTGGAGATATGGCAAGCACTGCCTGGGAATCTCCCCTGTTCTCACCCATCTCCAGTGCCCCAGAGTAACATCTAGCACATCCTGGAAATCTCCCCTACTCTCATCTATCTCCACTGCGCCAGAGTCCCTGCCAGTGCTGCCCGGGAATCTCCCCTGCTCTCATTTATCTCCACTGCCCTGGAGACATGGCAAGCACTGGATGGGAATCTCTGCTGCTCTTACCCATCTCCACTGCCCAAGAGTCACGCCCAGCACTTCCTGTGAATGTCCCCTGCTCTCACCCATCTCCACTGCCCCAGAGTAACATCTAGCACAGACTGGGAATCTCCCCTGCTCTCATCTATCTCCAAAGCCCTGGAGACTTGGCCCACACTGCCTGGGAATCTCCCCTGCTCTCATCTATCTACACTGCCCCAGAGTCATGCCCAGCACTGCCTGGGAATCTCCCCTGCTCTTGTCCATTTCCACTGCCCCAGAGTAAAGGCTAGCACTTCCCGGGAATCTCCCCTGCTCGCATCTATTTCCAATGCCCCAGAGTCATGCCAAGCACTGCCCGAGAATATCCCCTGCTCTCATCTATCTCCACTGCCTCAGAGTAAGAGCTAGTACTGACTGGGAATCTCCCTTGCTCTCATCTATCTCCACTGCCCTGGAGGCATGGCGAGCACCGCCTGGGAATCTCCCCTACTCTGATCTAGCTCTATGGCCCTGGAGTCACTGCCTGGGAATCTCCCCTGCTCTCATCTATCTCCACTGCCCCTGAGTCATGGCCAGCACTGCCTGGAATCTTCCCTGTTCTCATCCATCTCCACTGCCCCAGAGACATGCCCACACTGCCTGGGAATCTCCCCTGCTCTCATCTATCTTTACTGCCCTGGAGTCACTGCCCAGGAATATCCCCTGCTCTCACCTATCTCCACTGCCTCAGAGTAAGAGCTATTACTGACTGGGAATCTCCCTTGCTCTCATCTATCTCCACTGCCCTGGAGGCATGGCGAGCACCGCCTGGGAATCTCCCCTACTCTGATCTAGCTCTATGGCCCTGGAGTCACTGCCTGGGAATCTCCCCTGCTCTCATCTATCTCCACTGCCCCTGAGTCATGGCCAGCACTGCCTGGGAATCTCCCCTACTCTTGTCCATTTCCACTGCCCCAGAGTGACGGCTAGCACTTCCCAGGAATCTCCCCTGCTCTCACCTATCTCCAATGCCCCAGAGTCATGTTGAGCACTGCCTGAGAATATCCCCTGCTCTCATGTATCTCCACTGCCCTGGAGACATGGCCAGCACTGCCTGGGATTCTCCCCTGCTCTCATCTATCTCCACTGCCCTGGAGATATGGCGAGCACTGCCTGGGAATCTCCCTTGTTCTCATCTATCTCCACTGCCCGAGAGTAACGGCAAGCGCTGCCTGGGAATCTCCCCTGCTCTCATCTATCTCCACTGCCCTGGAGATATGGCCAGCACTGCCTGGGAATCTCCCCTGCTCTCATCTATCTCCACTGCCCTGGAGATATGGCGAGCACTGCCTGGGCATCTCCCCTGTTCTCATCTAACTCCACTGCCCAAGAGTCACGCCCAGCACCGCCGGGGAATCTCCCCTGCTCTCACCCATCTCCACTGCCCCAGAGTAACATCTAGCACAGGTATAATGAAAACGGGGGTAGGAATGCGCTTGACACTGTTAAACTAAAGTAAATCAACAGTCTTGCTGAATACAATGTTTTTAATAATAAAGCTTTCTTTGAAGAACAGCCGACACGTGTTTCGACACTTAGGTCGTTTTCAAGGCTGGTTAACACACATCGTAAATAAGAATAATATAGATGTTCAAAAAGATAACAAAGAAATAATCATTGAATACATAGCAGTAGAAAGATAATCGTTAAAATAAAGTACACATCGATATTCCAAAACGATAACGGAAATGCAAAAATAAAATAAAATGAATAAACATACCAGGAAAACATGCAGAGGGCGAGGTACAGCAGTTGTGGATCAGTAAAAACACAGTGAAATCAAAGATAACAAGAAAAGAAACGATTTAGAAAAAGATATAGACAATGTTCAGATGAGAAATCATCCATACGTATTACAGTTGGTACTCAAATATCATCTTAAAACTAACTGTAGCCAGCACCCCGTGGCACAACCACATGCGAGCCCAGACACCAGGAAAAAAAAAAAAAACAAAAAAACAAAGTGCTAATCACAGTCCAGAATAACCCAAAATTAAATGGAGGGATATTGTAAATACAGCATCAGCTAATATTACGTGATACTAAATAATTAAAAGATACCAATTATATAGAGTAGCATAAGGATAATGCAAAATTCCTTTCGATGATAATATGATACAGAAAAGTCACTTACCACACAAAACTAAAGATCATCAATTAGCTGGTTATATCCTATTCAAAGTAAAAATATATAAAACAAAAATAGAACTCAGTACAGGAGCTATGAAATCAATTGAACAAAATGATGAGGACTAAAATAAATCACTCACCGGATCAAAATATTGAAAAAGTTCCCATCACTTGGGAAATATGGCGAAATGCAAAAGAACAAGGTACTAGTTGCCGTATTGGCCGACTGAATTATATAGCCTGAAAGGAAACCGGATCTAATAAGAAAGCTGTCGATTTCAATCAGTTAAAGATTCAATATTCACCAAGAGGAAATTACTTACTCGATATATCGAGTGAGAAACATATATACCAGGATAAATTCAACCGTCAATGATCGAAAGCTTCCAAGATAAAGTGTGTCGCTAAAGACGTCACAGAAGTGACGGCGACGTAAGTGGAGGCGCGTTACGTCGCTCTGGTGACGTATTGTATCAACAAGGTGACGGTAGCCGTACGCAGTGCGCCCCGGTCGCAGGCTATGACGTCAGATATCAACATAGTTTCGAAAAGGTGACTTACAGTGCCCGATAATTGCCGGAAAATCCTCACAACCATTTAACGTGAACTCCATGAATATGGTATACAAACAGATTCCAAATTAGACTAAAGAGTAATATAAAAATTACTGGTGGTCGGACACGCATGAGAGGTGAGCCACGGTGATAACTGGCCCCAATCAGATAGATGTTCAAAACAGTGATGCACATGCATGAAAAAAACACAACCTTGCTGCTCACAAAATTCAATATTGATAAGGTAAGCCTTATTTAGAGAAAAACATGCATCTCATGATCTGAATTCAACCCACGTGTTGTGCATCTCAAAAGACAAATTAATTTGGCTTCCATCTGTCGCAGTTTAAGCTGGAGATTGCCGCCTCTTTTCCCTTTATGTGCTTTCTGCAGACCAATAAAGCGCAAATCAGTGATTGAGTCCAATTGATGCTCTACTTGCCAATGAATTGCTAATGGTGATTTGGGTTCACACATCCTGAGGCTGGCCAAGTGTTCCCTGATGCGTATTCGAAGCTGACGGATGGTACTGCCCACATAGAGTTTGCCACATACACATACAATGGCATATACCACATGGGTAGATCTGCAATTAATGTAGTCCTTAATGGACACTCTAGTTCCAAATTTATCAGTGAAAATTTCACACTTGGGAAACGCCCAGGCACATTGATTGCAATTTCCACATTTACGAAAGCCCGTCAGTTGTTGTAACCAGGAAGTTTCTGTGGTTTTGTTATCAAAGAATGATGGACTCACCCGTGATTTAATAGTTGGTGATCTTAAATAAGTAAATTTCGGTTTAGGAGTCAGGTATGGCTCTAGATCCTTGTCAAGTCTCAGGATGTGCCAATGTTTGGCAACCAATTTGTACATCATGGAAGAATCAGACGTAAATGGGGTAACCAAAGAAATATGGGGTAAAGAGTCTTTAGATTTGGCTGCCTTGTTCAAGAGGTCTGGTTGAGTGACACCAATGAATTTAGCATGTGCTTCATTGATTACAGAGGCTTTGTATCCTCTGTTCAAAAAACGTTGACTAATAATATTAGATTCTTTGTCAAAGTCGATAGGGCGTGTACAGTTCCGTCTGGCCCTGTGAAACTCACCCGTAGGGATATTATTAATAGTAGTTCGTCGATGGTTGCTCTGTGCTGCTAATACGGAATTCACCTCAGTAGGTTTCCTGTAAGTGCACGTGTAAATTTGTTGATTCTCGACAAATATATGTAAGTCCAAGAAGTCAATTTGTTTACAATCAGATTTGCCAGTGAAATTGATCCCAAAGGTATTAGTATTGGCATAAGTAAGGAAGTCATTGAAGGTATCCTCAGTGCCTTTCCAAATCAAAAAGATATCATCAATAAAACGTCGCCATGTAACAATGTTGGCATGATATTGATTTTGATTCAAAATATGGGTCTCCTCAAAGTATGCCATAAAGAGATTAGCCAGGGAGGGTGCAAACTTGGCTCCCATGGCTACTCCCTTCAGTTGAAGATAGAATTGGTCATTGAAAAGAAAAATATTATTGGCTAGAACAAATTTGAGAAATTGTTTAAGCATAGAGACATGTTCAATATAAGATGCCGAACAATCTTTAAAAACATAATCTAATGTAAGTGATGCCAGATGGTGATCAATATTGGTGTACAAAGCAACAACATCAATGGTAGCTAGCAAAAAGTCTGATTGCCAAGTAGTGGCAAAGAGGTCCTTAAGAATATGGGTACTATCTCTGATGTAAGAATTCATTCGTATTACATATGGTTTCAGCACTTCATCCAAATATTTAGACAAGCTCTCTCTTTTTTTGTTTTTTTTTTTTTTTTCCTGGTGTCTGGGCTCGCATGTGGTTGTGCCACGGGGTGCTGGCTACAGTTAGTTTTAAGATGATATTTGAGTACCAACTGTAATACGTATGGATGATTTCTCATCTGAACATTGTCTATATCTTTTTCTAAATCGTTTCTTTTCTTGTTATCTTTGATTTCACTGTGTTTTTACTGATCCACAACTGCTGTACCTCGCCCTCTGCATGTTTTCCTGGTATGTTTATTCATTTTATTTTATTTTTGCATTTCCGTTATCGTTTTGGAATATCGATGTGTACTTTATTTTAACGATTATCTTTCTACTGCTATGTATTCAATGATTATTTCTTTGTTATCTTTTTGAACATCTATATTATTCTTATTTACGATGTGTGTTAACCAGCCTTGAAAACGACCTAAGTGTCGAAACACGTGTCGGCTGTTCTTCAAAGAAAGCTTTATTATTAAAAACATTGTATTCAGCAAGACTGTTGATTTACTTTAGTTTAACAGTGTCAAGCGCATTCCTACCCCCGTTTTCATTATACTATTGTTAATTGTTGCCAGCCTTTGTGGATGGGTTGGTGGGTACGGAATTGCTGCTAGAGACGCCTTTTCTGAATAGAGTAGTGATAAATAGCGCACAAGTATTCTGTTTGTGACTCCACACATTTTCTTGTCACTGTATTTTGTCACTTTTTACCTGTGCCAGCTGACCATCACTCTATTAATAATGGCTGACTATATGGCCAACAGGGACCAGGATAGAGCGGCCCTATTTGCCCCACGGGGCAGTACTGCTAATGCCTTTGCCAATAACACTAAAGTTTCTGAAACTCTTAAACAGAAATTTATCCGACTTGAAAGATTATCTAAGAAAGAAATCAATAAATACTGGGAGCAGGCTTCCCTCACTAATTATCTTGAAAACAATCTTATCCCGAGGGGCCTACGCAACTTAACATTTCCGAATTTTGATAATGAAGAGGATGCAGACTTAGCGGAACAGTGGGTAGATAACCTTAATCAAAGCTCTAAGAACATGATAGAATTATTAATTTTACATGCCACTAGAGAACACAAAAGGGTTCTTACCCAAATCACAGCACTCAAAGATGAGATTACTAAAATGCCAAATGCTGAAGAAACCAAACGTAAGAATTTTGACAAAATGCATGAAATCTTGGTTGAATATCAGGATGAAATTAAACTACGTAAATGCAGAAAGTTTTTCCGAGACGATAAGGATTATCGTCAAGATAGGGTCTATACATTTCAAACCAAATATGACAATATTAATATTGGCGGTAAATCCGCCTCAGTAACGACCTCAGCTAACACTACCCCTGCAAGTTCGGATCTCGATTCTGAAACAGACTTCAGTGAATTACCAACGGATGACGTTCCAACTAATGAACCTAATTTAAAGGGTAAACATTTTTTAGGGGAAATTCGGAGATACAAAAAAGGGAATGTAAGATTCGCAAATACCAAACAAGTTCGTTTCACCAAAACACCAACAGTATTTACTCCAATACCTCTAAACATACCAGGGGCAGGAGGGGGGGCAAGCGGAAGCGGAAGTGGCAGCTCAGACGAGGAACTAGCCCGACCGGGCATCTTGACTCGCTCCAGAAAACGTTTGGGACAATAGTTGATGTTGACTTAGTTACTAATCTTTCCAATCGTAACTTGACTGATCATGAAATATCTGCCCTGAATAAAGGTTTATCATTTTCACCCAGTGTGTGTACCAATTTCATCAATTTTCAGATTGACCTTTACAAATTTCTGAGAAAACTTAAGCTCAAAAAATATTTTGCAACACAGGTTACTATGTACAAACCTAAACCCAAACCTGATCCCCCGAGTACTTTCAGCATTTCAGACCTTAAAACCATTGAAACTTTGGTTTCCTTGGATCAGGAAGCCGGTCGTGACACCTCTAATGTTATCCATGATTTGAATATCAATCCATTGCACTTGGATATCATGGAATTTAAACCGAAATCTAAGTTTACACCTCAATTTATTGGAGACAATGTCATTGAGACATTTAATCAAGCTTTGACTCGAGATATCCATCAATATATGGATAAGCACTCCAAACCCCATTTTAAATCCAATCTTACCAAAAATCAAAAAACTGCTCTTCAAGAATTAGCCGATGACAGTAGTATTGTAATTAAAGAGGCAGATAAGGGAGGCAACATTGTCATTCTGAATACTTCTGATTACATTTCCATGGGTCTCAAACATCTTTCAACCCCTGGCTGCTATCTCACTCTTAAATCTGATCCCACTAAACGTGTTGTGTCAAATTTAATTGATCTGATTTCTCATTGGCATTCTAAAGGATTCTTAACTGATGATGAAAAAGATTTTTTGTTAATTACTGATCCTACCATACCAACTATGTATTTTTTACCTAAAATTCACAAACCTTATGAGATTCTACCTGAGGTCAGACCTATTATGAGCGGTATTCATTGGGCTACAGAGAGCTTGTCTAAATATTTGGATGAAGTGCTGAAACCATATGTAATACGAATGAATTCTTACATCAGAGATAGTACCCATATTCTTAAGGACCTCTTTGCCACTACTTGGCAATCAGACTTTTTGCTAGCTACCATTGATGTTGTTGCTTTGTACACCAATATTGATCACCATCTGGCATCACTTACATTAGATTATGTTTTTAAAGATTGTTCGGCATCTTATATTGAACATGTCTCTATGCTTAAACAATTTCTCAAATTTGTTCTAGCCAATAATATTTTTCTTTTCAATGACCAATTCTATCTTCAACTGAAGGGAGTAGCCATGGGAGCCAAGTTTGCACCCTCCCTGGCTAATCTCTTTATGGCATACTTTGAGGAGACCCATATTTTGAATCAAAATCAATATCATGCCAACATTGTTACATGGCGACGTTTTATTGATGATATCTTTTTGATTTGGAAAGGCACTGAGGATACCTTCAATGACTTCCTTACTTATGCCAATACTAATACCTTTGGGATCAATTTCACTGGCAAATCTGATTGTAAACAAATTGACTTCTTGGACTTACATATATTTGTCGAGAATCAACAAATTTACACGTGCACTTACAGGAAACCTACTGAGGTGAATTCCGTATTAGCAGCACAGAGCAACCATCGACGAACTACTATTAATAATATCCCTACGGGTGAGTTTCACAGGGCCAGACGGAACTGTACACGCCCTATCGACTTTGACAAAGAATCTAATATTATTAGTCAACGTTTTTTGAACAGAGGATACAAAGCCTCTGTAATCAATGAAGCACATGCTAAATTCATTGGTGTCACTCAACCAGACCTCTTGAACAAGGCAGCCAAATCTAAAGACTCTTTACCCCATATTTCTTTGGTTACCCCATTTACGTCTGATTCTTCCATGATGTACAAATTGGTTGCCAAACATTGGCACATCCTGAGACTTGACAAGGATCTAGAGCCATACCTGACTCCTAAACCGAAATTTACTTATTTAAGATCACCAACTATTAAATCACGGGTGAGTCCATCATTCTTTGATAACAAAACCACAGAAACTTCCTGGTTACAACAACTGACGGGCTTTCGTAAATGTGGAAATTGCAATCAATGTGCCTGGGCGTTTCCCAAGTGTGAAATTTTCACTGATAAATTTGGAACTAGAGTGTCCATTAAGGACTACATTAATTGCAGATCTACCCATGTGGTATATGCCATTGTATGTGTATGTGGCAAACTCTATGTGGGCAGTACCATCCGTCAGCTTCGAATACGCATCAGGGAACACTTGGCCAGCCTCAGGATGTGTGAACCCAAATCACCATTAGCAATTCATTGGCAAGTAGAGCATCAATTGGACTCAATCACTGATTTGCGCTTTATTGGTCTGCAGAAAGCACATAAAGGGAAAAGAGGCGGCAATCTCCAGCTTAAACTGCGACAGATGGAAGCCAAATTAATTTGTCTTTTGAGATGCACAACACGTGGGTTGAATTCAGATCATGAGATGCATGTTTTTCTCTAAATAAGGCTTACCTTATCAATATTGAATTTTGTGAGCAGCAAGGTTGTGTTTTTTTCATGCATGTGCATCACTGTTTTGAACATCTATCTGATTGGGGCCAGTTATCACCGTGGCTCACCTCTCATGCGTGTCCGACCACCAGTAATTTTTATATTACTCTTTAGTCTAATTTGGAATCTGTTTGTATACCATATTCATGGAGTTCACGTTAAATGGTTGTGAGGATTTTCCGGCAATTATCGGGCACTGTAAGTCACCTTTTCGAAACTATGTTGATATCTGACGTCATAGCCTGCGACCGGGGCGCACTGCGTACGGCTACCGTCACCTTGTTGATACAATACGTCACCAGAGCGACGTAACGCGCCTCCACTTACGTCGCCGTCACTTCTGTGACGTCTTTAGCGACACACTTTATCTTGGAAGCTTTCGATCATTGACGGTTGAATTTATCCTGGTATATATGTTTCTCACTCGATATATCGAGTAAGTAATTTCCTCTTGGTGAATATTGAATCTTTAACTGATTGAAATCGACAGCTTTCTTATTAGATCCGGTTTCCTTTCAGGCTATATAATTCAGTCGGCCAATACGGCAACTAGTACCTTGTTCTTTTGCATTTCGCCATATTTCCCAAGTGATGGGAACTTTTTCAATATTTTGATCCGGTGAGTGATTTATTTTAGTCCTCATCATTTTGTTCAATTGATTTCATAGCTCCTGTACTGAGTTCTATTTTTGTTTTATATATTTTTACTTTGAATAGGATATAACCAGCTAATTGATGATCTTTAGTTTTGTGTGGTAAGTGACTTTTCTGTATCATATTATCATCGAAAGGAATTTTGCATTATCCTTATGCTACTCTATATAATTGGTATCTTTTAATTATTTAGTATCACGTAATATTAGCTGATGCTGTATTTACAATATCCCTCCATTTAATTTTGGGTTATTCTGGACTGTGATTAGCACTTTGTTTTTTTGTTTTTTTTTTTTTTCCTGGTGTCTGGGCTCGCATGTGGTTGTGCCACGGGGTGCTGGCTACAGTTAGTTTTAAGATGATATTTGAGTACCAACTGTAATACGTATGGATGATTTCTCATCTGAACATTGTCTATATCTTTTTCTAAATCGTTTCTTTTCTTGTTATCTTTGATTTCACTGTGTTTTTACTGATCCACAACTGCTGTACCTCGCCCTCTGCATGTTTTCCTGGTATGTTTATTCATTTTATTTTATTTTTGCATTTCCGTTATCGTTTTGGAATATCGATGTGTACTTTATTTTAACGATTATCTTTCTACTGCTATGTATTCAATGATTATTTCTTTGTTATCTTTTTGAACATCTATATTATTCTTATTTACGATGTGTGTTAACCAGCCTTGAAAACGACCTAAGTGTCGAAACACGTGTCGGCTGTTCTTCAAAGAAAGCTTTATTATTAAAAACATTGTATTCAGCAAGACTGTTGATTTACTTTAGTTTAACAGTGTCAAGCGCATTCCTACCCCCGTTTTCATTATACTATTGTTAATTGTTGCCAGCCTTTGTGGATGGGTTGGTGGGTACGGAATTGCTGCTAGAGACGCCTTTTCTGAATAGAGTAGTGATAAATAGCGCACAAGTATTCTGTTTGTGACTCCACACATTTTCTTGTCACTGTATTTTGTCACTTTTTACCTGTGCCAGCTGACCATCACTCTATTAATAATGGCTGACTATATGGCCAACAGGGACCAGGATAGAGCGGCCCTATTTGCCCCACGGGGCAGTACTGCTAATGCCTTTGCCAATAACACTAAAGTTTCTGAAACTCTTAAACAGAAATTTATCCGACTTGAAAGATTATCTAAGAAAGAAATCAATAAATACTGGGAGCAGGCTTCCCTCACTAATTATCTTGAAAACAATCTTATCCCGAGGGGCCTACGCAACTTAACATTTCCGAATTTTGATAATGAAGAGGATGCAGACTTAGCGGAACAGTGGGTAGATAACCTTAATCAAAGCTCTAAGAACATGATAGAATTATTAATTTTACATGCCACTAGAGAACACAAAAGGGTTCTTACCCAAATCACAGCACTCAAAGATGAGATTACTAAAATGCCAAATGCTGAAGAAACCAAACGTAAGAATTTTGACAAAATGCATGAAATCTTGGTTGAATATCAGGATGAAATTAAACTACGTAAATGCAGAAAGTTTTTCCGAGACGATAAGGATTATCGTCAAGATAGGGTCTATACATTTCAAACCAAATATGACAATATTAATATTGGCGGTAAATCCGCCTCAGTAACGACCTCAGCTAACACTACCCCTGCAAGTTCGGATCTCGATTCTGAAACAGACTTCAGTGAATTACCAACGGATGACGTTCCAACTAATGAACCTAATTTAAAGGGTAAACATTTTTTAGGGGAAATTCGGAGATACAAAAAAGGGAATGTAAGATTCGCAAATACCAAACAAGTTCGTTTCACCAAAACACCAACAGTATTTACTCCAATACCTCTAAACATACCAGGGGCAGGAGGGGGGGCAAGCGGAAGCGGAAGTGGCAGCTCAGACGAGGAACTAGCCCGACCGGGCATCTTGACTCGCTCCAGAAAACGTTTGGGACAATAGTTGATGTTGACTTAGTTACTAATCTTTCCAATCGTAACTTGACTGATCATGAAATATCTGCCCTGAATAAAGGTTTATCATTTTCACCCAGTGTGTGTACCAATTTCATCAATTTTCAGATTGACCTTTACAAATTTCTGAGAAAACTTAAGCTCAAAAAATATTTTGCAACACAGGTTACTATGTACAAACCTAAACCCAAACCTGATCCCCCGAGTACTTTCAGCATTTCAGACCTTAAAACCATTGAAACTTTGGTTTCCTTGGATCAGGAAGCCGGTCGTGACACCTCTAATGTTATCCATGATTTGAATATCAATCCATTGCACTTGGATATCATGGAATTTAAACCGAAATCTAAGTTTACACCTCAATTTATTGGAGACAATGTCATTGAGACATTTAATCAAGCTTTGACTCGAGATATCCATCAATATATGGATAAGCACTCCAAACCCCATTTTAAATCCAATCTTACCAAAAATCAAAAAACTGCTCTTCAAGAATTAGCCGATGACAGTAGTATTGTAATTAAAGAGGCAGATAAGGGAGGCAACATTGTCATTCTGAATACTTCTGATTACATTTCCATGGGTCTCAAACATCTTTCAACCCCTGGCTGCTATCTCACTCTTAAATCTGATCCCACTAAACGTGTTGTGTCAAATTTAATTGATCTGATTTCTCATTGGCATTCTAAAGGATTCTTAACTGATGATGAAAAAGATTTTTTGTTAATTACTGATCCTACCATACCAACTATGTATTTTTTACCTAAAATTCACAAACCTTATGAGATTCTACCTGAGGTCAGACCTATTATGAGCGGTATTCATTGGGCTACAGAGAGCTTGTCTAAATATTTGGATGAAGTGCTGAAACCATATGTAATACGAATGAATTCTTACATCAGAGATAGTACCCATATTCTTAAGGACCTCTTTGCCACTACTTGGCAATCAGACTTTTTGCTAGCTACCATTGATGTTGTTGCTTTGTACACCAATATTGATCACCATCTGGCATCACTTACATTAGATTATGTTTTTAAAGATTGTTCGGCATCTTATATTGAACATGTCTCTATGCTTAAACAATTTCTCAAATTTGTTCTAGCCAATAATATTTTTCTTTTCAATGACCAATTCTATCTTCAACTGAAGGGAGTAGCCATGGGAGCCAAGTTTGCACCCTCCCTGGCTAATCTCTTTATGGCATACTTTGAGGAGACCCATATTTTGAATCAAAATCAATATCATGCCAACATTGTTACATGGCGACGTTTTATTGATGATATCTTTTTGATTTGGAAAGGCACTGAGGATACCTTCAATGACTTCCTTACTTATGCCAATACTAATACCTTTGGGATCAATTTCACTGGCAAATCTGATTGTAAACAAATTGACTTCTTGGACTTACATATATTTGTCGAGAATCAACAAATTTACACGTGCACTTACAGGAAACCTACTGAGGTGAATTCCGTATTAGCAGCACAGAGCAACCATCGACGAACTACTATTAATAATATCCCTACGGGTGAGTTTCACAGGGCCAGACGGAACTGTACACGCCCTATCGACTTTGACAAAGAATCTAATATTATTAGTCAACGTTTTTTGAACAGAGGATACAAAGCCTCTGTAATCAATGAAGCACATGCTAAATTCATTGGTGTCACTCAACCAGACCTCTTGAACAAGGCAGCCAAATCTAAAGACTCTTTACCCCATATTTCTTTGGTTACCCCATTTACGTCTGATTCTTCCATGATGTACAAATTGGTTGCCAAACATTGGCACATCCTGAGACTTGACAAGGATCTAGAGCCATACCTGACTCCTAAACCGAAATTTACTTATTTAAGATCACCAACTATTAAATCACGGGTGAGTCCATCATTCTTTGATAACAAAACCACAGAAACTTCCTGGTTACAACAACTGACGGGCTTTCGTAAATGTGGAAATTGCAATCAATGTGCCTGGGCGTTTCCCAAGTGTGAAATTTTCACTGATAAATTTGGAACTAGAGTGTCCATTAAGGACTACATTAATTGCAGATCTACCCATGTGGTATATGCCATTGTATGTGTATGTGGCAAACTCTATGTGGGCAGTACCATCCGTCAGCTTCGAATACGCATCAGGGAACACTTGGCCAGCCTCAGGATGTGTGAACCCAAATCACCATTAGCAATTCATTGGCAAGTAGAGCATCAATTGGACTCAATCACTGATTTGCGCTTTATTGGTCTGCAGAAAGCACATAAAGGGAAAAGAGGCGGCAATCTCCAGCTTAAACTGCGACAGATGGAAGCCAAATTAATTTGTCTTTTGAGATGCACAACACGTGGGTTGAATTCAGATCATGAGATGCATGTTTTTCTCTAAATAAGGCTTACCTTATCAATATTGAATTTTGTGAGCAGCAAGGTTGTGTTTTTTTCATGCATGTGCATCACTGTTTTGAACATCTATCTGATTGGGGCCAGTTATCACCGTGGCTCACCTCTCATGCGTGTCCGACCACCAGTAATTTTTATATTACTCTTTAGTCTAATTTGGAATCTGTTTGTATACCATATTCATGGAGTTCACGTTAAATGGTTGTGAGGATTTTCCGGCAATTATCGGGCACTGTAAGTCACCTTTTCGAAACTATGTTGATATCTGACGTCATAGCCTGCGACCGGGGCGCACTGCGTACGGCTACCGTCACCTTGTTGATACAATACGTCACCAGAGCGACGTAACGCGCCTCCACTTACGTCGCCGTCACTTCTGTGACGTCTTTAGCGACACACTTTATCTTGGAAGCTTTCGATCATTGACGGTTGAATTTATCCTGGTATATATGTTTCTCACTCGATATATCGAGTAAGTAATTTCCTCTTGGTGAATATTGAATCTTTAACTGATTGAAATCGACAGCTTTCTTATTAGATCCGGTTTCCTTTCAGGCTATATAATTCAGTCGGCCAATACGGCAACTAGTACCTTGTTCTTTTGCATTTCGCCATATTTCCCAAGTGATGGGAACTTTTTCAATATTTTGATCCGGTGAGTGATTTATTTTAGTCCTCATCATTTTGTTCAATTGATTTCATAGCTCCTGTACTGAGTTCTATTTTTGTTTTATATATTTTTACTTTGAATAGGATATAACCAGCTAATTGATGATCTTTAGTTTTGTGTGGTAAGTGACTTTTCTGTATCATATTATCATCGAAAGGAATTTTGCATTATCCTTATGCTACTCTATATAATTGGTATCTTTTAATTATTTAGTATCACGTAATATTAGCTGATGCTGTATTTACAATATCCCTCCATTTAATTTTGGGTTATTCTGGACTGTGATTAGCACTTTGTTTTTTTGTTTTTTTTTTTTTTCCTGGTGTCTGGGCTCGCATGTGGTTGTGCCACGGGGTGCTGGCTACAGTTAGTTTTAAGATGATATTTGAGTACCAACTGTAATACGTATGGATGATTTCTCATCTGAACATTGTCTATATCTTTTTCTAAATCGTTTCTTTTCTTGTTATCTTTGATTTCACTGTGTTTTTACTGATCCACAACTGCTGTACCTCGCCCTCTGCATGTTTTCCTGGTATGTTTATTCATTTTATTTTATTTTTGCATTTCCGTTATCGTTTTGGAATATCGATGTGTACTTTATTTTAACGATTATCTTTCTACTGCTATGTATTCAATGATTATTTCTTTGTTATCTTTTTGAACATCTATATTATTCTTATTTACGATGTGTGTTAACCAGCCTTGAAAACGACCTAAGTGTCGAAACACGTGTCGGCTGTTCTTCAAAGAAAGCTTTATTATTAAAAACATTGTATTCAGCAAGACTGTTGATTTACTTTAGTTTAACAGTGTCAAGCGCATTCCTACCCCCGTTTTCATTATACTATTGTTAATTGTTGCCAGCCTTTGTGGATGGGTTGGTGGGTACGGAATTGCTGCTAGAGACGCCTTTTCTGAATAGAGTAGTGATAAATAGCGCACAAGTATTCTGTTTGTGACTCCACACATTTTCTTGTAACATCTAGCACAGCCTGGGAATCTCCCCTGCTCTCATCTATCTCCACTGCCCCAGAGTCATGGCAAGCACTGCCTGGGAATCTCTGCTGCTCTTACCCAACTCCACTGCCCAAGAGTCACGCCCAGCACTTCCTGGGAATGTCCCCTGCTCTCACCCATCTCCACTGCCCTGGAGACATGGCCAGCACTGCCTGGGAATCTCCCGTGCTCTGATCTAGCTCTACGGCCTGGAGCTACTGCCTTGGAATCTCCCCTGCTCTCATCTATCTCCACTGCCCCAGAGTAACAGCTAGTACTGACTGGGAATCTCCCTTGCTCTCAACTATCTCTACTGCCCTGGGGGCATGGCCAGCACCGCCTGGGAATCTCCTCTGCTCCGATCTAGCTCTATGCCCCTGGAGTCACTGCCTGGGAATCTCCCCTGCTCTCATCTATCTCCGTTGTTCCAGAGTCATGGCCAGCACTGCCTGGAATCTGTCCTGCTCTCATGTATCTCCACTGCCCTGGAGACATGGCCAGCACTGCCTGGGAATCTTCCCTGCTCTCATCCATCTCCACTGCCCCAGAGTAACGGCCAGCACTGCCTGGGAATCTCCCCTGCTCTCATCTATCTCCGTTGTTCCAGAGTCATGGCCAGCACTACCTGGAATCTTCCCTGCTCTCATCTATCTCCACTGCCCCAGAGTAACAACTAGCACTGCCAGGGAATCTCCCCTGTTCTCATCTATCTCCGTTGTTCCAGAGTCATGGCCAGCAGTACCTGGAATCTCCCCTGCTCTCATCTATCTCCGTTGTTCCAGAGTCATGGCCAGCACTGCCTGGAATCTGTCCTGCTCTCATGTATCTCCACTGCCCTGGAGACATGGCCAGCACTGCCTGGGAATCTTCCCTGCTCTCATCCATCTCCACTGCCCCAGAGTAACGGCCAGCACTGCCTGGGAATCTCCCCTGCTCTCATCTATCTCCGTTGTTCCAGAGTCATGGCCAGCACTACCTGGAATCTTCCCTGCTCTCATCCATCTCCACTGCCCCAGAGTAACGGCCAGCACTGCCTGGGAATCTCCCCTGCTCTCATCTATCTCCGTTGTTCCAGAGTCATGGCCAGCACTACCTGGAATCTTCCCTGCTCTCATCTATTTCCACTGCCCCAGAGTCAGGGTGAGCACTGCCCACTGAAATCTCCACTGCTCTCATCTATCTTCACTGCCCCTAAGAAATGGCCAGCACTGCCCGAAATCTGCCCTGCTCTCATCGATCTCCACTGCTCCAGAGTAATGATTAGCACTGCCTGGATTCTCCCCTGTTATCACCGATCTCTACTGCCCTGGAGACATGGCCCGCACTGCCTGGGTACCTCTCCTGCTCTCATCTATCTTTACTGCCCTGGAGTCACTGCCCAGGAATCTCCCCTGCTCTCATCTATCTTCACTGCCCCAGAGTAACGGAAAGCACTGCCTGGAAATCTCCCTTGCTCTCACACATCTCCACTGCCCCAGAGTAACATCTAGCACAGCCTGGGAATCTCCCCTGCTCTCATCTATCTCCACTGCTCAGAGTATATGCTAGCACTGCCTGGGAATCTGCCCTGCTTCTCATGTATCTCCACTGCCCTGGAGACATGGCCAGCACTGCCTGGCAATCTCCTCTGCTCTGATCTATCTCCACTGCCCCAGAGTAACAGCTAGTACTGACTGGGAATCTCCCTTGCTCTCATCTATCTCCACTGCTTTAGAGGCATGGCCAGCACCGCCTGGTAATCTTCCCTCCTCTCATCTAGCTCTATGGCCATGGAGTCACTGCCTGGGAATCTCCCCTGCTCTCATCTATCTCTGTTGTTCCAGAGTCATGGCCAGCACTGCCTGGAATCTGCCCTGCTCTTATTTATCTCTACTGCCCAGACTAACAGCTAGCACTGCTTGGGTATCTCACCTGCTCTCATCTATCTCCAATGCCCCAGAGTCATGGCCAGCACTGCCCACAAATCTCTCCTGCTCTCATCTATCTCCACTGCTCCAGAGTAACGACTAGCACTGCCTGGGATTCTCCTCTGTTCTCATTGATCTCTACTGCCCTGGAGACATAGCTCGCACTGCCTGGGAATCTCTCCAGCTCTCATCTATCTTTACTACCCTGGAGTCATGGCCAGCATGGCAAGGAAATATCCCCTGCTCTCATCATCTCCACTGCCCCAGAGTCACGGATCACTGCCCAGGAATATCCCCTGCTCTCATCTATCTCCACTGCCCCCGTGTCATGGCCAGCATTGCCCGGTATTTGCCCGGTATCTCCCCTGTTCTCATCTATCTCCACTGCCCCAGAGACATGCCCAGCACTGCCTGGGAATCTCCCCTGCTCTCATCTATCTTCACTACCCCAGAGTCATGGCCAGCATGGCAAGGAAATCTCCCCTGCTCTCATCTATCTTTATTGCCCCACAGTCATGCAAAGCACTGCCTGGGAATCTCCCCTGCTCTCATCTACCTCCACTGCCCCAGAGTAACAGCTAGTACTGACTGGGAATCTCCCTTGCTTTCATCTATCTTTATTGCCCCACAGTCATGCAAAGCACTGCCTGGGAATCTCCCCTGCTCTCATCTACCTCCACTGCCCCAGAGTAACAGCTAGTACTGACTGGGAATCTCCCTTGCTTGGATCTATCTCCACTGCCCTGATGCATTGGCCAGCACTGCCTGGAATCTGTCCTGCTCTCATGTATCTCCACTGCCCTGGAGACATGGCCAGCACTGCCTGGGAATCTCCCCTGCTCTCATCTATCTCCACTGCCCAAGAGTCATGGCAAGCACTGTCTGGGAATCTCCCCTGTTCTCATCCATCTCCATTGCCCCAGAGTAACGGCCAGCACTGCCTGGGAATCTCCCCTGCTCTCATGTATCTCCACTGCCCTGGAGACATGGCCAGCACTGCCTGGGAATCTCCCCTGCTCTCATCTATGTCCACTGCCCTGGAGATATGGCGAGCACTGCCTGGGAATCTCCCTTGTTCTCATCTATCTCCACTGCCCGAGAGTAACGGCAAGCACTGCCTGGGAATCTCCCCTGCTCTCATGTATCTCCACTGCCCTGGAGACATGGCCAGCACTGCCTGGGAATCTTCCCTGCTCTCATCTATCTCCACTGCCCTGGAGATATGGCGAGCACTGCCTGGGAATCTCCCTTGTTCTCATCTATCTGCACTGCCCGAGAGTAACGGCAAGCACTGCCTGGGACTCTCTGCTGCTCTCATCTATCTCCACGGCCCCAGAGTCATGAACAGCACTGCCCACAAATCTCCCTTACTCTCATCTATCTCCACTGTCCCAGAGTCCCTGCCAGTGCTGCCCGGGAATCTCCCCTGCTCTCATCTAGCTCCACTGCCCTGGAGATATGGCGAGTACTGCCTGGGCATCTCCCCTGTTCTCATCTATCTCCACTGCCCAAGAGTCATGCCCAGCACCGCCTGGTTATCTCCCCTGCTCTCACCCATCTCCACTGCCCCAGAGTAACATCTAGCACAGCCTGGGAATCTCCCCTGCTCTCATCCATCTCCACTGCCCTAGAGTAACCGCCAGCACTGCCTGGGAATCTCCCCTGCTCTCATGTATCTCCACTGCCCTGGAGACATGGTCAGCACTGCCTGGGAATCTCCCCTGCTCTCATCTATCTCCACTGCCCTGGAGATATGGCGAGCACTGCCTGGAAATCTCCCTTGTTCTCATCTATCTCCACTGCCCGAGAGTAACGGCAAGCACTGCCTGGGACTCTCCATTGCTCTCATCTATGTCCACTGCCCCAGAGTCACGGCAAGCACTGCCTGGGAATCTCCCCTGCTCTCATCTATCTCCACTGCCCTGGAGACATGGCAAGTACTGGCTGGGAATCTCTGCTGCTCTTACCCATCACCAATGCCCAAGAGTCACGCCCAGCACTTCCTGTGGATGTCCCCTGCTCTCACCCATCTCCACTGCCCCAGAGTAACATCTAGCACAGCCTGGGAATCTCCCCTGCTCTCATCTATCTCCACTGCCCTGGAGACATGGCAAGCACTGCAGGGAATCTCTGCTGCTCTTACCCATCTCCACTGCCCAAGAGTCATGCCCAGCACTTCCTGGAAATGTCCCCTGCTCTAACCAATCTCCACTGCCCCAGAGTCATGGCAAGCACTGCCTGGGAATCTCCCCTGCTCTCATCTTTCTCCACTGCCCTTGAGGCATGGCTAGCACTGCCTGGAATCTTCCCTGCTCCCATCTATCTCCACTGCCCCTGAGTCATGACCCACACTGCCTGGGAATCTCCCCTGCTCTCATCTATCTCCACTGCCCTGGAGATAGGGCGAGCACTGCCTGGGAATCTCCCTTGTTCTCATCTATCTCCACTGCCCTAGAGTAACGGCTAGCACTGCCTGGGCATCTCCCCTGCTCTCATGTATCTCCAATGCCCCAGAGTAACGGCTAGCACTGCCTGGGAATCTCCCCAGCTCTCATCTATCTCCACTGCCCAGAGTCACACATTACTGCCCAGGAACATGCCCTGCTCTCATTTATCTCCACTGCCCCTCAGTCATGGCAAGCACCGCCCCAAATCTGTCCTGCTCTCATCTATCTCTACTGCACCAGAGTCGAGAACAGCACTGCCCACAAATCTCCCTTGCTCTCATCTATCTCCACTGCCCTGGAGATATGGCGAGCACTGCCTGGGAATCTCCCTTGCTCTCATCTATCTTCACTGCCCAAGAGTCACGCCCAGCACCGCCTGGGAATCTCCCTTGCTCTCACCCATCTTCACTGCCCTGGAGTAACATCTAGCACAGCCTGGGAATCTCCCCTGCTCTCATCTTTCTCCACTGCCCCGAGTCATGACCCACACTGCTTGGGAATCTCCCCTGCTCTCATTTATCTCCACTACTGCCCCAGAGTCACGGCAAGCACTGCCTGGGAATCTCCCCTGCTCTCATCGATCTCCACTGCCCTGGAGACATGGCAAGCACTGGCTGGGAATCTCTGCTGCTCTTACCCATCTCCACTGCCCAAGAGTCACGTCAAGCACTTCCTGTGAATGTCCCCTGCTCTCACCCATCCACTGCCCCAGAGTAACATCTAGCACAGCCTGGGAATCTCCCCTGCTCTCATCTATCTCCACTGCCCCAGAGTAATGGCTAGCACAGCCTGGGAATCTCCCCAGCTCTCATCTATCTCCACTGCCCCAGAGTCACAGCTAGCATGGCAAGGAAATCTCCCCTGCTCTCATCCTCTCCACTGCCCCAGAGTCACAGATCACTGCCCAGGAATATCCCCTGCTCTCATCTATCTCCACTGCCCAGGAGACATGGCCCGCACTGCCTGAGAATCTTCCCTGCTCTCATCTATCTTTACTGCCCTGGAGTCACTGACCAGGAATCTCCCCTGCTCTCATCCATCTCCACTGCCCTAGAGACATGGCCAGCACTGCCTGGGAATCTCCCCTGCTCTCATCTATCTCCACTGCCCTGGAGATATGGTGAGCAGTGCCTGGGAATCTCCCTTGTTCTCATCTATCTCCACTGCCCCAGAGTAACGGCAAGCACTGCCTGGGAATCTCCCCTGCTCTCATGCATCTCCACTGCCCTGGAGACATGGCCAGCACTGCCTGGGAATCTCCCCTACTCTCATCTATCTCCACTACCCTGGAGATATGGCGAGCACTGCCAGGGAATCTCCCTTGTTCTCATCCATCTCCAATGGCCCAGAGTAATGGCTAGCACTGCCTGGGCATCTCCCCTGCTCTCATGTAGCTCCACTGCCCCAGAGTAACGGCTAGCACTGCCTGGGAATCTCCCCAGCTCTCATCTATCTCCACTGCCCCTGAGTCATGGCCAGCACTGCCCGGAATCTGCCCTCTTCTCATCTATCTCCACTGCCCCAGAGTCACACATCACTGCACAGGAACATCCCTACTCTAATTTATCTCCACTGCCCCTCAGTCATGGCCAGCACTGCCCCGAATCTGCCCTGCTCTCATCTATCTCCACTGCCCCAGAGTGGAGAACAGCTCTTCCCACAAATCTCCCTTGCTCTCATCTATCTCCACTGCCCCAGAGTCCCTGCCAGTGCTGCCCGGGAATCTCCCCTGTTCTCATTTATCTCCACTGCCCTGGAGATTTGGCGAGCACTGCCTGGGAATCTCCCCTGTTCTCAACTATCTTCACTGCCCAAGAGTCACGGCCAGCACCGCCTGGGAATCTCCCCTGCTCTCACCCATCTCCACTGCCCCAGAGTAACATCTCCCCTGCTCTCATCTATCTCCACTGCCCCAGAGTCCCTGCCAGTGCTGCCCGGGAATCTCCCCTGCTCTCATCTATCTCCACTGCCCTGGAGACATGACAAGCACTGGCTGGAAATCTCTGCTGCTCTTACCCATCTCCACTGCCCAAGAGTCACGCCCTGCACTTCCTGTGAATTTCCCCTGCTCTCACCAATCTCCACTGCCCCAGAGTAACATCTAGCACAGTCTGGGAATCTCCCCTGCTCTCATCTATCTCCAATGCCCTGGAGACTTTGCCCACACTGCCTGGGAATCTCCCCTGCTCTTGTCCATTTCCACTGCCCCAGAGTAACGGCTAGCACTTACCGGGAATCTCCCCTGCTCTCATCTATCTCCACAGCCCCAGAGTCACAGCAAGCATTGCCTGGGAATCTCCCCTGCTCTCATCTATCTCCACTGCCCCAGAGTAATGGCTAGCACTGCCTGGGAATCTCCCCTGCTCTCACCTATCTACACTGCCCCAGAGTCATGCCCAGCACTGCCTGGGAATCTCCCCTGCTCTTGTCCATTTCCACTGCCCCAGAGTAACGGCTAGCACTTACCGGGAATCTCCCCTGCTCTCATCTATCTCCACAGCCCCAGAGTCACAGCAAGCATTGCCTGGGAATCTCCCCTGCTCTCATCTATCTCCACTGCCCCAGAGTAATGGCTAGCACTGCCTGGGAATCTCCCCTGCTCTCATGCATCTCCACTGCCCTGGAGACATGGCCAGCACTGCCCGGGAATCTACCCAGCTCTCATCTATCTCCACTGGCCCAGAGTCACAGCTAGCATGGCAAGGAAATCTCCCCTGCTCTCATCATCTCCACTGCCCAAGAGTCACAGATCACTGCCCAGGAATATCCCCTGCTCTCATCTATCTTTACTGCCCTGGAATCACTGCCCAGGAATCTCCCCAGCTCTCATCTATCTCCACTGCCCCAGAGTCATACCCAGCACTGACTGTGAATCTCCCCTGCTCTCATCTATCTTTACTGCCCTAGAGTCACTGCCCAGGAATCTCCCCAGCTCTCACCTATCTACACTGCCCCAGAGTCATGCCCAGCACTGCCTGGGAATCTCCTCTGCTCTCATCTATCTCCACTGCCCCAGAGTAACGGCAAGCACTGCCTGGTAATCTCCCCTGCTCTCATCTATCTCCACTGCCCTGGAGACATGTCCGGCACTGCCTGGGAATCTCCCCTGCTCTCATCTATCTCCACTGCCATGGAGATATAGTGAGCACTGCCTGGGAATCTCCCTTGTTCTCATCTATCTCCACTGCCCCAGAGTAACGGCAAGCACTGCCTGGTAATCTCCCCTGCTCTCATCTATCTCCACTGCCCTGGAGACATGGCCAGCAGTGCCTGGGAATCTCCCCTGCTCTCATCTATCTCCACTGCCCTGGAGATATGGCGAGCACTGCCAGGGAATCTCCCTTGTTCTCATCTATCTCCAATGGCCCAGAGTAACGGCTAGCACTGCCTGGGCATCTCCCCTGCTCTCATGTAGCTCCACTGCCCCAGAGTAACGGCTAGCACTGCCCCGAATCTGCCCTGCTCTCATCTATCTCCACTGCCCCAGAGTCGAGAACAGCACTGCCCACAAATCTCCCTTGCTTCCATCTATCTCCACTGCCCCAGAGTCCCAGCCAGTGCTGCCCGGGAATATCCCCTGCTCTTATTTATCTCCACTGCCCTGGAGATATGGCGAGCACTGCCTGGGAATCTCCCCTGTTCTCACCCATCTCCACTGCCCCAGAATAACATCTAGCACATCCTGGAAATCTCCCCTACTCTCATCTATCTGCACTGCGCCAGAGTCCCTGCCAGTGCTGCCCGGGAATCTCCCCTGCTCTCATCTATCTCCACTGCCCTGGAGACATGACAAGCACTGGCTGGGAATCTCCCCTGCTCTTGTCCATCTCCACTGCCCCAGAGTAACATCTAGCACAGACTGGGAATCTCCCCTGCTCTCATCTATCTCCAAAGCCCTGGAGACTTGGCCCACACTGCCTGGGAATCTTCCCTGCTCTCATCTATCTACACTGCCCCAGAGTCATGCCCAGCACTGCCCGAGAATATCCCCTGCTCTCATCTATCTCCACTGCCTCAGATTAAGAGCTAGTACTGACTGGGAATCTCCCTTGCTCTCATCTATCTCCACTGCCCTGGAGGCATGGCGAGCACCGCCTGGGAATCTCCCCTACTCTGATCTAGCTCTATGGCCCTGGAGTCACTGCCTGGGAATCTCCCCTGCTCTCATCTATCTCCACTGCCCCTGAGTCATGGCCAGCACTGCCTGGAATCTTCCCTGTTCTCATCCATCTCCACTGCCCCAGAGACATGCCCACACTGCCTGGGAATCTCCCCTGCTCTCATCTATCTTTACTGCCCTGGAGTCACTGCCCAGGATTATCCCCTGCTCTCACCTATCTCCACTGCCTCAGAGTAAGAGCTAGTACTGACTGGGAATCTCCCTTGCTCTCATCTATCTCCACTGCCCTGGAGGCATGGTGAGCACCGCCTGGGAATCTCCCCTACTCTGATCTAGCTCTATGGCCCTGGAGTCACTGCCTGGGAATCTCCCCCGCTCTCATCTATCTCCACTGCCCCTGAGTCATGGCCAGCACTGCCTGGGAATCTCCCCTACTCTTGTCCATTTCCACTGCCCCAGAGTAAGGGCTAGCACTTCCCAGGAATCTCCCCTGCTCTCACCTATCTCCAATGCCCCAGAGTCATGTCGAGCACTGCCTGAGAATATCCCCTGCTCTCATCTATCTCCACTGCCCCAGAGTAACAGCTAGTACTGACTGGGAATCTCCCTTGCTCTGATCCATCTCCACTGCCCTGGAGGCATGCCCAGCACTGCCTGGAATCTGTCCTGCTCTCATGTATCTCCACTGCCCAAGAGTCACGGCAAGCACTGTCTGGGAATCTCCCCTGCTCTCATCCATCTCCACTGCCACAGAGTAACGACCAGCACTGCCTGGGAATCTCCCCTGCTCTCATGTATCTCCACTGCCCTGGAGACATGGCCAGCACTGCCTGGGATTCTCCCCTGCTCTCATCTATCTCCACTGCCCTGGAGATATGGCAAGCACTGCCTGGGAATCTCCCTTGTTCTCATCTATCTCCACTGCCTGAGAGTAACGGCAAGCGCTGCCTGGGAATCTACCCTGCTCTCATCTATCTCCACTGCCCTGGAGATATGGCCAGCACTGCCTGGGAATCTCCCCTGCTCTCATCTATCTCCACTGCCCTGGAGATATGGCGAGCACTGCCTGGGCATTTCCCCTGTTCTCATCTAACTCCACTGCCCAAGAGTCACGTCCAGCACCGCCTGGGAATCTCCCCTGCTCTCGCCCATCTCCACTGCCCCAGAGTAACATCTAGCACAGCCTGGGAATCTCCCCTGCTCTCATCTATCTTTACTACCCTGGAGTCACCGCCCAGGAATCTCCCCTGCTCTCATCTATCTTCACTGCCCCAGAGTCATGGCAAGCACTGCCTGGGAATCTCTGCTGCTCTTACCCAACTCCACTGCCCAAGAGTCACGCCCAGCACTTCCTGGGAATGTCCCCTGCTCTCACCCATCTCCACTGCCCCAGAGTAACATCTAGCACAGCCTGGGAATCTCCCCTGCTCTCATCTATCTCCACTGCCCTGGAGACATGGCCAGCACTGCCTGGGAATCTCCCGTGCTCTGATCTAGCTCTATGGCCTGGAGCTACTGCCTTGGAATCTCCCTTGCGCTCATCTATCTCCACTGCCCCAGAGTAACAGCTAGTACTGACTGGGAATCTCCCTTGCTCTCAACTATCTCTACTGCCCTGGGGGCATGGCCAGCACCGCCTGGGAATCTCCTCTGCTCCGATCTAGCTCTATGACCCTGGAGTCACTGCCTGGGAATCTCCCCTGCTCTCATCTATCTCTGTTGTTCCAGAGTCATGGCCAGCACTGCCTGGAATCTGTCCTGCTCTCATGTATCTCCACTGCCCTGGAGACATGGCCAGCACTGCCTGGGAATCTTCCCTGCTCTCATCTATCTCCTTTGTTCCAGAGTCATGGCCAGCACTGCCTGGAATCTGTCCTGCTCTCATGTATCTCCACTGCCCCAGAATAACGGCCAGCACTGCCTGGGAATCTCCCCTGCTCTCATCTATCTCCGTTGTTCCAGAGTCATGGCCAGCACTACCTGGAATCTTCCCTGCTCTCATCTATCTCCACTGCCCCAGAGTAACAACTAGCACTGCCAGGGAATCTCCCCTGTTCTCATCTATCTGCACTGCCCCAGAGTCATTGTGAGCACTGCCCACTGGAATCTCCACTGCTCTCATCTATATTCACTGCCCCTAAGAAATGGCCAGCACTGCCCGAAATCTGCCCTGCTCTCATCGATCTCCACTGCTCCAGAGTAATGATTAGCACTGCCTGGATTCTCCCCTGTTATCACCGATCTCTACTGCCCTGGAGACATGGCTCGCACTGCCTGGGTACCTCTCCTGCTCTCATCTATCTCCACTGCTCAGAGTATATGCTAGCACTGCCTGGGAATCTGCCCTGCTTCTCATGTATCTCCACTGCCCTGGAGACATGGCCAGCACTGCCTGGCAATCTCCTCTGCTCTGATCCATCTCCACTGCCCCAGAGTAATGGCTAGCACTGCCTGGGAATCTCCCTAGCTCTCATCTATTTCCACTGCCCCAGAGTCACGGCCAACATGGCAAGGGAATCTCACCTGTTCTCATCTATCTCTCCTGAACTGATAACTTGGCCCACACTGCCCAGGAATCTCCCATGCTCTCACCTATCTCCAATGCCCCAGAGTCATGGCAAGCACTGCCCGAGAAGATCACCTGCTCTCATCTATCTCCACTGCCCCAGAGTAACAGCTAGTACTGACTGGGAATCTCCCTTGCTCTCATCTATCTCCACTGCTTTAGAGGCGTGGCCAGCACCGCCTGGTAATCTTCCCTGCTCTCATCTAGCTATATGGCCCTGGAGTCACTGCCTGCTCTCCCTGCTCTCATTTATCTCTACTGCCCAGAGTAACAGCTAGCACTGCCTGGGAATCTCCCCTGCTCTCATCTATCTCCACTGCCCTGGAGATATGGTGAGCACTGCCTGGGATTCTCCTCTGTTCTCATTGATCTTTACTGCCCTGGAGACATAGCTCGCACTGCCTGGGAATCTCTCCAGCTCTCATCTATCTTTACTACCCTGGAGTCACCGCCCAGGAATCTCCCCTGCTCTCATCTATCTTCACTGCCCCAGAGTCATGGCCAGCATGGCAAGGAAATATCCCCTGCTCTCATCATCTCCACTGCCCCAGAGTCACGGATCACTGCCCAGGAATATCCCCTGCTCTCATATATCTCCACTGCCCCTGAGTCATGGCCAGCATTGCCCGGTATCTCCCCTGTTCTCATCTATCTCCACTGCCCCAGAGACATGCCCAGCACTGCCTGGGAATCTCCCCTGCTCTCATCTATCTTTATTGCCCCACAGTCATGCAAAGCACTGCCTGGGAATCTCCCCTGCTCTCATCTACCTCCACTGCCCCAGAGTAACAGCTAGTACTGACTGGGAATCTCCCTTGCTTGGATCTATCTCCACTGCCCTGATGCATTGGCCAGCACTGCCTGGAATCTGTCCTGCTCTCATGTATCTCCACTGCCCTGGAGACATGGCCAGCACTGCCTGGGAATCTCCCATGCTCTCATCTATCTCCAGTGCCCAAGAGTCACGGCAAGCACTGTCTGGGAATCTCCCCTGTTCTCATCCATCTCCATTGCCCCAGAGTAACGGCCAGCACTGCCTGGGAATCTCCCCTGCTCTCATGTATCTCCACTGCCCTGGAGACATGGCCAGCACTGCCTGGGAATCTCCCCTGCTCTCATCTATCTCCACTGCCCTGGAGATATGGCGAGCACTGCCTGGGAATCTCCCTTGTTCTCATCTATCTCCACTGCCCGAGAGTAACGGCAAACACTGCCTGGGAATCTCCCCTGCTCTCATGTATCTCCACTGCCCTGGAGACATGGCCAGCACTGCCTGGGAATCTTCCCTGCTCTCATCTATCTCCACTGCCCTGGAGATATGGCGAGCACTGCCTGGGAATCTCCCTTGTTCTCATCTATCTGCACTGCCCGAGAGTAACGGCAAGCACTGCCTGGGAATCTCCCCTGCTCTCATCTATCTCCACGGCCCCAGAGTCATGAACAGCACTGCCCACAAATCTCCCTTACTCTCATCTATCTCCACTGTCCCAGAGTCCCTGCCAGTGCTGCCCGGGAATCTCCCCTGCTCTCATCTATCTCCACTGCCCTGGAGACATGGCAAGCACTGCCTGGGAATCTCTGCTGCTCTTACCCATCTCTACTGCCCAAGAGTCACGCCCAGCACTTCCTGGGAATCTCCCCTGCTCTCATCTATCTCCGTTGTTCCAGAGTCATGGCCAGCACTGCCTGGAATCTTCCCTGCTCTCATCTATCTCCACTGCCCCAGAGTAACAACTAGCACTGCCTGGGAATCTCCCCTGCTCTCATCTATCTCCACTGCCCCAGAGTAACAACTAGCACTGCCTGGGAATCTCCCCTGTTCTCATCTATCTCCAATGCCCAGGAGACTTGTCCCACACTGCCTGGGAATCTCCCCTGCTCTCATCTATCTTTACTGCCCTGGAGTCACTGCCCAGGAATCTCCCCTGCTCTCACCTATTTCCACTGCCCCAGAGTCATGCCCAGCACTGCCTGGGAATCTCCCCTGCTCTTGTCCATTTCCACTGCCCCAGAGTAACGACTAGCACTTCCCGGGAATCTCCCCTGCTCGCATCTATCTCCAATGCCCCAAAGTCATGCCGAGCACTTCCCGAGAATATCCCCTGCTCTCATCTATCTCCACTGCCCCAGAGTAACAGCTGGTACTGACTGGGAATCTCGCTTGCTGTGATCTATCTCCACTGCCCTGGAGGCATGGCCAGCACCGCCTGGGAATCTCCCCTGCTCTCATCTATCTCCACTGCCCCAGGGTAATGGCTAGCACAGCCTGGGAATCTCCCCAGCTCTCATCTATCTCCACTGCCCCAGAGTCACAGCTAGCATGGCAAGGAAATCTCCCCTGCTCTCATCCTCTCCACTGCCCCAGAGTCACAGATCACTGCCCAGGAATATCCCCTGCTCTCATCTATCTCCACTGCCCCCGAGTCATGGCCAGCACTGCCCGGTATCTCCCCTGTTCTCATCTATCTCCACTGCCCAGGAGACATGGCCCGCACTGCCTGGGAATCTCCCCTGCTCTCATCTATCTTTACTGTCCTGGAATCACTGACCAGGAATCTTCCCAGCTCTCATCTATCTCCACTGCCCCAGAGTCATGCCCAGCACTACCTGAGAATCTTCCCTGCTCTCATCTATCTTTACTGCCCTGGAGTCACTGACCAGGAATCTCCCCAGCTCTCACCTATCTACACTGCCCCAGAGTCATGCCCAGCACTGCCTGGGAATCTCCCCTGCTCTCATCCATCTCCACTGCCCCAGATTAACGGCTAGCACAGCCTGGGAATCTCCCCTGATCTCATGCGTCTCCACTGCCCTAGAGACATGGCCAGCACTGCCTGGGAATCTCCCCTGCTCTCATCTATCTCCACTGCCCTGGAGATATGGCGAGCACTGCCAGGGAATCTCCCTTGTTCTCATCTATCTCCAATGGCCCAGAGTAATGGCTAGCACTGCCTGGGCATCTCCCCTGCTCTCATGTAGCTCCACTGCCCCAGAGAAACGGCTAGCACTGCCTGGGAATCTCCCCAGCTCTCATCTATCTCCACTGCCCCTGAGTCATGGCCAGCACTGCCCAGAATCTGCCCTGTTCTCATCTATCTCCACTGCCCCAGAGTCACACATCACTGCACAGGAACATCCCTGCTCTAATTTATCTCCACTGCCCCTCAGTCATGGCCAGCACTGCCCCGAATCTGCCCTGCTCTCATCTATCTCCACTGCCCCAGAGTCGAGAACAGCCCTTCCCACAAATCTCCCTTGCTCTCATCTATCTCCACTGCCCCAGAGTCCCTGCTAGTGCTGCCCGGGAATCTCCACTGTTCTCATGCATCTCCACTGCCCTGGAGACATGGCCAGCACTGCCTGGGAATCTCCCCTGCTCTCATGCATCTCCACTGCCCCAGAGTAATGGCTAGCACTGCCTGGGAATCTCCCCTGCTCTCATGCATCTCCACTGCCCTGGAGACATGGCCAGCACTGCCCGGGAATCGACCCAGCTCTCATCTATCTCCACTGGCCCAGAGTCACAGCTAGCATGGCAAGGAAATCTCCCCTGCTCTCATCATCTCCACTGCCCCAGAGTCACAGATCACTGCCCAGGAATATCCCCTGCTCTCATCTATCTCCACTGCCCCTGAGTCATGGCCAGCACTGCCCGGTATCGCCCCTGTTCTCATCTATCTCCACTGCCCAGGAGACATGGCCCGCACTGCCTGGGCATCTCCCCTGCTCTCATCTATCTTTACTGCCCTGGAATCACTGCCCAGGAATCTCCCCAGCTCTCATCTATCTCCACTGCCCCAGAGTCACGCCCAGCACTGCCTGTGGATCTCCCCTGCTCTCATCTATCTTTACTGCCCTAGAGTCACTGCCCAGGAATCTCCCCAGCTCTCACCTATCTACACTGCCCCAGAGTCATGCCCAGCACTGCCTGGGAATCTCCCCTGCTCTCATCTATCTCCACTGCCATGGAGATATGGTGAGCTCTGCCTGGGAATCTCCCTTGTTCTCATCTATCTCCACTGCCCCAGAGTAATGGCAAGCACTGCCTGGTAATTTCCCCTGCTCTCATCTATCTCCACTGCCCTGGAGACATGTCCGGCACTGCCTGGGAATCTCCCCTGCTCTCATCTATCTCCACTGCCATGGAGATATGGTGAGCACTGCCTGGTAATCTCCCCTGCTCTCATCTATCTCCACTGCCCTGGAGACATGGCCAGCAGTGCCTGGGAATCTCCCCTGCTCTCATCTATCTCCACTGCCCTGGAGATATGGCGAGCACTGCCAGGGAATCTCCCTTGTTCTCATCTATCTCCAATGGCCCAGAGTAACGGCTAGCACTGCCTGGGCATCTCCCCTGCTCTCATGTAGCTCCACTGCCCCTGAGTCATGGCCAACACTGCCCGGAATCTTCCCTGTTCTCATCTATCTCCACTGCCCCAGAGTCACCATCACTGCCCAGGAACATCCCTGCTCTAATTTATCTCCACTGCCCCTCAGTCACGGCCAGCACTGCCCCGAATCTGCCCTGCTCTCATCTATCTCCACTGCCCCAGAGTCGAGAACAGCACTGCCCACAAATCTCCCTTGCTTCCCTCTATCTCCACTGCCCCAGAGTCCCAGCCAGTGCTGCCCGGGAATATCCCCTGCTCTTATTTATCTCCACTGCCCTGGAGATATGGCGAGCACTGCCTGGGAATCTCCCCTGTTCTCACCCATCTCCACTGCCCCAGAGTAACATCTAGCACATCCTGGAAATCTCCCCTACTCTCATCTATCTCCACTGCGCCAGAGTCCCTGCCAGTGCTGCCCGGGAATCTCCCCTGCTCTCATCTATCTCCACTGCCCTGGAGACATGACAAGCACTGGCTGGGAATCTCTGCTGCTCTTACCCATCTCCACTGCCCAAGAGTCACGCCCAGCACTTCCTGTGAATGTCCCCTGCTCTCACCCATCTCCACTGCCCCAGAGTAACATCTAGCACAGACTGAGAATCTCCCCTGCTCTCATCTATCTCCAAAGCCCTGGAGACTTGGCCCACACTGCCTGGGAATCTCCCCTGCTCTCATCTATCTACACTGCCCCAGAGTCATGCCCAGCACTGCCTGGGAATCTCCCCTGCTCTTGTCCATTTCCACTGCCCCAGAGTAACGGCTAGCACTTCCCGGGAATCTCCCCTGCTCGCATCTATCTCCAATGCCCCAGAGTCATGCCAAGCACTGCCCGAGAATATCCCCTGCTCTCATCTATCTCCACTGCCTCAGAGTAAGAGCTAGTACTGACTGGGAATCTCCCTTGCTCTCATCTATCTCCACTGCCCTGGAGGCATGGTGAGCACTGCCTGGGAATCTCCCCTACTCTGATCTAGCTCTATGGCCCTGGAGTCACTGCCTGGGAATCTCCCCTGCTCTCATCTATCTCCACTGCCCCTGAGTCATGGCCAGCACTGCCTGGAATCTTCCCTGTTCTCATCCATCTCCACTGCCCCAGAGACATGCCCACACTGCCTGGGAATCTCCCCTGCTCTCATCTATCTTTACTGCCCTGGAGTCACTGCCCAGGATTATCCCCTGCTCTCACCTATCTCCACTGCCCCTGAGTCATGGCCAGCACTGCCTGGGAATCTCCCCTACTCTTGTCCATTTCCACTGCCCCAGAGTAACGGCTAGCACTTCCCAGGAATCTCCCCTGCTCTCACCTATCTCCAATGCCCCAGAGTCATGTCGAGCACTGCCTGGGAATCTCCCTTGTTCTCATCTATCTCCACTGCACCAGAGTAACGGCAAGCACTGCCTGGTAATCTCCCCTGCTCTCATCTATCTCCACTGCCCTGGAGACATGGCCAGCAGTGCCTGGGAATCTCCCCTGCTCTCATCTATCTCCACTGCCCTGGAGATATGGCGAGCACTGCCAGGGAATCTCCCTTGTTCTCATCTATCTCCACTGCCCCAGAGTAACAGCTAGTACTGACTGGGAATCTCCCTTGCTCTGATCTATCTCCACTGCCCTGGAGGCATGGCCAGCACTGCCTGGAATCTGTCCTGCTCTCATGTATCTCCACTGCCCAAGAGTCACGGCAAGCACTGTCTGGGAATCTCCCCTGCTCTCATCCATCTCCACTGCCCCAGAGTAACGACCAGCACTGCCTGGGAATCTCCCCTGCTCTCATGCATCTCCACTGCCCTGGAGACATGGCCAGCATTGCCTGGGATTCTCCCCTGCTCTCATCTATCTCCACTGCCCTGGAGATATGGCAAGCACTGCCTGGGAATCTCCCTTGTTCTCATCTATCTCCACTGCCTGAGAGTAACGGCAAGCGCTGCCTGAGAATCTCCCCTGCTCTCATCTATCTCCACTGCCCTGGAGATATGGCCAGCACTGCCTGGGAATCTCCCCTGCTCTCATCTATCTCCACTGCCCTGGAGATATGGCGAGCACTGCCTGGGCATTTCCCCTGTTCTCATCTAACTCCACTGCCCAAGAGTCACGCCCAGCACCGCCTGGGAATCTCCCCTGCTCTCACCCATCTCCACTGCCCCAGAGTAACATCTAGCACAGCCTGGGAATCTCCCCTGCTCTCATCTATCTCCACTGCCCCAGAGTCATGGCAAGCACTGCCTGGGAATCTCTGCTGCTCTTACCCAACTCCACTGCCCAAGAGTCACGCCCAGCACTTCCTGGGAATGTCCCCTGCTCTCACCCATCTCCACTGCCCCAGAGTAACATCTAGCACAGCCTGGGAGTCTCCCCTGCTCTCATCTATCTCCACTGCCCTGGAGACATGGCCAGCACTGCCTGGGAATCTCCCGTGCTCTGATCTAGCTCTACGGCTTGGAGCTACTGCCTTGGAATCTCCCTTGCGCTCATCTATCTCCACTGCCCCAGAGTAACAGCTAGTACTGACTGGGAATCTCTCTTGCTCTCAACTAGCTCTACTGCCCTGGGGGCATGGCCAGCACCGCCTGGGAATCTCCTCTGCTCCGATCTAGCTCTATGCCCCTGGAGTCACTGCCTGGGAATCTCCCCTGCTCTCATCTATCTCCGTTGTTCCAGAGTCATGGCCAGCACTGCCTGGAATCTGTCCTGCTCTCATGTATCTCCACTGCCTTAGAGACATGGCCAGCACTGCCTGGGAATCTTCCCTGCTCTCATCCATCTCCACTGCCCCAGAGTAACAGCCAGCACTGCCAGGGAATCTCCCCTGTTCTCATCTATCTCCACTGCCCCAGAGTCATGGTGAGCACTGCCCACTGGAATCTCCACTGCTCTCATCTATATTCACTGCCCCTAAGAAATGGCCAGCACTGCCCGAAATCTGCCCTGCTCTCATCGATCTCCACTGCTCCAGAGTAATGATTAGCACTGCCTGGATTCTCCCCTGTTATCACCGATGTCTACTGCCCTGGAGACATGGCTCGCACTGCCTGGGTACCTCTCCTGCTCTCATCTATCTCCACTGCACAGAGTATATGCTAGCACTGCCTGGGAATCTGCCCTGCTTCTCATGTATCTCCACTGCCCTGGAGACATGGCCAGCACTGCCTGGCAATCTCCTCTGCTCTGATCTATCTCCACTGCCCCAGAGTAATGGCTAGCACTGCCTGGGAATCTCCCTAGCTCTCATCTATTTCCACTGCCCCAGAGTCACGGCCAACATGGCAAGGGAATCTCACCTGTTCTCATCTATCTCTCCTGAACTGATAACTTGGCCCACACTGCCCAGTAATCTCCCATGCTCTCACCTATCTCCAATGCCCCAGAGTCATGGCAAGCACTGCCCGAGAAGATCACCTGCTCTCATATATCTCCACTGCCCCAGAGTAACAGCTAGTACTGACTGGGAATCTCCCTTGCTCTCATCTATCTCCACTGCTTTAGAGGCATGGCCAGCACCGCCTGGTAATCTTCCCTGCTCTCATCTATCTCCACTGCCCCAGAGTAACAACTAGCACTGCCTGGGAATCTCCCCTGTTCTCATCTATCTCCAATGCCCAGGAGACTTGTCCCACACTGCCTGGGAATCTCCCCTGCTCTCATCTATCTTTACTGCCCTGGAGTCACTGCCCAGGAATCTCCCCTGCTCTCACCTATTTCCACTGCCCCAGAGTCATGCCCAGCACTGCCTGGGAATCTCCCCTGCTCTTGTCCATTTCCACTGCCCCAGAGTAACGACTAGCACTTCCCGGGAATCTCCCCTGCTCGCATCTATCTCCAATGCCCCAGAGTAACAGCTAGTACTGACTGGGAATCTCGCTTGCTGTGATCTATCTCCACTGCCCTGGAGGCATGGCCAGCACCGCCTGGGAATCTCCCCTGCTCTCATCTATCTCCGTTGTTCCAGAGTCATGGCCAGCACTGCCTGGAATCTGCCCTGCTCCCATCTATCTCCACTGCCCAGAGTACCAGCTAGCACTGCCTGGGAATCTCCCCTGCTCTCATCTATCTCCACTGCCCCAGAGTCATGGTGAGCACTGCCCGGGAATCTCCACTGCTCTCATCTATCTCCACTGCCCCTAAGAAATGGCCAGCACTGCACAGAATCTGCCCTGTTCTCATCTATCTCCACTGCCCCAGAGTCATGGCAAGCACTGCCTCGGAATCTCCCCTGCTCTCATCTATCTTCACTGCCCCAGAGTCACGAAAAGCACTGCCTGGAAATCTCCCTTGCTCTCACACATCTCCACTGCCCCAGAGTAACATCTAGCACAGCCTGGGAATCTCCCCTGCTCTCATCTATCTCCACTGCCCCAGAGTCATGGACAGCACTGCCAACAAATCTCTCCTGCTCTCATCTATCTCCACTGCTCCAGAGTAACGACTAGCACTGCCTAGGATTCTCCCCTGCTCTCATGTATCTCCACTGTCCTGGAGACATGGTCAGCACTGCCTGGGAATCTCCCCTGCTCTCATCTATCTTTACTACCCTGGAGTCACTGCCCAGGTATCTCCCCAGCTCTATCCATCTCCACTGCCCCAGAGACATGCCCAGCACTGCCTGGGAATCTCCCCTGCTCTCATCTATCTTTACTGCCCTGGAGTCACTGTCCAGGAATCTCCCCAGCTCTCATCTATCTCCACTGCCCCAGAGTCAGGGCAAGCTCTTCCCGGGAATCTCCCCTACTTGCATCTATCTCCACTTCCCCAGAGTAACAGCTAGTACTGAGTGGGAATCTCCCTTGCTCTGAACTATCTCCACTGCCCTGATGCATTGGCCAGTACTGCCTGGAATCTGTCCTGCTCTCATGTATCTCCACTGCCCTGGAGACATGGCCAGCACTGCCTGGGAATCTCCCCTGCTCTCATCTATCTCCACTGCCCAAGAGTCACGGCAAGCACTGTCTGGGAATCTCCCCTGCTCTCATCCATCTCCACTGCCCCAGAGTAACGGCCAGCACTGCCTGGGAATCTCCCCTGCTCTCATGTATCTCCACTGTCCTGGAGACATGGTCAGCACTGCCTGGGAATCTCCCCTGCTCTCATCTATCTCCACTGCCCTCGAGATATGGCGAGCACTGCCTGGGAATCTCCCTTGTTCTCATCTATCTCCACTGCCCGAGAGTAACGGCAAGCACTGCCTGGGACTCTCCATTGCTCTCATCTATGTCCACTGCCCCAGAGTCACGGCAAGCACTGCCTGGGAATCTCCCCTGCTCTCATCTATCTCCACTGCCCTGGAGACATGGCAAGCACTGGCTGGGAATCTCTGCTGCTCTTACCCATATCCAATGCCCAAGAGTCACGCCCAGCGCTTCCTGTGGATGTCCCCTGCTCTCACCCATCTCCACTGCCCCAGAGTAACATCTAGCACAGCCTGGGAATCTCCCCTGCTCTCATCTATCTCCACTGCCCTGGAGACATGGTAAGCACTGCTGGGAATCTCTGCTGCTCTTACCCATCTCCACTGCCCAAGAGTCATGCCCAGCACTTCCTGCAAATGTCCCCTGCTCTAACCAATCTCCACTGCCCCAGAGTCATGGCAAGCACTGCCTGGGAATCTCCCCTGCTCTCATCTATTTCCACTGCCCCAGAGTCACGGCAAGCACTGCCTGGGAATCTCCCCTGCTCTCATCTATCTCCACTGCACCCGAGTCATAACCCACACTGCCTGGGAATCTCTCCTGCTCTCATCTATCTCCACTGCCCTGGAGATATGGCGAGCACTGCCTGGGAATCTCCCTTGTTCTAAACTATCCCCACTGCCCCAGAGTAACGGCTAGCACTGCCTGGGCATCTCCCCTGCTCTCATGTATCTCCAATGCCCCAGAGTAATGGCTAGCACTGCCTGGGAATCTCCCCAGCTCGCATCTATCTCCACTGCCCAGAATCACACATCACTGCCCAGGAACATGCCCTGCTCTCATTTATCTCCACTGCCCCTCAGTCATGGCAAGCACCGCCCGAATCTGTCCTGCTCTCATCTATCTTCACTGCCCAAGAATCACGCCCAGCACCGCCTGGGAATCTCCCTTGCTCTCACCCATCTCCACTGCCCTGGAGACATGGCCAGCACTGCCTGGGAATCTCCCCTGCTCTCATCTATCTCCACTGCCCCTGAGTCATGGCCAGCACTACCCGGAATCTTCACAGTTCTCATCTATCTCCACTGCCCCAGAGTCACACATCACTGCCCAGGAACATCCCTGCTCTAATTTATCTCCACTGCCCCTCAGTCATGGCCAGCACTGCCCCGAATCTGCCCTGCTCTCATCTATCTCCACTGCCCCAGAGTCCCTGCCAGTGCTGCCCGGGAATCTCCCCTGCTCTCATCTACCTCCATTGCCCTGGAGACATGACAAGCACTGGCTGGGAATCTCTGCTGCTCTTACTCATCTCCACTGCCCAAGAGTCACGCCCAGCACTTCCTGTGAATGTCCCCTGCTCTCACCAATCTCCACTGCCCCAGAGTAACATCTAGCACAGCCTGGGAATCTCCCCTGCTCTCATCTATCTCCAATGCCCTGGAGACTTTGCCCACACTGCCTGGGAATCTCCCATGCTCTCATCTATCTCCACTGCCCTGGAGACATGACAAGCACTGGCTGGGAATCTCTGCTGCTCTTACCCATCTCCACTGCCCAAGAGTCACACCCAGCACTTCCTGTGAATGTCCCCTGCTCTCACCAATCTCCACTGCCCCAGAGTAACATCTAGCACAGCCTGGGAATCTCCCCTGCTCTCATCTATCTCCAATGCCCTGGAGACTTTGCCCACACTGCCTGGGAATCTCCCCTGATCTCATCTATCTTTACTGCCCTGGAGTCACTGCCCAGGAATCTCCACTGCTCTCACCGATCTACACTGCCCCAGAGTCATGCCCAGCACTGCCTGGGAATCTCCCCTGCTCTTGTCCATTTCCACTGCCCCAGAGTAACGGCTAGCACTTACCGGGAATCTCCCCTGCTCTCATCTATCTCCACAGCCCCAGAGTCACAGCAAGCATTGCCTGGGAATCTCCCCTGCTCTCATCTATCTCCACTGCCCCAGAGTAATGGCTAGACCTGCCTGGGAATGTCCCCTGCTCTCATGCATCTCCACTGCCCTGGAGACATGGCCAGCACTGCCCGGGAATCGACCCAGCTCTCATCTATCTCCACTGGCCCAGAGTCACAGCTAGCATGGCAAGGAAATCTCCCCTGCCCCAGAGTCACAGATCACTGCCCAGGAATATCCCCTGCTCTCATCTATCTCCACTGCCCCCGAGTCATGGCCAGCACTGCCCGGTATCGCCCCTGTTCTCATCCATCTCCACTGCCCAGGAGACATGGCCCGCACTGCCTGGGAATCTCCCCTGCTCTCATCTATCTTTACTGCCCTGGAATCACTGCCCAGGAATCTCCCCAGCTCTCATCTATCTCCACTGCCCCAGAGTCATGCCCAGCACTGCCTGGGAATCTCCCCTGCTCTCATCCATCTCCACTGCCCCAGAGTAACAGCTAGCACAGCCTGGGAATCTCCCCTGATCTCATGTATCTCCACTGCCCTAGAGACATGTCCAGCACTGCCTGGGAATCTCCCCTGCTCTCATCTATCTCCACTGCCCCTGAGTCATGGCCAACACTGCCCGGAATCTTCCCTGTTCTCATCTATCTTCAAAGCCCCAGAGTCACCATCACTGCCCAGGAACATCCCTGCTCTAATTTATCTCCACTGCCCCTCAGTCACGGCCAGCACTGCCCCGAATCTGCCCTGTTCTCATCTATCTCCACTGCCCCAGAGTCACCATCACTGCCCAGGAATATCCCCTGCTCTCATCTATCTCCACTGCCCCAGTCGAGAACAGAACTGCCCACAAATCTCCCTTGCTTCCCTCTATCTCCACTGCGCCAGAGTCCATGCCAGTGCTGCCCGGGAATCTCCCCTGCTCTCATCTATCTCCACTGCCCTGGAGACATGACAAGCACTGGCTGGGAATCTCTGCTGCTCTTACCCATCTCCACTGCCCAAGAGTCACACCCAGCACTTCCTGTGAATGTCCCCTGCTCTCACCCATCTCCACTGCCCCAGAGTAACATCTAGCACAGACTGGGAATCTCCCCTGCTCTCATCTATCTCCAAAGCCCTGGAGACTTGGCCCACACTGCCTGGGAATCTCCCCTGCTCTCATCTATCTACACTGCCCCAGAGTCATGCCCAGCACTGCCTGGGAATCTCCCCTGCTCTTGTCCATTTCCACTGCCCCAGAGTAACGGCTAGAACTTCCCGGGAATCTCCCCTGCTCGCATCTATCTCCAATGCCCCAGAGTCATGCCAAGCACTGCCCGAGAATATCCCCTGCTCTCATCTATCTCCACTGCCTCAGAGTAAGAGCTAGTACTGACTGGGAATCTCCCCTGCTCTCATCTATCTCCACTGCCTCAGAGTAAGAGCTAGTACTGACTGGGAATCTCCCTTGCTCTCATCTATCTCCACTGCCCTGGAGGCATGGCGAGCACCGCCTGGGAATCTCCCCTACTCTGATCTAGCTCTATGGCCCTGGAGTCACTGCCTGGGAATCTCCCCTGCTCTCATCTATCTCCACTGCCCCTGAGTCATGGCCAGCACTGCCTGGAATATTCCCTGTTCTCATCCATCTCCACTGCCCCAGAGACATGCCCACACTGCCTGGGAATCTTCCCTACTCTCATCTATCTTTACTGCCCTGGAGTCACTGCCCAGGAATATCCCCTGCTCTCACCTATCTTCACTGCCCTGGAGGCATGGCCAGCACTGCCTGGAATCTGTCCTGCTCTCATGTATCTCCACTGCCCAAGAGTCACGGCAAGCACTGTCTGGGAATCTCCCCTGCTCTCATCCATCTCCACTGCCCCAGAGTAACGACCAGCACTGCCTGGGAATCTCCCCTGCTCTCATGCATCTCCACTGCCCTGGAGACATGGCCAGCACTGCCTGGGATTCTCCCCTGCTCTCATCTATCTCCACTGCCCTGGAGATATGGCAAGCACTGCCTGGGAATCTCCCTTGTTCTCATCTATCTCCACTGCCCTGGAGATATGGCCAGCACTGCCTGGGAATCTCCCCTGCTCTCATCTATCTCCACTGCCCTGGAGATATGGCGAGCACTGCCTGGGCATTTCCCCTGTTCTCATCTAACTCCACTGCCCAAGAGACACGCCCAGCACCGCCTGGGAATCTCCCCTGCTCTCACCCATCTCCACTGCCCCAGAGTAACATCTAGCACAGCCTGGGAATCTCCCCTGCTCTCATCTATCTCCACTGCCCTGGAGACAAGGCCAGCACTGCCTGGGAATCTCCCGTGCTCTGATCTAGCTCTATGCCCCTGGAGTCACTGCCTGGGAATCTCCCCTGCTCTCATCTATCTCCGTTGTTCCAGAGTCATGGCCAGCACTGCCTGGAATCTGTCCTGCTCTCATGTATCTCCACTGCCCTGGAGACATGGCCAGCACTGCCTGGGAATCTTCCCTGCTCTCATCCATCTCCACTGCCCCAGAGTAACGGCCAGCACTGCCTGGGAATCTCCCCTGCTCTCATCTATCTCCGTTGTTCCAGAGTCATGGCCAGCACTACCTGGAATCTTCCCTGCTCTCATCTATCTCCACTGCCCCAGAGTAACAACTAGCACTGCCAGGGAATCTCCACTGTTCTCATCTATCTCCACTGCCCCAGAGTCATGGTGAGCACTGCCCACTGGAATCTCCACTGCTCTCATCTATATTCACTGCCCCTAAGAAATGGCCAGCACTGCCCGAAATCTGCCCTGCTCTCATCGATCTCCACTGCTCCAGAGTAATGATTAGCACTGCCTGGATTCTCCCCTGTTATCACCGATCTCTACTGCCCTGGAGACATGGCTCACACTGCCTGGGTACCTCTCCTGCTCTCATCTATCTTTACTGCCCTGGAGTCACTGCCCAGGAATCTCCCCTGCTCTGATCTATCTTCACTGCCCCAGAGTCACGGAAAGTACTGCCTGGGAATCTCCCCTGCTCTCATCTATCTTCACTGCCCCAGAGTAACGGAAAGCATTGCCTGGAAATCTCCCTTGCTCTCACACATCTCCACTGCCCCAGAGTAACATCTAGCACAGCCTGGGCATCTCCCCTGCTCTCATCTATCTCCACTGCTCAGAGTATATGCTAGCACTGCCTGGGAATCTGCCCTGCTTCTCATGTATCTCCACTGCCCTGGAGACATGGCCAGCACTGCCTGGCAATCTCCTCTGCTCTGATCTATCTCCACTGCCCCAGAGTAATGGCTAGCACTGCCTGGGAATCTCCCTAGCTCTCATCTATTTCCACTGCCCCAGAGTCACGGCCAACATGGCAAGGGAATCTCACCTGTTCTCATCTATCTCTCCTGAACTGATAACTTGGCCCACACTGCCCAGGAATCTCCCATGCTCTCACCTATCTCCAATGCCCCAGAGTCATGGCAAGCACTGCCCGAGAAGATCACCTGCTCTCATCTATCTCCACTGCCCCAGAGTAACAGCTAGTACTGACTGGGAATCTCCCTTGCTCTCATCTATCTCCACTGCTTTAGAGGCATGGCCAGCACCGCCTGGTAATCTTCCCTGCTCTCATCTAGCTCTATGGCCCTGGAGGCACTGCCTGGGAATCTCCCCTGCTCTCATCTATCTCTGTTGTTCCAGAGTCATGGCCAGCACTGCCTGGAATCTGCCCTGCTCTCATTTATCTCTACTGCCCAGAGTAACAGCTAGCACTGCTTGGGTATCTCGCCTGCTCTCATCTATCTCCAATGCCCCAGAGTCATGGCCAGCACTGCCCACAAATCTCTCCTGCTCTCATCTATCTCCACTGCTCCAGAGTAACGACTAGCACTGCCTGGGATTCTCCTCTGTTCTCATTGATCTCTACTGCCCTGGAGACATAGCTCGCACTGCCTGGGAATCTCTCCAGCTCTCATCTATCTTTACTACCCTGGAGTCACCGCCCAGGAATCTCCCCTGCTCTCATCTATCTTCACTGCCCCAGAGTCATGGCCAGCATGGCAAGGAAATATCCCCTGCTCTCATCATCTCCACTGCCCCAGAGTCACGGATCACTGCCCAGGAATATCCCCTGCTCTCATCTATCTCCACTGCCCCTGAGTCATGGCCAGCATTGCCCGGTATCTCCCCTGTTCTCATCTATCTCCACTGCCCCAGAGACATGCCCAGCACTGCCTGGGAATCTCCCCTGCTCTCATCTATCTTTATTGCCCAAGAGTCACGGCAAGCACTGCCTGGGAATCTCCCCTGCTCTCATCTACCTCCACTGCCCCAGAGTAACAGCTAGTACTGACTGGGAATCTCCCTTGCTTGGATCTATCTCCACTGCCCTGATGCATTGGCCAGCACTGCCTGGAATCTGTCCTGCTCTCATGTATCTCCACTGCCCTGGAGACATGGCCAGCACTGCGCCTGGGAATCTCCCCTGCTCTCATCTATCTCCACTGCCCAAGAGTCACGGCAAGCACTGTCTGGGAATCTCCCCTGTTCTCATCCATCTCCATTGCCCCAGAGTAACGGCCAGCACTGCCTGGGAATCTCCCCTGCTCTCATGTATCTCCACTGCCCTGGAGACATGGCCAGCACTGCCTGGGAATCTCCCCTGCTCTCATCTATCTCCACTGCCCTGGAGATATGGCGAGCACTGCCTGGGAATCTCCCTTGTTCTCATCTATCTCCACTGCCCGAGAGTAACGGCAAGCACTGCCTGGGAATCTCCCCTGCTCTCATGTATCTCCACTGCCCTGGAGACATGGTCAGCACTGCCTGGGAATCTTCCCTGCTCTCATGTATCTCCACTGCCCTGGAGACATGGCCAGCACTGCGCCTGGGAATCTCCCCTGCTCTCAACTATCTCCACTGCCCAAGAGTCACGGCAAGCACTGTCTGGGAATCTCCCCTGTTCTCATCCATCTCCATTGCCCCAGAGTAACGGCCAGCACTGCCTGGGAATCTCCCCTGCTCTCATGTATCTCCACTGCCCTGCAGACATGGCCAGCACTGCCTGGGAATCTTCCCTGCTCTCATCTATCTCCACTGCCCTGGAGATATGGCGAGCACTGCCTGGGAATCTCCCTTGTTCTCATCTATCTGCACTGCCCGAGAGTAACGGCAAGCACTGCCTGGGAATCTCCCCTGCTCTCATCTATCTCCACGGCCCCAGAGTCATGAACAGCACTGCCCACAAATCTCCCTTACTCTCATCTATCTCCACTGTCCCAGAGTCCCTGCCAGTGCTGCCCGGGAATCTCCCCTGCTCTCATCTATCTCCACTGCCCTGGAGATATGGCGAGTACTGCCTGGGCATCTCCCCTGTTCTCATCAATCACCACTGCCCAAGAGTCATGCCCAGCACCGCCTGGTTATCTCCCCTGCTCTCACCCATCTCCACTGCCCCAGAGTAACATCTAGCACAGCCTGGGAATCTCCCCTGCTCTCATCTATCTCCACTGCTCCAGAGTCACGGCAAACACTGCCTGGGAATCTCCTCTGCTCTCATCTATCTCCACTGCCCTGGAGACATGGCAAGCACTGCCTGGGAATCTCTGCTGCTCTTACCCATCTCTACTGCCCAAGAGTCACGCCCAGCACTTCCTGGGAATCTCCCCTGCTCTCATCTATCTCTCTTGTTCCAGAGTCATGGCCAGCACTGCCTGGAATCTTCCCTGCTCTCATCTATCTCCACTGCCCCAGAGTAACAACTAGCACTGCCTGGGAATCTCCCCTGCTCTCATCTATCTCCACTGCCACAGAGTAACAACTAGCACTGCCTGGGAATCTCCCCTGTTCTCATCTATCTCCAATGCCCAGGAGACTTGGCCCACACTGCCTGGGAATCTCCCCTGCTCTCATCTATCTTTACTGCCCTGGAGTCACTGCCCAGGAATCTCCCCTGCTCTCACCTATTTCCACTGCCCCAGAGTCATGGCCAGCACTGCCTGGGAATCTCCCCTGCTCTTGTCCATTTCCACTGCCCCAGAGTAACGACTAGCACTTCCCGGGAATCTCCCCTGCTCGCATCTATCTCCAATGCCCCAAAGTCATGCCGAGCACTTCCCGAGAATATCCCCTGCTCTCATCTATCTCCTCTGCCCCAGAGTAACAGCTAGTACTGACTGGGAATCTCACTTGCCGTGATCTATCTCCACTGCCCTGGAGGCATGGCTAGCACCGCCTGGGAATCTCCCCTGCTCTCATCTATCTCCGTTGTTCCAGAGTCATGGCCAGCACTGCCTGGAATCTGCCCTGCTCTCATCTATCTCCACTGCCCAGAGTACCAGCTAGCACTGCCTGGGAATCTCCCCTGCTCTCATCTATCTCCACTGCCCCAGAGTCATGGTGAGCACTGCCCGGGAATCTCCACTGCTCTCATCTATCTCCACTGCCCCTAAGAAATGGCCAGCACTGCACAGAATCTGCCCTGTTCTCATCTATCTCCACTGCCCCAGAGTCATGGCAAGCACTGCCTCGGAATCTCCCCTGCTCTCATCTATCTTCACTGCCCCAGAGTCACGAAAAGCACTGCCTGGAAATCTCCCTTGCTCTCACACATCTCCACTGCCCCAGAGTAACATCTAGCACAGCCTGGGAATCTCCCCTGCTCTCATCTATCTCCACTGCCCCAGAGTCATGGACAGCACTGCCAACAAATCTCTCCTGCTCTCATCTATCTCCACTGCTCCAGAGTAACGACTAGCACTGCCTAGGATTCTCCCCTGTTCTCATCGATCTCAACAGCCCTGGAGACATGGCACACACTGCCTGGGAATCTCTCCTGCTCTCATCTATCTTTACTACCCTGGAGTCACTGCCCAGGAATCTCCCCAGCTCTATCCATCTCCACTGCCCCAGAGACATGCCCAGCACTGCCTGGGAATCTCCCCTGCTCTCATCTATCTTTACTGCCCTGGAGTCACTGTCCAGGAATCTCCCCAGCTCTCATCTATCTCCACTGCCCCAGAGTCAGGGCAAGCTCTTCCCGGGAATCTCCCCTACTTGCATCTATCTCCACTTCCCCAGAGTAACAGCTAGTACTGACTGGGAATCTCCCTTGCTCTGAACTATCTCCACTGCCCTGATGCATTGGCCAGTACTGCCTGGAATCTGTCCTGCTCTCATGTATCTCCACTGCCCTGGAGACATGGCCAGCACTGCCTGGGAATCTCCTCTGCTCTCATCTATCTCCACTGCCCAAGAGTCACGGCAAGCACTGTCTGGGAATCTCCCCTGCTCTCATCCATCTCCACTGCCCCAGAGTAACGGCCAGCACTGCCTGGGAATCTCCCCTGCTCTCATGCATCTCCACTGCCCTGGAGACATGGTCAGCACTGCCTGGGAATCTCCCCTGCTCTCATCTATCTCCACTGCCCTCGAGATATGGCGAGCACTGCCTGTGAATCTCCCTTGTTCTCATCTATCTCCACTGCCCGAGAGTAACGGCAAGCACTGCCTGGGACTCTCCATTGCTCTCATCTATGTCCACTGCCCCAGAGTCACGGCAAGCACTGCCTGGGAATCTCCCCTGCTCTCATCTATCTGCACTGCCCTGGAGACATGGCAAGCACTGGCTGGGAATCTCTGCTGCTCTTACTCATATCCAATGCCCAAGAGTCACGCCCAGCACTTCCTGTGGATGTCCCCTGCTCTCACCCATCTCCACTGCCCCAGAGTAACATCTAGCACAGCCTGGGAATCTCCCCTGCTCTCATCTATCTCCACTGCCCTGGAGACATGGTAAGCACTGCTGGGAATCTCTGCTGCTCTTACCCATCTCCACTGCCCAAGAGTCATGCCCAGCACTTCCTGGAAATGTCCCCTGCTCTAACCAATCTCCACTGCCCCAGAGTCATGGCAAGCACTGCCTGGGAATCTCCCCTGCTCTCATCTATTTCCACTGCCCCAGAGTCACGGCAAGCACTGCCTGGGAATCTCCCCTGCTCTCATCTATCTCCACTGCACCCGAGTCATAACCCACACTGCCTGGGAATCTCTCCTGCTCTCATCTATCTCCACTGCCCTGGAGATATGGCGAGCACTGCCTGGGAATCTCCCTTGTTCTCAACTATCTCCACTGCCCCAGAGTAACGGCTATCACTGCCTGGGCATCTCCCCTGCTTTCATGTATCTCCAATGCCCCAGAGTAACGGCTAGCACTGCCTGGGAATCTCCCCAGCTCTCATCTATCTCCACTGCCCAGAGTCACACATCACTGCCCAGGAACATGCCCTGCTCTCATTTATCGCCACTGCCCCTCAGTCATGGCAAGCACCGCCCCGAATCTGTCCTGCTCTCATCTATCTCCACTGCCCCAGAGTCGAGAACAGCACTGCCCACAAATCTCCCTTGCTCTCATCTATCTCCACTGCCCTGGAGATATTGCGAGCACTGCCTGGGAATCTCCCCTGTTCTCATCTATCTTCACTGCCCAAGAATCACGCCCAGCACCGCCTGGGAATCTCCCTTGCTCTCACCCATCTCCACTGCACTGGAGACATGGCCAGCACTGCCTGGGAATCTCCCCTGCTCTCATCTATCTCCACTGCCCTGGAGATATGGCGAGCACTGCCAGGGAATCTCCCCTGCTCTCATCTATCTCCACTGCCCCTGAGTCATGGCCAGCACTGCCCGGAATCTTCCCTGTTCTCATCTATCTCCACTGCCCCAGAGTCACACATCACTGTCCAGGAACATCCCTGCTCTAATTTATCTCCACTGCCCCTCAGTCATGGCCAGCACTGCCCCGAATCTGCCCTGCTCTCATCTATCTCCACTGCCCCAGAGTCCCTGCCAGTGCTGCCCGGGAATCTCCCCTGCTCTCATCTATCTCCACTGCCCTGGAGACATGGCCAGCAGTGCCTGGGAATCTCCCCTGCTCTCATCTATCTCCACTGCCCTGGAGATATGGCGAGCACTGCCAGGGAATCTCCCTTGTTCTCATCTATCTCCAATGGCCCAGAGTAACGGCTAGCACTGCCTGGGCATCTCCCCTGCTCTCATGTAGCTCCACTGCCCCAGAGTAACGGCTAGCACTGCCTGGGAATCTCCCCAGCTCTCATCTATCTCCACTGCCCCTGAGTCATGGCCAACACTTCCCGGAATCTTCCCTGTTCTCATCTATCTCCACTGCCCCAGAGTCACCATCACTGCCCAGGAACATCCCTGCTCTAATTTATCTCCACTGCCCCTCAGTTACGGCCAGCACTGCCCCGAATCTGCCCTGCTCTCATCTATCTCCACTGCCCCAGAGTCGAGAACAGCACTGCCCACAAATCTCCCTTGCTTCCATCTATCTCCACTGCCCCAGAGTCCCAGCCAGTGCTGCCCGGGAATATCCCCTGCTCTTATTTATCTCCACTGCCCTGGAGATATGGCGAGCACTGCCTGGGAATCTCCCCTGTTCTCACCCATCTCCACTGCCCCAGAGTAACATCTAGCACATCCTGGAAATCTCCCCTACTCTCATCTATCTCCACTGCGCCAGAGTCCCTGCCAGTGCTGCCCGGGAATCTCCCCTGCTCTCATCTATCTCCACTACCCTGGAGACATGACAAGCACTGGCTGGGAATCTCTGCTGCTCTTACCCATCTCCACTGCCCAAGAGTCACGCCCAGCACCGCCTGGGAATCTCCCTTGCTCTCACCCATCTCCACCGCCCTGGAGACATGACAAGCACTGGCTGGGAATCTCTGCTGCTCTTACCCATCTCCACTGCCCAACAGTCACGCCCAGCACTTCCTGTGCATGTCCCCTGCTCTCACCAATCTCCACTGCCCCAGAGTAACATCTAGCACATCCTGGAAATCTCCCCTACTCTCATCTATCTCCACTGCGCCAGAGTCCCTGCCAGTGCTGCCCGGGAATCTCCCCTGCTCTCATCTATCTCCACTGCCCTGGAGACATGACAAGCACTGGCTGGGAATCTCTGCTGCTCAAGAGTCATGCCCAGCACTTCCTGTGAATGTCCCCTGCTCTCACCCATCTCCACTGCCCCAGAGTAACATCTAGCACAGACTGGGAATCTCCCCTGCTCTCATCTATCTCCAAAGCCCTGGAGACTTGGCCCACACTGCCTGGGAATCTCCCCTGCTCTCATCTATCTACACTGCCCCAGAGTCATGCCCAGCACTGCCTGGGAATCTCCCCTGCTCTTGTCCATTTCCACTGCCCCAGAGTAACGGCTAGCACTTCCCGGGAATCTCCCCTGCTCGCATCTATCTCCAATGCCCCAGAGTCATGCCAAGCACTGCCCGAGAATATCCCCTGCTCTCATCTATCTCTACTGCCTCAGAGTAAGAGCTAGTACTGACTGGGAATCTCCCTTGCTCTCATCTATCTCCACTGCCCTGGAGGCATGGTGAGCACTGCCTGGGAATCTCCCCTACTCTGATCTAGCTCTATGGCCCTGGAGTCACTGCCTGGGAATCTCCCCTGCTCTCATCTATCTCCACTGCCCCTGAGTCATGGCCAGCACTGCCTGGAATCTTCCCTGTTCTCATCCATCTCCACTGCCCCAGAGACATGCCCACACTGCCTGGGAATCTCCCCTGCTCTCATCTATTTTTACTGCCCTGGAGTCACTGCCCAGGATTATCCCCTGCTCTCACCTATCTCCACTGCCTCAGAGTAAGAGCTAGTACTGACTGGGAATCTCCCTTGCTCTCATCTATCTCCACTGCCCTGGAGGCATGGTGAGCACCGCCTGGGAATCTCCCCTACTCTGATCTAGCTCTATGGCCCTGGAGTCACTGCCTGGGAATCTCCCCTGCTCTCATCTATCTCCACTGCCCCTGAGTCATGGCCAGCACTGCCTGGGAATCTCCCCTACTCTTGTCCATTTCCACTGCCCCAGAGTAACGGCTAGCACTTCCCAGGAATCTCCCCTGCTCTCACCTATCTCCAATGCCCCAGAGTCATGTCGAGCACTGCCTGGGAATCTCCCTTGTTCTCATCTATCTCCACTGCACCAGAGTAACGGCAAGCACTGCCTGGTAATCTCCCCTGCTCTCATCTATCTCCACTGCCCTGGAGACATGGCCAGCAGTGCCTGGGAATCTCCCCTGCTCTCATCTATCTCCACTGCCCTGGAGATATGGCGAGCACTGCCAGGGAATCTCCCTTGTTCTCATCTATCTCCACTGCCCCAGAGTAACAGCTAGTACTGACTGGGAATCTCCCTTGCTCTGATCTATCTCCACTGCCCTGGAGGCATGGCCAGCACTGCCTGGAATCTGTCCTGCTCTCATGTATCTCCACTGCCCAAGAGTCACGGCAAGCACTGTCTGGGAATCTCCCCTGCTCTCATCCATCTCCACTGCCCCAGAGTAACGACCAGCACTGCCTGGGAATCTCCCCTGCTCTCATGCATCTCCACTGCCCTGGAGACATGGCCAGCACTGCCTGGGATTCTCCCCTGCTCTCATCTATCTCCACTGCCCTGGAGATATGGCAAGCACTGCCTGGGAATCTCCCTTGTTCTCATCTAACTCCACTGCCCAAGAGTCACGCCCAGCACCGCCTGGGAATCTCCCCTGCTCTCACCCATCTCCACTGCCCCAAAGTAACATCTAGCACAGCCTGGGAATCTCCCCTGCTCTCATCTATCTCCACTGCCCCAGAGTCATGGCAAGCACTGCCTGGGAATCTCTGCTGCTCTTACCCAACTCCACTGCCCAAGAGTCACGCCCAGCACTTCCTGGGAATGTCCCCTGCTCTCACCCATCTCCACTGCCCCAGAGTAACATCTAGCACAGCCTGGGAATCTCCCCTGCTCTCATCTATCTCCACTGCCCTGGAGACATGGCCAGCACTGCCTGGGAATCTCCCGTGCTCTGATCTAGCTCTACGGCCTGGAGCTACTGCCTTGGAATCTCCCTTGCGCTCATCTATCTCCACTGCCCCAGAGTAACAGCTAGTACTGACTGGGAATCTCCCTTGCTCTCAACTAGCTCTACTGCCCTGGGGGCATGGCCAGCACCGCCTGGGAATCTCCTCTGCTCCGATCTAGCTCTATGCCCCTGGAGTCACTGCCTGGGAATCTCCCCTGCTCTCATCTATCTCCGTTGTTCCAGAGTCATGGCCAGCACTGCCTGGAATCTGTCCTGCTCTCATGTATCTCCACTGCCCTAGAGACATGGCCAGCACTGCCTGGGAATCTTCCCTGCTCTCATCCATCTCCACTGCCCCAGAGTAACAGCCAGCACTGCCAGGGAATCTCCCCTGTTCTCATCTATCTCCACTGCCCCAGAGTCATGGTGAGCACTGCCCACTGGAATCTCCACTGCTCTCATCTATATTCACTGCCCCTAAGAAATGGCCAGCACTGCCCGAAATCTGCCCTGCTCTCATCGATCTCCACTGCTCCAGAGTAATGATTAGCACTGCCTGGATTCTCCCCTGTTATCACCGATGTCTACTGCCCTGGAGACATGGCTCGCACTGCCTGGGTACCTCTCCTGCTCTCATCTTTCTCCACTGCTCAGAGTATATGCTAGCACTGCCTGGGAATCTGCCCTGCTTCTCATGTATCTCCACTGCCCTGGAGACATGGCCAGCACTGCCTGGCAATCTCCTCTGCTCTGATCTATCTCCACTGCCCCAGAGTAATGGCTAGCACTGCCTGGGAATCTCCCTAGCTCTCATCTATTTCCACTGCCCCAGAGTCACGGCCAACATGGCAAGGGAATCTCACCTGTTCTCATCTATCTCTCCTGAACTGATAACTTGGCCCACACTGCCCAGGAATCTCCCATGCTCTCACCTATCTCCAATGCCCCAGAGTCATGGCAAGCACTGCCCGAGAAGATCACCTGCTCTCATATATCTCCACTGCCCCAGAGTAACAGCTAGTACTGACTGGGAATCTCCCTTGCTCTCATCTATCTCCACTGCTTTAGAGGCATGGCCAGCACCGCCTGGTAATCTTCCCTGCTCTCATCTATCTCCACTGCCCCAGAGTAACAACTAGCACTGCCTGGGAATCTCCCCTGTTCTCATCTATCTCCAATGCCCAGGAGACTTGTCCCACACTGCCTGGGAATCTCCCCTGCTCTCATCTATCTTTACTGCCCTGGAGTCACTGCCCAGGAATCTCCCCTGCTCTCACCTATTTCCACTGCCCCAGAGTCATGCCCAGCACTGCCTGGGAATCTCCCCTGCTCTTGTCCATTTCCACTGCCCCAGAGTAACGACTAGCACTTCCCGGGAATCTCCCCTGCTCGCATCTATCTCCAATGCCCCAGAGTAACAGCTAGTACTGACTGGGAATCTCGCTTGCTGTGATCTATCTCCACTGCCCTGGAGGCATGGCCAGCACCGCCTGGGAATCTCCCCTGCTCTCATCTATCTCCGTTGTTCCAGAGTCATGGCCAGCACTGCCTGGAATCTGCCCTGCTCCCATCTATCTCCACTGCCCAGAGTACCAGCTAGCACTGCCTGGGAATCTCCCCTGCTCTCATCTATCTCCACTGCCCCAGAGTCATGGTGAGCACTGCCCGGGAATCTCCACTGCTCTCATCTATCTCCACTGCCCCTAAGAAATGGCCAGCACTGCACAGAATCTGCCCTGTTCTCATCTATCTCCACTGCCCCAGAGTCATGGCAAGCACTGCCTGGAATCTGTCCTGCTCTCATGTATCTCCACTGCCCAAGAGTCACGAAAAGCACTGTCTGGGAATCTCCCCTGCTCTCATCCATCTCCACTGCCCCAGAGTAACGACCAGCACTGCCTGGGAATCTCCCCTGCTCTCATGCATCTCCACTGCCCTGGAGACATGGCCAGCACTGCCTGGGATTCTCCCCTGCTCTCATGCATCTCCACTGCCCTGGAGATATGGCAAGCACTGCCTGGGAATCTCCCTTGTTCTCATCTAACTCCACTGCCCAAGAGTCACGCCCAGCACCGCCTGGGAATCTCCCCTGCTCTCACCCATCTCCACTGCCCCAGAGTAACATCTAGCACAGCCTGGGAATCTCCCCTGCTCTCATCTATCTCCACTGCCCCAGAGTCATGGCAAGCACTGCCTGGGAATCTCTGCTGCTCTTACCCAACTCCACTGCCCAAGAGTCACGCCCAGCACTTCCTGGGAATGTCCCCTGCTCTCACCCATCTCCACTGCCCCAGAGTAACATCTAGCACAGCCTGGGAATCTCCCCTGCTCTCATCTATCTCCACTGCCCTGGAGACATGGCCAGCACTGCCTGGGAATCTCCCGTGCTCTGATCTAGCTCTACGGCCTGGAGCTACTGCCTTGGAATCTCCCTTGCGCTCATCTATCTCCACTGCCCCAGAGTAACAGCTAGTACTGACTGGGAATCTCCCTTGCTCTCAACTAGCTCTACTGCCCTGGGGGCATGGCCAGCACCGCCTGGGAATCTCCTCTGCTCCGATCTAGCTCTATGCCCCTGGAGTCACTGCCTGGGAATCTCCCCTGCTCTCATCTATCTCCGTTGTTCCAGAGTCATGGCCAGCACTGCCTGGAATCTGTCCTGCTCTCATGTATCTCCACTGCCCTAGAGACATGGCCAGCACTGCCTGGGAATCTTCCCTGCTCTCATCCATCTCCACTGCCCCAGAGTAACAGCCAGCACTGCCAGGGAATCTCCCCTGTTCTCATCTATCTCCACTGCCCCAGAGTCATGGTGAGCACTGCCCACTGGAATCTCCACTGCTCTCATCTATATTCACTGCCCCTAAGAAATGGCCAGCACTGCCCGAAATCTGCCCTGCTCTCATCGATCTCCACTGCTCCAGAGTAATGATTAGCACTGCCTGGATTCTCCCCTGTTATCACCGATGTCTACTGCCCTGGAGACATGGCTCGCACTGCCTGGGTACCTCTCCTGCTCTCATCTTTCTCCACTGCTCAGAGTATATGCTAGCACTGCCTGGGAATCTGCCCTGCTTCTCATGCATCTCCACTGCCCTGGAGACATGGCCAGCACTGCCTGGCAATCTCCTCTGCTCTGATCTATCTCCACTGCCCCAGAGTAATGGCTAGCACTGCCTGGGAATCTCCCTAGCTCTCATCTATTTCCACTGCCCCAGAGTCACGGCCAACATGGCAAGGGAATCTCACCTGTTCTCATCTATCTCTCCTGAACTGATAACTTGGCCCACACTGCCCAGGAATCTCCCATGCTCTCACCTATCTCCAATGCCCCAGAGTCATGGCAAGCACTGCCCGAGAAGATCACCTGCTCTCATATATCTCCACTGCCCCAGAGTAACAGCTAGTACTGACTGGGAATCTCCCTTGCTCTCATCTATCTCCACTGCTTTAGAGGCATGGCCAGCACCGCCTGGTAATCTTCCCTGCTCTCATCTATCTCCACTGCCCCAGAGTAACAACTAGCACTGCCTGGGAATCTCCCCTGTTCTCATCTATCTCCAATGCCCAGGAGACTTGTCCCACACTGCCTGGGAATCTCCCCTGCTCTCATCTATCTTTACTGCCCTGGAGTCACTGCCCAGGAATCTCCCCTGCTCTCACCTATTTCCACTGCCCCAGAGTCATGCCCAGCACTTCCCGGGAATCTCCCCTGCTCGCATCTATCTCCAATGCCCCAGAGTAACAGCTAGTACTGACTGGGAATCTCGCTTGCTGTGATCTATCTCCACTGCCCTGGAGGCATGGCCAGCACCGCCTGGGAATCTCCCCTGCTCTCATCTATCTCCGTTGTTCCAGAGTCATGGCCAGCACTGCCTGGAATCTGCCCTGCTCCCATCTATCTCCACTGCCCAGAGTACCAGCTAGCACTGCCTGGGAATCTCCCCTGCTCTCATCTATCTCCACTGCCCCAGAGTCATGGTGAGCACTGCCCGGGAATCTCCACTGCTCTCATCTATCTCCACTGCCCCTAAGAAATGGCCAGCACTGCACAGAATCTGCCCTGTTCTCATCTATCTCCACTGCCCCAGAGTCATGGCAAGCACTGCCTCGGAATCTCCCCTGCTCTCATCTATCTTCACTGCCCCAGAGTCACGAAAAGCACTGCCTGGAAATCTCCCTTGCTCTCACACATCTCCAATGCCCCAGAGTAACATCTAGCACAGCCTGGGAATCTCCCCTGCTCTCATCTATCTCCACTGCCCCAGAGTCATGGACAGCACTGCCAACAAATCTCTCCTGCTCTCATCTATCTCCACTGCTCCAGAGTAACGACTAGCACTGCCTAGGATTCTCCCCTGCTCTCATGTATCTCCACTGTCCTGGAGACATGGTCAGCACTGCCTGGGAATCTCCCCTGCTCTCATCTATCTTTACTACCCTGGAGTCACTGCCCAGGTATCTCCCCAGCTCTATCCATCTCCACTGCCCCAGAGACATGCCCAGCACTGCCTGGGAATCTCCCCTGCTCTCATCTATCTTTACTGCCCTGGAGTCACTGTCCAGGAATCACCCCAGCTCTCATCTATCTCCACTGCCCCAGAGTCAGGGCAAGCTCTTCCCGGGAATCTCTCCTACTTGCATCTAAATCCACTTCCCCAGAGTAACAGCTAGTACTGACTGGGAATCTCCCTTGCTCTGAACTATCTCCACTGCCCTGATGCATTGGCCAGTACTGCCTGGAATCTGTCCTGCTCTCATGTATCTCCACTGCCCTGGAGACATGGCCAGCACTGCCTGGGAATCTCCCCTGCTCTCATCTATCTCCACTGCCCAAGAGTCACGGCAAGCACTGTCTGGGAATCTCCCCTGCTCTCATCCATCTCCACTGCCCCAGAGAAACGGCCAGCACTGCCTGGGAATCTCCCCTGCTCTCATGTATCTCCACTGTCCTGGAGACATGGTCAGCACTGCCTGGGAATCTCCCCTGCTCTCATCTATCTCCACTGCCCTCGAGATATGGCGAGCACTGCCTGGGAATCTCCCTTGTTCTCATCTATCTCCACTGCCCGAGAGTAACGGCAAGCACTGCCTGGGACTCCCCATTGCTCTCATCTATGTCCACTGCCCCAGAGTCACGGCAAGCACTGCCTGGGAATCTCCCCTGCTCTCATCTATCTCCACTGCCCCAGCGACATGCCCAGCACTGCCTGGGAATCTCCCCTGCTCTCATCTATCTTTACTGCCCTGGAGTCACTGTCCAGGAATCTCCCCAGCTCTCATCTATCTCCACTGCCCCAGAGTCAGGGCAAGCTCTTCCCGGGAATCTCCCCTACTTGCATCTATCTCCACTTCCCCAGAGTAACAGCTAGTACTGACTGGGAATCTCCCTTGCTCTGAACTATCTCCACTGCCCTGATGCATTGGCCAGTACTGCCTGGAATCTGTCCTGCTCTCATGTATCTCCACTGCCCTGGAGACATGGCCAGCACTGCCTGGGAATCTCCCCTGCTCTCATCTATCTCCACTGCCCAAGAGTCACGGCAAGCACTGTCTGGGAATCTCCCCTGCTCTCATCCATCTCCACTGCCCCAGAGTAACGGCCAGCACTGCCTGGGAATCTCCCCTGCTCTCATGTATCTCCACTGTCCTGGAGACATGGTCAGCACTGCCTGGGAATCTCCCCTGCTCTCATCTATCTCCACTGCCCTCGAGATATGGCGAGCACTGCCTGGGAATCTCCCTTGTTCTCATCTATCTCCACTGCCCGAGAGTAACGGCAAGCACTGCCTGGGACTCTCCATTGCTCTCATCTATGTCCACTGCCCCAGAGTCACCGCAAGCACTGCCTGGGAATCTCCCCTGCTCTCATCTATCTCCACTGCCCTGGAGACATGGCAAGCACTGGCTGGGAATCTCTGCTGCTCTTACCCATATCCAATGCCCAAGAGTCACGCCCAGCGCTTCCTGTGGATGTCCCCTGCTCTCACCCATCTCCACTGCCCCAGAGTAACATCTAGCACAGCCTGGGAATCTCCCCTGCTCTCATCTATCTCCACTGCCCTGGAGACATGGTAAGCACTGCTGGGAATCTCTGCTGCTCTTACCCATCTCCACTGCCCAAGAGTCATGCCCAGCACTTCCTGCAAATGTCCCCTGCTCTAACCAATCTCCACTGCCCCAGAGTCATGGCAAGCACTGCCTGGGAATCTCCCCTGCTCTCATCTATCTCCACTGCACCCGAGTCATAACCCACACTGCCTGGGAATCTCTCCTGCTCTCATCTATCTCCACTGCCCTGGAGATATGGCGAGCACTGCCTGGGAATCTCCCTTGTTCTAAACTATCCCCACTGCCCCAGAGTAACGGCTAGCACTGCCTGGGCATCTCCCCTGCTCTCATGTATCTCCAATGCCCCAGAGTAATGGCTAGCACTGCCTGGGAATCTCCCCAGCTCTCATCTATCTCCACTGCCCAGAGTCATACATCACTGCCCAGGAACATGCCCTGCTCTCATTTATCTCCACTGCCCCTCAGTCATGGCAAGCACCGCCCGAATCTGTCCTGCTCTCATCTATCTTCACTGCCCAAGAATCACGCCCAGCACCGCCTGGGAATCTCCCTTGCTCTCACCCATCTCCACTGCCCTGGAGACATGGCCAGCACTGCCTGGGAATCTCCCCTGCTCTCATCTATCTCCACTGCCCCTGAGTCATGGCCAGCACTACCCGGAATCTTCACAGTTCTCATCTATCTCCACTGCCCCAGAGTCACACATCACTGCCCAGGAACATCCCTGCTCTAATTTATCTCCACTGCCCCTCAGTCATGGCCAGCACTGCCCCGAATCTGCCCTGCTCTCATCTATCTCCACTGCCCCAGAGTCTCTGCCAGTGCTGCCCGGGAATCTCCCCTGCTCTCATCTACCTCCACTGCCCTGGAGACATGACAAGCACTGGCTGGGAATCTCTGCTGCTCTTACCCATCTCCACTGCCCAAGAGTCACGCCCAGCACTTCCTGTGAATGTCCCCTGCTCTCACCAATCTCCACTGCCCCAGAGTAACATCTAGCACAGCCTGGGAATCTCCCCTGCTCTCATCTATCTCCAATGTCCTGGAGACTTTGCCCACACTGCCTGGGAATCTCCCATGCTCTCATCTATCTCCACTGCCCTGGAGACATGACAAGCACTGGCTGGGAATCTCTGCTGCTCTTACCCATCTCCACTGCCCAAGAGTCACGCCCAGCACTTCCTGTGAATGTCCCCTGCTCTCACCAATCTCCACTGCCCCAGAGTAACATCTAGCACAGCCTGGGAATCTCCCCTGCTCTCATCTATCTCCAATGCCCTGGAGACTTTGCCCACACTGCCTGGGAATCTCCCCTGCTCTTGTCCATTTCCACTGCCCCAGAGTAACGGCTAGCACTTACCGGGAATCTCCCCTGCTCTCATCTATCTCCACAGCCCCAGAGTCACAGCAAGCATTGCCTGGGAATCTCCCCTGCTCTCATCTATCTCCACTGCCCCAGAGTAATGGCTAGACCTGCCTGGGAATGTCCCCTGCTCTCATGCATCTCCACTGCCCTGGAGACATGGCCAGCACTGCCCGGGAATCGACCCAGCTCTCATCTATCTCCACTGGCCCAGAGTCACAGCTAGCATGGCAAGGAAATCTCCCCTGCCCCAGAGCACACATATCACTGCCCAGGAATATCCCCTGCTCTCATCTATCTCCACTGCCCCTGAGTCATGGCCAGCACTGCCCGGTATCGCCCCTGTTCTCATCCATCTCCACTGCCCAGGAGACATGGCCCGCACTGCCTGGGAATCTCCCCTGCTCTCATCTATCTCCACTGCCCCAGAGTCATGCCCAGCACTGCCTGGGAATCTCCCCTGCTCTCATCCATCTCCACTGCCCCAGAGTAACAGCTAGCACAGCCTGGGAATCTCCCCTGATCTCATGTATCTCCACTGCCCTAGAGACATGTCCAGCACTGCCTGGGAATCTCCCCTGTTCTCATCTATCTCCACTGCCCCAGAGTCACCATCACTGCCCAGGAATATCCCCTGCTCTCATCTATCTCCACTGCCCCAGAGTCGAGAACAGCACTGCCCACAAATCTCCCTTGCTTCCCTCTATCTCCACTGCGCCAGAGTCCCTGCCAGTGCTGCCCGGGAATCTCCCCTGCTCTCATCTATCTCCACTGCCCTGGAGACATGACAAGCACTGGCTGGGAATCTCTGCTGCTCTTACCCATCTCCACTGCCCAAGAGTCACGCCCAGCACTTCCTGTGAATGTCCCCTGCTCTCACCCATCTCCACTGCCCCAGAGTAACATCTAGCACAGACTGGGAATCTCCCCTGCTCTCATCTATCTCCAAAGCCCTGGAGACTTGGCCCACACTGCCTGGGAATCTCCCCTGCTCTCATCTATCTACACTGCCCCAGAGTCATGCCCAGCACTGCCTGGGAATCTCCCCTGCTCTTGTCCATTTCCACTGCCCCAGAGTAACGGCTAGCACTTCCCGGGAATCTCCCCTGCTCGCATCTATCTCCAATGCCCCAGAGTCATGCCAAGCACTGCCCGAGAATATCCCCTGCTCTCATCTATCTCCACTGCCTCAGAGTAAGAGCTGGTACTGACTGGGAATCTCCCTTGCTCTCATCTATCTCCACTGCCCTGGAGGCATGGCGAGCACCGCCTGGGAATCTCCCCTACTCTGATCTAGCTCTATGGCCCTGGAGTCACTGCCTGGGAATCTCCCCTGCTCTCATCTATCTCCACTGCCCCTGAGTCATGGCCAGCACTGCCTGGAATATTCCCTGTTCTCATCCATCTCCACTGCCCCAGAGACATGCCCACACTGCCTGGGAATCTTCCCTGCTCTCATCTATCTTTACTGCCCTGGAGTCACTGCCCAGGAATATCCCCTGCTCTCACCTATCTCCACTGCCCTGGAGGCATGGCCAGCACTGCCTGGAATCTGTCCTGCTCTCATGTATCTCCACTGCCCAAGAGTCACGGCAAGCACTGTCTGGGAATCTCCCCTGCTCTCATCCATCTCCACTGCCCCAGAGTAACGACCAGCACTGCCTGGGAATCTCCCCTGCTCTCATGTATCTCCACTGCCCTGGAGACATGGCCAGCACTGCCTGGGATTCTCCCCTGCTCTCATCTATCTCCACTGCCCTGGAGATATGGCAAGCACTGCCTGGGAATCTCCCTTGTTCTCATCTATCTCCACTGCCTGAGAGCAACGGCAAGCGCTGCCTGGGAATCTCCCCTGCTCTCATCTATCTCCACTGCCCTGGAGATATGGCCAGCACTGCCTGGGAATCTCCCCTGCTCTCATCTATCTCCACTGCCCTGGAGATATGGCGAGCACTGCCTGGGCATTTCCCCTGTTCTCATCTAACTCCACTGCCCAAGAGTCACGCCCAGCACCGCCTGGGAATCTCCCCTGCTCTCACCCATCTCCACTGCCCCAGAGTAACATCTAGCACAGCCTGGGAATCTCCCCTGCTCTCATCTATCTCCACTGCCCCAGAGTCATGGCAAGCACTGCCTGGGAATCTCTGCTGCTCTTACCCAACTCCACTGCCCAAGAGTCACGCCCAGCACTTCCTGGGAATGTCCCCTGATCTCACCCATCTCCACTGCCCCAGAGTAACATCTAGCACAGCCTGGGAATCTCCCCTGCTCTGATCTAGCTCTATGCCCCTGGAGTCACTGCCTGGGAATCTCCCCTGCTCTCATCTATCTCCGTTGTTCCAGAGTCATGGCCAGCACTGCCTGGAATCTGTCCTGCTCTCATGTATCTCCACTGCCCTGGAGACATGGCCAGCACTGCCTGGGAATCTTCCCTGCTCTCATCCATCTCCACTGCCCCAGAGTAACGGCCAGCACTGCCTGGGAATCTCCCCTGCTCTCATCTATCTCCCTTGTTCCAGAGTCATGGCCAGCACTACCTGGAATCTTCCCTGCTCTCATCTATCTCCACTGCCCCAGAGTCATGGTGAGCACTGCCCACTGGAATCTCCACTGCTCTCATCTATATTCACTGCCCCTAAGAAATGGCCAGCACTGCCCGAAATCTGCCCTGCTCTCATCGATCTCCACTGCTCCAGAGTAATGATTAGCACTGCCTGGATTCTCCCCTGTTATCACCGATCTCTACTGCCCTGGAGACATGGCTCGCACTGCCTGGGTACCTCTCCTGCTCTCATCTATCTTTACTGCCCTGGAGTCACTGCCCAGGAATCTCCCCTGCTCTGATCTATCTTCACTGCCCCAGAGTCACGGAAAGTACTGCCTGGGAATCTCCCCTGCTCTCATCTATCTTCACTGCCCCAGAGTAACAGAAAGCACTGCCTGGAAATCTCCCTTGCTCTCACACATCTCCACTGCCCCAGAGTAACATCTAGCACAGCCTGGGCATCTCCCCTGCTCTCATCTATCTCCACTGCTCAGAGTATATGCTAGCACTGCCTGGGAATCTGCCCTGCTTCTCATGTATCTCCACTGCCCTGGAGACATGGCCAGCACTGCCTGGCAATCTCCTCTGCTCTGATCTATCTCCACTGCCCCAGAGTAATGACTAGCACTGCCTGGGAATCTCCCTAGCTCTCATCTATTTCCACTGCCCCAGAGTCACGGCCAACATGGCAAGGGAATCTCACCTGTTCTCATCTATCTCTCCTGAACTGATAACTTGGCCCACACTGCCCAGGAATCTCCCATGCTCTCACCTATCTCCAATGCCCCATAGTCATGGCAAGCACTGCCCGAGAAGATCACCTGCTCTCATCTATCTCCACTGCCCCAGAGTAACAGCTAGTACTGACTGGGAATCTCCCTTGCTCTCATCTATCTCCACTGCTTTAGAGGCATGGCCAGCACCGCCTGGTAATCTTCCCTGCTCTCATCTAGCTCTATGGCCCTGGAGTCACTGCCTGGGAATCTCCCCTGCTCTCATCTATCTCTGTTGTTCCAGAGTCATGGCCAGCACTGCCTGGGATTCTCCTCTGTTCTCATTGATCTCTACTGCCCTGGAGACATAGCTCGCACTGCCTGGGAATCTCTCCAGCTCTCATCTATCTTTACTACCCTGGAGTCACCGCCCAGGAATCTCCCCTGCTCTCATCTATCTTCACTGCCCCAGAGTCATGGCCAGCATGGCAAGGAAATATCCCCTGCTCTCATCATCTCCACTGCCCCAGAGTCACGGATCACTGCCCAGGAATATCCCCTGCTCTCATCTATCTTTATTGCCCCACAGTCATGCAAAGCACTGCCTGGGAATCTCCCCTGCTCTCATCTACCTCCACTGCCCCAGAGTAACAGCTAGTACTGACTGGGAATCTCCCTTGCTTGGATCTATCTCCACTGCCCTGATGCATTGGCCAGCACTGCCTGGAATCTGTCCTGCTCTCATGTATCTCCACTGCCCTGGAGACATGGCCAGCACTGCGCCTGGGAATCTCCCCTGCTCTCATCTATCTCCACTGCCCAAGAGTCACGGCAAGCACTGTCTGGGAATCTCCCCTGTTCTCATCCATCTCCATTGCCCCAGAGTAATGGCCAGCACTGCCTGGGAATCTCCCCTGCTCTCATGTATCTCCACTGCCCTGGAGACATGGCCAGCACTGCCTGGGAATCTCCCCTGCTCTCATCTATCTCCACTGCCCTGGAGATATGGCGAGCACTGCCTGGGAATCTCCCTTGTTCTCATCTATCTCCACTGCCCGAGAGTAACGGCAAGCACTGCCTGGGAATCTCCCCTGCTCTCATGTATCTCCACTGCCCTGGAGACATGGCCAGCACTGCCTGGGAATCTTCCCTGCTCTCATGTATCTCCACTGCCCTGGAGACATGGCCAGCACTGCGCCTGGGAATCTCCCCTGCTCTCATCTATCTCCACTGCCCAAGAGTCACGGCAAGCACTGTCTGGGAATCTCCCCTGTTCTCATCCATCTCCATTGCCCCAGAGTAACGGCCAGCACTGCCTGGGAATCTCCCCTGCTCTCATGTATCTCCACTGCCCTGGAGACATGGCCAGCACTGCCTGGGAATCTTCCCTGCTCTCATCTATCTCCACTGCCCTGGAGATATGGCGAGCACTGCCTGGGAATCTCCCTTGTTCTCATCTATCTGCACTGCCCGAGAGTAATGGCAAGCACTGCATGGGAATCTCCCCTGCTCTCATCTATCTCCACGGCCCCAGAGTCATGAACAGCACTGCCCACAAATCTCCCTTACTCTCATCTATCTCCACTGTCCCAGAGTCCCTGCCAGTGCTGCCCGGGAATCTCCCCTGCTCTCATCTATCTCCACTGCCCTGGAGATATGGCGAGTACTGCCTGGGCATCTCCCCTGTTCTCATCAATCTCCACTGCCCAAGAGTCATGCCCAGCACCGCCTGGTTATCTCCCCTGCTCTCACCCATCTCCACTGCCCCAGAGTAACATCTAGCACAGCCTGGGAATCTCCCCTGCTCTCATCTATCTCCACTGCTCCAGAGTCACAGCAAACACTGCCTGGGAATCTCCTCTGCTCTCATCTATCTCCACTGCCCTGGAGACATGGCAAGCACTGCCTGGGAATCTCTGCTGCTCTTACCCATCTCTACTGCCCAAGAGTCACGCCCAGCACTTCCTGGGAATCTCCCCTGCTCTCATCTATCTCTGTTGTTCCAGAGTCATGGCCAGCACTGCCTGGAATCTTCCCTGCTCTCATCTATCTCCACTGCCCCAGAGTAACAACTAGCACTGCCTGGGAATCTCCCCTGCTCTCATCTATCTCCACTGCCACAGAGTAACAACTAGCACTGCCTGGGAATCTCCCCTGCTCTTGTCCATTTCCACTGCCCCAGAGTAACGACTAGCACTTCCTGGGAATCTCCCCTGCTCGCATCTATCTCCAATGCCCCAAAGTCATGCCGAGCACTTCCCGAGAATATCCCCTGCTCTCATCCATCTCCTCTGCCCCAAAGTAACAGCTAGTACTGACTGGGAATCTCCCTTGCTCTGATCTATCTCCACTGCCCTGGAGGCATGGCCAGCACTGCCTGGTAATCTGCCCTGCTCCCATCTATCTCCACTGCCCAGAGTAACAACTAGCACTGCCTGGGAATCTCCCCTGCTCTCATCTATCTTTACTGCCCTGGAGTCACTGCCCAGGAATCTCCCCTGCTCTCACCTATCTCCAATGCCCCAGAGTCATGGCAAGCACTGCCCGAGAAGATCACCTGCTCTCATATATCTCCACTGCCCCAGAGTAACAGCTAGTACTGACTGGGAATCTCCCTTGCTCTCATCTATCTCCACTGCTTTAGAGGCATGGCCAGCACCGCCTGGTAATCTGCCCTGCTCCCATCTATCTCCACTGCCCAGAGTAACAACTAGCACTGCCTGGGAATCTCCCCTGCTCTCATCTATCTTTACTGCCCTGGAGTCACTGCCCAGGAATCTCCCCTGCTCTCACCTATTTCCACTGCCCCAGAGTCATGCCCAGCACTGCCTGGGAATCTCCCCTGCTCTTGTCCATTTCCACTGCCCCAGAGTAACGACTAGCACTTCCCGGGAATCTCCCCTGCTCGCATCTATCTCCAATGCCCCAGAGTAACAGCTAGTACTGACTGGGAATCTCGCTTGCTGTGATCTATCTCCACTGCCCTGGAGGCATGGCCAGCACCGCCTGGGAATCTCCCCTGCTCTCATCTATCTCCGTTGTTCCAGAGTCATGGCCAGCACTGCCTGGAATCTGCCCTGCTCCCATCTATCTCCACTGCCCAGAGTACCAGCTAGCACTGCCTGGGAATCTCCCCTGCTCTCATCTATCTCCACTGCCCCAGAGTCATGGTGAGCACTGCCCGGGAATCTCCACTGCTCTCATCTATCTCCACTGCCCCTAAGAAATGGCCAGCACTGCACAGAATCTGCCCTGTTCTCATCTATCTCCACTGCCCCAGAGTCATGGCAAGCACTGCCTGGAATCTGTCCTGCTCTCATGTATCTCCACTGCCCAAGAGTCACGAAAAGCACTGTCTTGGAATCTCCCCTGCTCTCATCCATCTCCACTGCCCCAGAGTAACGACCAGCACTGCCTGGGAATCTCCCCTGCTCTCATGCATCTCCACTGCCCTGGAGACATGGCCAGCACTGCCTGGGATTCTCCCCTGCTCTCATCTATCTCCACTGCCCTGGAGATATGGCAAGCACTGCCTGGGAATCTCCCTTGTTCTCATCTAACTCCACTGCCCAAGAGTCACGCCCAGCACCGCCTGGGAATCTCCCCTGCTCTCACCCATCTCCACTGCCCCAGAGTAACATCTAGCACAGCCTGGGAATCTCCCCTGCTCTCATCTATCTCCACTGCCCCAGAGTCATGGCAAGCACTGCCTGGGAATCTCTGCTGCTCATACCCAACTCCACTGCCCAAGAGTCACGCCCAGCACTTCCTGGGAATGTCCCCTGCTCTCACCCATCTCCACTGCCCCAGAGTAACATCTAGCACAGCCTGGGAATCTCCCCTGCTCTCATCTATCTCCACTGCCCTGGAGACATGGCCAGCACTGCCTGGGAATCTCCCGTGCTCTGATCTAGCTCTACGGCCTGGAGCTACTGCCTTGGAATCTCCCTTGCGCTCATCTATCTCCACTGCCCCAGAGTAACAGCTAGTACTGACTGGGAATCTCCCTTGCTCTCAACTAGCTCTACTGCTCTGGGGGCATGGCCAGCACCGCCTGGGAATCTCCTCTGCTCCGATCTAGCTCTATGCCCCTGGAGTCACTGCCTGGGAATCTCCCCTGCTCTCATCTATCTCCGTTGTTCCAGAGTCATGGCCAGCACTGCCTGGAATCTGTCCTGCTCTCATGTATCTCCACTGCCCTAGAGACATGGCCAGCACTGCCTGGGAATCTTCCCTGCTCTCATCCATCTCCACTGCCCCAGAGTAACAGCCAGCACTGCCAGGGAATCTCCCCTGTTCTCATCTATCTCCACTGCCCCAGAGTCATGGTGAGCACTGCCCACTGGAATCTCCACTGCTCTCATCTATATTCACTGCCCCTAAGAAATGGCCAGCACTGCCCGAAATCTGCCCTGCTCTCATCGATCTCCACTGCTCCAGAGTAATGATTAGCACTGCCTGGATTCTCCCCTGTTATCACCGATGTCTACTGCCCTGGAGACATGGCTCGCACTGCCCGGGTACCTCTCCTGCTCTCATCTTTCTCCACTGCTCAGAGTATATGCTAGCACTGCCTGGGAATCTGCCCTGCTTCTCATGCATCTCCACTGCCCTGGAGACATGGCCAGCACTGCCTGGCAATCTCCTCTGCTCTGATCTATCTCCACTGCCCCAGAGTAATGGCTAGCACTGCCTGGGAATCTCCCTAGCTCTCATCTATTTCCACTGCCCCAGAGTCACGGCCAACATGGCAAGGGAATCTCACCTGTTCTCATCTATCTCTCCTGAACTGATAACTTGGCCCACACTGCCCAGGAATCTCCCATGCTCTCACCTATCTCCAATGCCCCAGAGTCATGGCAAGCACTGCCCGAGAAGATCACCTGCTCTCATATATCTCCACTGCCCCAGAGTAACAGCTAGTACTGACTGGGAATCTCCCTTGCTCTCATCTATCTCCACTGCTTTAGAGGCATGGCCAGCACCGCCTGGTAATCTTCCCTGCTCTCATCTATCTCCACTGCCCCAGAGTAACAACTAGCACTGCCTGGAAATCTCCCCTGTTCTCATCTATCTCCAATGCCCAGGAGACTTGTCCCACACTGCCTGGGAATCTCCCCTGCTCTCATCTATCTTTACTGCCCTGGAGTCACTGCCCAGGAATCTCCCCTGCTCTCACCTATTTCCACTGCCCCAGAGTCATGCCCAGCACTGCCTGGGAATCTCCCCTGCTCTTGTCCATTTCCACTGCCCCAGAGTAACGACTAGCACTTCCCGGGAATCTCCCCTGCTCGCATCTATCTCCAATGCCCCAGAGTAACAGCTAGTACTGACTGGGAATCTCGCTTGCTGTGATCTATCTCCACTGCCCTGGAGGCATGGCCAGCACCGCCTGGGAATCTCCCCTGCTCTCATCTATCTCCGTTGTTCCAGAGTCATGGCCAGCACTGCCTGGAATCTGCCCTGCTCCCATCTATCTCCACTGCCCAGAGTACCAGCTAGCACTGCCTGGGAATCTCCCCTGCTCTCATCTATCTCCACTGCCCCAGAGTCATGGTGAGCACTGCCCGGGAATCTCCACTGCTCTCATCTATCTCCACTGCCCCTAAGAAATGGCCAGCACTGCACAGAATCTGCCCTGTTCTCATCTATCTCCACTGCCCCAGAGTCATGGCAAGCACTGCCTCGGAATCTCCCCTGCTCTCATCTATCTTCACTGCCCCAGAGTCACGAAAAGCACTGCCTGGAAATCTCCCTTGCTCTCACACATCTCCACTGCCCCAGAGTAACATCTAGCACAGCCTGGGAATCTCCCCTGCTCTCATCTATCTCCACTGCCCCAGAGTCATGGACAGCACTGCCAACAAATCTCTCCTGCTCTCATCTATCTCCACTGCTCCAGAGTAACGACTAGCACTGCCTAGGATTCTCCCCTGCTCTCATGTATCTCCACTGTCCTGGAGACATGGTCAGCACTGCCTGGGAATCTCCCCTGCTCTCATCTATCTTTACTACCCTGGAGTCACTGCCCAGGTATCTCCCCAGCTCTATCCATCTCCACTGCCCCAGAGACATGCCCAGCACTGCCTGGGAATCTCCCCTGCTCTCATCTATCTTTACTGCCCTGGAGTCACTGTCCAGGAATCACCCCAGCTCTCATCTATCTCCACTGCCCCAGAGTCAGGGCAAGCTCTTCCCGGGAATCTCTCCTACTTGCATCTAAATCCACTTCCCCAGAGTAACAGCTAGTACTGACTGGGAATCTCCCTTGCTCTGAACTATCTCCACTGCCCTGATGCATTGGCCAGTACTGCCTGGAATCTGTCCTGCTCTCATGTATCTCCACTGCCCTGGAGACATGGCCAGCACTGCCTGGGAATCTCCCCTGCTCTCATCTATCTCCACTGCCCAAGAGTCACGGCAAGCACTGTCTGGGAATCTCCCCTGCTCTCATCCATCTCCACTGCCCCAGAGAAACGGCCAGCACTGCCTGGGAATCTCCCCTGCTCTCATGTATCTCCACTGTCCTGGAGACATGGTCAGCACTGCCTGGGAATCTCCCCTGCTCTCATCTATCTCCACTGCCCTCGAGATATGGCGAGCACTGCCTGGGAATCTCCCTTGTTCTCATCTATCTCCACTGCCCGAGAGTAACGGCAAGCACTGCCTGGGACTCTCCATTGCTCTCATCTATGTCCACTGCCCCAGAGTCACGGCTAGCACTGCCTGGGAATCTCCCCTGCTCTCATCTATCTCCACTGCCCCAGCGACATGCCCAGCACTGCCTGGGAATCTCCCCTGCTCTCATCTATCTTTACTGCCCTGGAGTCACTGTCCAGGAATCTCCCCAGCTCTCATCTATATCCACTGCCCCAGAGTCAGGGCAAGCTCTTCCCGGGAATCTCCCCTACTTGCATCTATCTCCACTTCCCCAGAGTAACAGCTAGTACTGACTGGGAATCTTCCTTGCTCTGAACTATCTCCACTGCCCTGATGCATTGGCCAGTACTGCCTGGAATCTGTCCTGCTCTCATGTATCTCCACTGCCCTGGAGACATGGCCAGCACTGCCTGGGAATCTCCCCTGCTCTCATCTATCTCCACTGCCCAAGAGTCACGGCAAGCACTGTCTGGGAATCTCCCCTGCTCTCATCCATCTCCACTGCCCCAGAGTAACGGCCAGCACTGCCTGGGAATCTCCCCTGCTCTCATGTATCTCCACTGTCCTGGAGACATGGTCAGCACTGCCTGGGACTCTCCATTGCTCTCATCTATGTCCACTGCCCCAGAGTCACCGCAAGCACTGCCTGGGAATCTCCCCTGCTCTCATCTATCTCCACTGCCCTGGAGACATGGCAAGCACTGGCTGGGAATCTCTGCTGCTCTTACCCATATCCAATGCCCAAGAGTCACGCCCAGCGCTTCCTGTGGATGTCCCCTGCTCTCACCCATCTCCACTGCCCCAGAGTAACATCTAGCACAGCCTGGGAATCTCCCCTGCTCTCATCTATCTCCACTGCCCTGGAGACATGGTAAGCACTGCTGGGAATCTCTGCTGCTCTTACCCATCTCCACTGCCCAAGAGTCATGCCCAGCACTTCCTGCAAATGTCCCCTGCTCTAACCAATCTCCACTGCCCCAGAGTCATGGCAAGCACTGCCTGGGAATCTCCCCTGCTCTCATCTATCTCCACTGCACCCGAGTCATAACCCACACTGCCTGGGAATCTCTCCTGCTCTCATCTATCTCCACTGCCCTGGAGATATGGCGAGCACTGCCTGGGAATCTCCCTTGTTCTAAACTATCCCCACTGCCCCAGAGTAACGGCTAGCACTGCCTGGGCATCTCCCCTGCTCTCATGTATCTCCAATGCCCCAGAGTAATGGCTAGCACTGCCTGGGAATCTCCCCAGCTCTCATCTATCTCCACTGCCCAGAGTCATACATCACTGCCCAGGAACATGCCCTGCTCTCATTTATCTCCACTGCCCCTCAGTCATGGCAAGCACCGCCCAAATCTGTCCTGCTCTCATCTATCTTCACTGCCCAAGAATCACGCCCAGCACCGCCTGGGAATCTCCCTTGCTCTCACCCATCTCCACTGCCCTGGAGACATGGCCAGCACTGCCTGGGAATCTCCCCTGCTCTCATCTATCTCCACTGCCCCTGAGTCATGGCCAGCACTACCCGGAATCTTCACAGTTCTCATCTATCTCCACTGCCCCAGAGTCACACATCACTGCCCAGGAACATCCCTGCTCTAATTTATCTCCACTGCCCCTCAGTCATGGCCAGCACTGCCCCGAATCTGCCCTGCTCTCATCTATCTCCACTGCCCCAGAGTCTCTGCCAGTGCTGCCCGGGAATCTCCCCTGCTCTCATCTACCTCCACTGCCCTGGAGACATGACAAGCACTGGCTGGGAATCTCTGCTGCTCTTACCCATCTCCACTGCCCAAGAGTCACGCCCAGCACTTCCTGTGAATGTCCCCTGCTCTCACCAATCTCCACTGCCCCAGAGTAACATCTAGCACAGCCTGGGAATCTCCCCTGCTCTCATCTATCTCCAATGTCCTGGAGACTTTGCCCACACTGCCTGGGAATCTCCCATGCTCTTGTCCATTTCCACTGCCCCAGAGTAACGGCTAGCACTTACCGGGAATCTCCCCTGCTCTCATCTATCTCCACAGCCCCAGAGTCACAGCAAGCATTGCCTGGGAATCTCCCCTGCTCTCATCTATCTCCACTGCCCCAGAGTAATGGCTAGACCTGATTGGGAATGTCCCCTGCTCTCATGCATCTCCACTGCCCTGGAGACATGGCCAGCACTGCCCGGGAATCGACCCAGCTCTCATCTATCTCCACTGGCCCAGAGTCACAGCTAGCATGGCAAGGAAATCTCCCCTGCCCCAGAGCACACATATCACTGCCCAGGAATATCCCCTGCTCTCATCTATCTCCACTGCCCCTGAGTCATGGCCAGCACTGCCCGGTATCGCCCCTGTTCTCATCCATCTCCACTGCCCAGGAGACATAGCCCGCACTGCCTGGGAATCTCCCCTGCTCTCATCTATCTTTACTGCCCTGGAATCACTGCCCAGGAATCTCCCCAGCTCTCATCTATCTCCACTGCCCCAGAGTCATGCCCAGCACTGCCTGGGAATCTCCCCTGCTCTCATCCATCTCCACTGCCCCAGAGTAACAGCTAGCACAGCCTGGGAATCTCCCCTGATCTCATGTATCTCCACTGCCCTAGAGACATGTCCAGCACTGCCTGGGAATCTCCCCTGTTCTCATCTATCTCCACTGCCCCAGAGTCACCATCACTGCCCAGGAATATCCCCTGCTCTCATCTATCTCCACTGCCCCAGAGTCGAGAACAGCACTGCCCACAAATCTCCCTTGCTTCCCTCTATCTCCACTGCGCCAGAGTCCCTGCCAGTGCTGCCCGGGAATCTCCCCTGCTCTCATCTATCTCCACTGCCCTGGAGACATGACAAGCACTGGCTGGGAATCTCTGCTGCTCTTACCCATCTCCACTGCCCAAGAGTCACGCCCAGCACTTCCTGTGAATGTCCCCTGCTCTCACCCATCTCCACTGCCCCAGAGTAACATCTAGCACAGACTGGGAATCTCCCCTGCTCTCATCTATCTCCAAAGCCCTGGAGACTTGGCCCACACTGCCTGGGAATCTCCCCTGCTCTCATCTATCTACACTGCCCCAGAGTCATGCCCAGCACTGCCTGGGAATCTCCCCTGCTCTTGTCCATTTCCACTGCCCCAGAGTAACGGCTAGCACTTCCCGGGAATCTCCCCTGCTCGCATCTATCTCCAATGCCCCAGAGTCATGCCAAGCACTGCCCGAGAATATCCCCTGCTCTCATCTATCTCCACTGCCTCAGAGTAAGAGCTGGTACTGACTGGGAATCTCCCTTGCTCTCATCTATCTCCACTGCCCTGGAGGCATGGCGAGCACCGCCTGGGAATCTCCCCTACTCTGATCTAGCTCTATGGCCCTGGAGTCACTGCCTGGGAATCTCCCCTGCTCTCATCTATCTCCACTGCCCCTGAGTCATGGCCAGCACTGCCTGGAATATTCCCTGTTCTCATCCATCTCCACTGCCCCAGAGACATGCCCACACTGCCTGGGAATCTTCCCTGCTCTCATCTATCTTTACTGCCCTGGAGTCACTGCCCAGGAATATCCCCTGCTCTCACCTATCTCCACTGCCCTGGAGGCATGGCCAGCACTGCCTGGAATCTGTCCTGCTCTCATGTATCTCCACTGCCCAAGAGTCACGGCAAGCACTGTCTGGGAATCTCCCCTGCTCTCATCCATCTCCACTGCCCCAGAGTAACGACCAGCACTGCCTGGGAATCTCCCCTGCTCTCATGTATCTCCACTGCCCTGGAGACATGGCCAGCACTGCCTGGGATTCTCCCCTGCTCTCATCTATCTCCACTGCCCTGGAGATATGGCAAGCACTGCCTGGGAATCTCCCTTGTTCTCATCTATCTCCACTGCCTGAGAGTAACGGCAAGCGCTGCCTGGGAATCTCCCCTGCTCTCATCTATCTCCACTGCCCTGGAGATATGGCCAGCACTGCCTGGGAATCTCCCCTGCTCTCATCTATCTCCACTGCCCTGGAGATATGGCGAGCACTGCCTGGGCATTTCCCCTGTTCTCATCTAACTCCACTGCCCAAGAGTCACGCCCAGCACCGCCTGGGAATCTCCCCTGCTCTCACCCATCTCCACTGCCCCAGAGTAACATCTAGCACAGCCTGGGAATCTCCCCTGCTCTCATCTATCTCCACTGCCCCAGAGTCATGGCAAGCACTGCCTGGGAATCTCTGCTGCTCTTACCCAACTCCACTGCCCAAGAGTCACGCCCAGCACTTCCTGGGAATGTCCCCTGATCTCACCCATCTCCACTGCCCCAGAGTAACATCTAGCACAGCCTGGGAATCTCCCCTGCTCTGATCTAGCTCTATGCCCCTGGAGTCACTGCCTGGGAATCTCCCCTGCTCTCATCTATCTCCGTTGTTCCAGAGTCATGGCCAGCACTGCCTGGAATCTGTCCTGCTCTCATGTATCTCCACTGCCCTGGAGACATGGCCAGCACTGCCTGGGAATCTTCCCTGCTCTCATCCATCTCCACTGCCCCAGAGTAACGGCCAGCACTGCCTGGGAATCTCCCCTGCTCTCATCTATCTCCCTTGTTCCAGAGTCATGGCCAGCACTACCTGGAATCTTCCCTGCTCTCATCTATCTCCATTGCCCCAGAGTAACAACTAGCACTGCCAGGGAATCTCCCCTGTTCTCATCTATCTCCACTGCACCAGAGTCATGGTGAGCACTGCCCACTGGAATCTCCACTGCTCTCATCTATATTCACTGCCCCTAAGAAATGGCCAGCACTGCCCGAAATCTGCCCTGCTCTCATCGATCTCCACTGCTCCAGAGTAATGATTAGCACTGCCTGGATTCTCCCCTGTTATCACCGATCTCTACTGCCCTGGAGACATGGCTCGCACTGCCTGGGTACCTCTCCTGCTCTCATCTATCTTTACTGCCCTGGAGTCACTGCCCAGGAATCTCCCCTGCTCTGATCTATCTTCACTGCCCCAGAGTCACGGAAAGTACTGCCTGGGAATCTCCCCTGCTCTCATCTATCTTCACTGCCCCAGAGTAACGGAAAGCACTGCCTGGAAATCTCCCTTGCTCTCACACATCTCCACTGCCCCAGAGTAACATCTAGCACAGCCTGGGCATCTCCCCTGCTCTCATCTATCTCCACTGCTCAGAGTATATGCTAGCACTGCCTGGGAATCTGCCCTGCTTCTCATGTATCTCCACTGCCCTGGAGACATGGCCAGCACTGCCTGGCAATCTCCTCTGCTCTGATCTATCTCCACTGCCCCAGAGTAATGACTAGCACTGCCTGGGAATCTCCCTAGCTCTCATCTATTTCCACTGCCCCAGAGTCACGGCCAACATGGCAAGGGAATCTCACCTGTTCTCATCTATCTCTCCTGAACTGATAACTTGGCCCACACTGCCCAGGAATCTCCCATGCTCTCACCTATCTCCAATGCCCCAGAGTCATGGCAAGCACTGCCCGAGAAGATCACCTGCTCTCATCTATCTCCACTGCCCCAGAGTAACAGCTAGTACTGACTGGGAATCTCCCTTGCTCTCATCTATCTCCACTGCTTTAGAGGCATGGCCAGCACCGCCTGGTAATCTTCCCTGCTCTCATCTAGCTCTATGGCCCTGGAGTCACTGCCTGGGAATCTCCCCTGCTCTCATCTATCTCTGTTGTTCCAGAGTCATGGCCAGCACTGCCTGGGATTCTCCTCTGTTCTCATTGATCTCTACTGCCCTGGAGACATAGCTCGCACTGCCTGGGAATCTCTCCAGCTCTCATCTATCTTTACTACCCTGGAGTCACCGCCCAGGAATCTCCCCTGCTCTCATCTATCTTCACTGCCCCAGAGTCATGGCCAGCATGGCAAGGAAATATCCCCTGCTCTCATCATCTCCACTGCCCCAGAGTCACGGATCACTGCCCAGGAATATCCCCTGCTCTCATCTATCTCCACTGCCCCTGAGTCATGGCCAGCATTGCCCGGTATCTCCCCTGTTCTCATCTATCTCCACTGCCCCAGAGACATGCCCAGCACTGCCTGGGAATCTCCCCTGCTCTCATCTATCTTTATTGCCCCACAGTCATGCAAAGCACTGCCTGGGAATCTCCCCTGCTCTCATCTACCTCCACTGCCCCAGAGTAACAGCTAGTACTGACTGGGAATCTCCCTTGCTTGGATCTATCTCCACTGCCCTGATGCATTGGCCAGCACTGCCTGGAATCTGTCCTGCTCTCATGTATCTCCACTGCCCTGGAGACATGGCCAGCACTGCGCCTGGGAATCTCCCCTGCTCTCATCTATCTCCACTGCCCAAGAGTCACGGCAAGCACTGTCTGGGAATCTCCCCTGTTCTCATCCATCTCCATTGCCCCAGAGTAATGGCCAGCACTGCCTGGGAATCTCCCCTGCTCTCATGTATCTCCACTGCCCTGGAGACATGGCCAGCACTGCCTGGGAATCTCCCCTGCTCTCATCTATCTCCACTGCCCTGGAGATATGGCGAGCACTGCCTGGGAATCTCCCTTGTTCTCATCTATCTCCACTGCCCGAGAGTAACGGCAAGCACTGCCTGGGAATCTCCCCTGCTCTCATGTATCTCCACTGCCCTGGAGACATGGCCAGCACTGCCTGGGAATCTTCCCTGCTCTCATGTATCTCCACTGCCCTGGAGACATGGCCAGCACTGCGCCTGGGAATCTCCCCTGCTCTCATCTATCTCCACTGCCCAAGAGTCACGGCAAGCACTGTCTGGGAATCTCCCCTGTTCTCATCCATCTCCATTGCCCCAGAGTAACGGGCAGCACTGCCTGGGAATCTCCCCTGCTCTCATGTATCTCCACTGCCCTGGAGACATGGCCAGCACTGCCTGGGAATCTTCCCTGCTCTCATCTATCTCCACTGCCCTGGAGATATGGCGAGCACTGCCTGGGAATCTCCCTTGTTCTCATCTATCTGCACTGCCCGAGAGTAATGGCAAGCACTGCCTGGGAATCTCCCCTGCTCTCATCTATCTCCACGGCCCCAGAGTCATGAACAGCACTGCCCACAAATCTCCCTTACTCATCTATCTCCACTGTCCCAGAGTCCCTGCCAGTGCTGCCCGGGAATCTCCCCTGCTCTCATCTATCTCCACTGCCCTGGAGATATGGCGAGTACTGCCTGGGCATCTCCCCTGTTCTCATCAATCTCCACTGCCCAAGAGTCATGCCCAGCACCGCCTGGTTATCTCCCCTGCTCTCACCCATCTCCACTGCTCCAGAGTCACGGCAAACACTGCCTGGGAATCTCCTCTGCTCTCATCTATCTCCACTGCCCTGGAGACATGGCAAGCACTGCCTGGGAATCTCTGCTGCTCTTACCCATCTCTACTGCCCAAGAGTCACGCCCAGCACTTCCTGGGAATCTCCCCTGCTCTCATCTATCTCTGTTGTTCCAGAGTCATGGCCAGCACTGCCTGGAATCTTCCCTGCTCTCATCTATCTCCACTGCCCCAGAGTAACAACTAGCACTGCCTGGGAATCTCCCCTGCTCTCATCTATCTCCACTGCCACAGAGTAACAACTAGCACTGCCTGGGAATCTCCCCTGTTCTCATCTATCTCCAATGCCCAGGAGACTTGGCCCACACTGCCTGGGAATCTCCCCTGCTCTCATCTATCTTTACTGCCCTGGAGTCACTGCACAGGAATCTCCCCTGCTCTCACCTATTTCCACTGCCCCAGAGTCATGGCCAGCACTGCCTGGGAATCTCCCCTGCTCTTGTCCATTTCCACTGCCCCAGAGTAACGACTAGCACTTCCCGGGAATCTCCCCTGCTCGCATCTATCTCCAATGCCCCAAAGTCATGCCGAGCACTTCCCGAGAATATCCCCTGCTCTCATCTATCTCCTCTGCCCCAAAGTAACAGCTAGTACTGACTGGGAATCTCGCTTGCCGTGATCTATCTCCACTGCCCTGGAGGCATGGCTAGCACCGCCTGGGAATCTCCCCTGCTCTCATCTATCTCCGTTGTTCCAGAGTCATGGCCAGCACTGCCTGGAATCTGCCCTGCTCTCATCTATCTCCACTGCCCAGAGTACCAGCTAGCACTGCCTGGGAATCTCCCCTGCTCTCATCTATCTCCACTGCCCCAGAGTCATGGTGAGCACTGCCCGGGAATCTCCACTGCTCTCATCTATCTCCACTGCCCCTAAGAAATGGCCAGCACTGCACAGAATCTGCCCTGTTCTCATCTATCTCCACTGCCCCAGAGTCATGGCAAGCACTGCCTCGGAATCTCCCCTGCTCTCATCTATCTTCACTGCCCCAGAGTCACGAAAAGCACTGCCTGGAAATCTCCCTTGCTCTCACACATCTCCACTGCCCCAGAGTAACATCTAGCACAGCCTGGGAATCTCCCCTGCTCTCATCTAACTCCACTGCCCCAGAGTCATGGACAGCACTGCCAACAAATCTCTCCTGCTCTCATCTATCTCCACTGCTCCAGAGTAACGACTAGCACTGCCTAGGATTCTCCCCTGTTCTCATCGATCTCAACAGCCCTGGAGACATGGCACACACTGCCTGGGAATCTCTCCTGCTCTCATCTATCTTTACTACCCTGGAGTCACTGCCCAGGAATCTCCCCAGCTCTATCCATCTCCACTGCCCCAGAGACATGCCCAGCACTGCCTGGGAATCTCCCCTGCTCTCATCTATCTTTACTGCCCGGGAGTCACTGTCCAGGAATCTCCCCAGCTCTCATCTATCTCCACTGCCCCAGAGTCAGGGCAAGCTCTTCCCGGGAATCTCCCCTACTTGCATCTATCTCCACTTCCCCAGAGTAACAGCTAGTACTGACTGGGAATCTCCCTTGCTCTGAACTATCTCCACTGCCCTGATGCATTGGCCAGTACTGCCTGGAATCTGTCCTGCTCTCATGTATCTCCACTGCCCTGGAGACATGGCCAGCACTGCCTGGGAATCTCCCCTGCTCTCATCTATCTCCACTGCCCAAGAGTCACGGCAAGCACTGTCTGGGAATCTCCCCTGCTCTCATCCATCTCCACTGCCCCAGAGTAACGGCCAGCACTGCCTGGGAATCTCCCCTGCTCTCATGTATCTCCACTGCCCTGGAGACATGGTCAGCACTGCTTGGGAATCTCCCCTGCTCTCATCTATCTCCACTGCCCTCGAGATATGGCGAGCACTGCCTGGGAATCTCCCTTGTTCTCATCTATCTCCACTGCCCGAGAGTAACGGCAAGCACTGCCTGGGACTCTCCATTGCTCTCATCTATGTCCACTGCCCCAGAGTCACGGCAAGCACTGCCTGGGAATCTCCCCTGCTCTCATCTATCTGCACTGCCCTGGAGACATGGCAAGCACTGGCTGGGAATCTCTGCTGCTCTTACTCATATCCAATGCCCAAGAGTCACGCCCAGCACTTCCTGTGGATGTCCCCTGCTCTCACCCATCTCCACTGCCCCAGAGTAACATCTAGCACAGCCTGTGAATCTCCCCTGCTCTCATCTATCTCCACTGCCCTGGAGACATGGTAAGCACTGCTGGGAATCTCTGCTGCTCTTACCCATCTCCACTGCCCAAGAGTCATGCCCAGCACTTCCTGGAAATGTCCCCTGCTCTAACCAATCTCCACTGCCCCAGAGTCATGGCAAGCACTGCCTGGGAATCTCCCCTGCTCTCATCTATTTCCACTGCCCCAGAGTCACGGCAAGCACTGCCTGGGAATCTCCCCTGCTCTCATCTATCTCCACTGCACCCGAGTCATAACCCACACTGCCTGGGAATCTCTCCTGCTCTCATCTATCTCCACTGCCCTGGAGATATGGCGAGCACTGCCTGGGAATCTCCCTTGTTCTCAACTATCTCCACTGCCCCAGAGTAACGGCTATCACTGCCTGGGCATCTCCCCTGCTCTCATGTATCTCCAATGCCCCAGAGTAACGGCTAGCACTGCCTGGGAATCTCCCCAGCTCTCATCTATCTCCACTGCCCAGAGTCACACATCACTGCCCAGGAACATGCCCTGCTCTCATTTATCTCCACTGCCCCTCAGTCATGGCAAGCACCGCCCCGAATCTGTCCTGCTCTCATCTATCTCCACTGCCCCAGAGTCGAGAACAGCACTGCCCACAAATCTCCCTTGCTTTCATCTATCTCCACTGCCCTGGAGATATTGCGAGCACTGCCTGGGAATCTCCCCTGTTCTCATCTATCTTCACTGCCCAAGAATCACGCCCAGCACCGCCTGGGAATCTCCCTTGCTCTCACCCATCTCCACTGCACTGGAGACATGGCCAGCACTGCCTGGGAATCTCCCCTGCTCTCATCTATCTCCACTGCCCTGGAGATATGGCGAGCACTGCCAGGGAATCTCCCTTGTTCTCATCTATCTCCAATGGCCCAGAGTAACGGCTAGCACTGCCTGGGCATCTCCCCTGCTCTCATGTAGCTCCACTGCCCCAGAGTAACGGCTAGCACTGCCTGGGAATCTCCCCAGCTCTCATCTATCTCCACTGCCCCTGAGTCATGGCCAACACTGCCCGGAATCTTCCCTGTTCTCATCTATCTCCACTGCCCCAGAGTCACCATCACTGCCCAGGAACATCCCTGCTCTAATTTATCTCCACTGCCCCTCAGTCACGGCCAGCACTGCCCCGAATCTGCCCTGCTCTCATCTATCTCCACTGCCCCAGAGTCGAGAACAGCACTGCCCACAAATCTCCCTTGCTTCCATCTATCTCCACTGCCCCAGAGTCCCAGCCAGTGCTGCCCGGGAATATCCCCTGCTCTTATTTATCTCCACTGCCCTGGAGATATGGCGAGCACTGCCTGGGAATATCCCCTGTTCTCACCCATCTCCACTGCCCCAGAGTAACATCTAGCACATCCTGGTAATCTCCCCTACTCTCATCTATCTCCACTGCCCTGGAGACATGACAAGCACTGGCTGGGAATCTCTGCTGCTCTTACCCATCTTCACTGCCCAAGAATCACGCCCAGCACCGCCTGGGAATCTCCCTTGCTCTCACCCATCTCCACCGCCCTGGAGACATGACAAGCACTGGCTGGGAATCTCTGCTGCTCTTACCCATCTCCACTGCCCAAGAGTCACGCCCAGCACTTCCTGTGAATGTCCCCTGCTCTCACCAATCTCCACTGCCCCAGAGTAACATCTAGCACAGCCTGGGAATCTCCCCTGCTCTCATCTATCTCCAATGCCCTGGAGACTTTTCCCACACTGCCTGGGAATCTCCCATGCTCTCATCTATCTTTACTGCCCTGGAGTCACTGCCCAGGAATCTCCCCTGCTCTCACCTATCTACACTGCCCCAGAGCCATGCCCAGCACTGCCTGGGAATCTCCCCTGCTCTCATCTATCTCCACTGCCCCAGAGTAACAGCTAGCACAGCCTGGGAATCCCCCCTGATATCATGTATCTCCACTGCCCTAGAGACATGGCCAGCACTGCCTGGGAATCTCCCCTGCTCTCATCCATCTCCACTGCCCTGGAGATATGGTGAGCACTGCCAGGGAATCTCCCTTGTTCTCATCTATCTCCAATGCCCCAGAGTAATGGCTAGCACAGCCTGGGAATCCCCCCTGATCTCATGTATCTCCACTGCCCTAGAGACATGGTCAGCACTGCCTGGGAATCTCCCCTGATCTCATGTATCTCCACTGCCCTGGAGATATGGTGAGCACTGCCTGGGAATCTCCCTTGTTATCATCTATCTCCACTGCCTCAGAGTAACGGCAAGCACTGCCTGGGCATCTCCCCTGCTCTCATGTAGCTCCTCTGCCCCAGAGTAATGGCTAGCACTGCCTGGGAATGTCCCCAGCTCTCATCTATCTCCACTGCCCCTGAGTCATGGCCAGCACTGCCCCTGTTCTCATCTATCTCCACTGCCCCAGAGTCACACATCACTGCCCAGGAACATCCCTGCTCTAATTTATCTCCACTGCCCCTCAGTCCAGGCCAGCACCGCCACGAATCTGCCCTGCTCTCATCTATCTCCACTGCCCCAGAGTCGAGAACAGCACTGCCCACAAATCTCCCTTGCTCTGATCTATCTTCACTGCCCCAGAGTCCCTGCCAGTGCTGCCCGGGAATCTCCCCTGCTCTCACCTATCTACACTGCCCCAGAGTCACGCCCAGCACAGCCTGGGAATCTCCCTGCTCTCATCTATCTCCACTGCCCCAGAGTCCCTGCCAGTGCTGCCCGGGAATCTCCCCTGCTCTCATCTATCTCCACTGCCCTGGAGACCTGACAAGCACTGGCTGGGAATCTCTGCTGCTCTTACCCATCTCCACTGCCCAAGAGTCACGCCCAGCACTTCCTGTGAATGTCCCCTGCTCTCACCAATCTCCACTGCCCCAGAGTAACATCTAGCACAGCCTGGGAATCTCCCCTGCTCTCATCTATCTCCAATGCCCTGGAGACATGGCCCGCACTGCCTCGGAATCTCCCCTGCTCTCATCTATCTTTACTGCCCTGGAGTCACTGCCGTGGAATCTCCCCTGCTCTCACCCATCTCCACTGCCCCTGAGTAACATCTAGCACAGCCTGGGAATCTCCCTGCTCTCATCTATCTCCACTGCCCCAGAGTCCCTGCCAGTGCTGCCCGGGAATCTCCCCTGCTCTCATCTATCTCCACTGCCCTGGAGACATGACAAGCACTGGCTGGGAATCTCTGCTGCTCGTACCCATCTCCACTGCCCAAGAGTCACGCCCAGCACTTCCTGGGAATGTCCCCTGCTCCCACCCATCTCCACTGCCCCGGAGTAACAGCTAGTACTGACTGGGAATCTCTCTTGCTCTCAACTATCTCCACTGCCCTGGGGGCATGGCCAGCACCGCCTGGGAATCTCTCTTGCTCTCATCTATCTCCACTGCCCCAGAGTAACAACTAGCACTGCCTGGAAATCTCCCCTGTTCTCATCTATCTCCAATGCCCTGGAGACTTGGCCCACACTTCCTGGGAGTCTCCCCTGCTCTCATCTATCTTTACTGCCCTGGAGTCACTGCCCAGGAATCTCCCCTGCTCTCACCTATCTCCACTGCCCCACAGTCATGCCCTGCACTGCCTGGGAATCTCCCCTGCTCTCATCTATCTCCACTGCCCCAGAGTCATGGTGAGCACTGCCCGGGAATTTCCACTGCTCTCATCTATCTCCACTGCCCCTAAGAAATGGCCAGCACTGCCCGGAATCTGCCCTGTTCTCATCTATCTCCACTGCCCCAGAGTCATGGACAGCACTGCCCACAAATCTCTCCTGCTCTCATCGATCTCCACTGCTCCAGAGTAATGACTAGCACTGCCTGTGATTCTCCCCTGTTCTCATCGATATCCACTGCCCTGGAGACATGGCTCGCACTGCCTGGGTACCTCTGCTGCTCTCATCTATCTTTACTGCCCTGGAGTCAATGCCCAGGAATCTCCCCTGCTCTCATCTATCTTCACTGCCCCAGACAGAGTCACAAAAAGCACTGCTTGGAAATCTCCCTTGCTCTCACACATCTCCACTGCCCCAGAGTAACATCTAGCATAGCCTGGGAATCTCGCCTGCTCCCATCTATCTCCACTGCCCCAGAGTCATGGACAGCACTGCCCACAAATCTCTCCTGCTCTCATCTATCTCCACTGCTCCAGAGTAACGACTAGCACTGCCTGGGATTCAACCCTGTTCTCATCGATCTCCACTGCCCTGGAGACATGGCTCGCACTGCCTGGGAATCTCTCGTGCTCTCACCTATCTCCACTGCCCCAGAGTCCTGCCCAGCACTGCCTGGGAATCTCCCCTGCTCTTATCCATTTCCACTGCCCCAGAGTAATGGCTAGGACTTCCCGGGAATCACCCCTGCTCACATCTATCTCCACTGCCCCAGAGTAACAGCTAGTACTGACTGGGAATCTCCCTTGCTCTGATCTATCTACACTGCCCTGGAGGCATGGCCAGCACCGCCTGGGAATCTTCCCTGCTCTCATCTAGCTCTATGGCCCTGGAGTCACTGCCTGGGAATCTCCCATGCTCTCATCTATCTCCACTGCCCCTGAGTCATGGCCAGCACTGCCCAGAATCTGCCCTGTTCTCATCTATCTCCACTGCTCCAGAGTAACGTCTAGCACTGCCTGGGATTCTCCCCTGTTCTCATCGATCTCCACTGCCCTGGAGAAATGGCTCGTACTGCCTGGGAATCTCTCCTGCTCTCATCTATCTTTACTACCCTGGAGTCACTACCCAGGAATCTCCCCTGCTCTCATCCATCTTCACTGCCCCAGAGTCAGGGCAAGCACTGCCTGGGAATCTCTGCTGCTCTCATCTATGTCCACTGCCCCAGAGTCACGGCAAGCATTGCCTGGGAATCTCCCCTGCTCTCATCTATCTCCACTATCCCGCCCGCCTCCCGACCCGCACTCCCTCCCTCCCTCCCCCCCATTGGTGCATCCACACTTCCTCACCGGTCCTCCCAGAGCAGCCCTCTGCCCGGCAGCCCCCAGCGGCTAAGGGCCCCAAGGCCAAGGGCGACTCTAACAGAGGCGACTCCAGAAAGTGTCAGCAGGTGTCCGCAGGGAAAGCCAACCAAGTGGCCAGCCGTCAACCAGCAACTACAAGGACCAGTAAGGTAGGGGGGCTGGGGTCGGGAGAGGTACAGCTCTACCCTTGATACCTGGCCATAAGGCTAAACCAATGTCTACCAATGTGATCACCCGTCGTCGCCCCAAAAGGCATTGATAACAGGGCCGCCGTGCCCAAATGGCATTGTCTGTTCTCCAAACTGCATTGATAGGCTTCCCTCCCACTATACAGGTGTCTCAAACTTAGCAGGGCCGCCGTGCCCAAATTGCATTGTCTGTTCTCCAAACTGCATCGATAGGCTTCTCTCCCACTATACAGGTGTCTCAAACTTAGCAGGGCCGCCGTGCCCAAATTGCATTGACTGTTCTCCAAACTGCATTGATAGGCCTCTTTCCCACTATACAGGTGCATCAAACCTAGCAGGGCCGCCGTGCCCAAATTGCATTGTCTGTTCTCCAAACTGCATTGATAGGCCTTTCTCCCACTATACAGGTCTATCAAGTTCAGCTGAGGTTCAGTCTCCGAATTGCATAGTATGACACGCAGATTGCACTGATAGGCCTCTCTCCCACTATACAGGTCTCTCATGTAGTAGGGTTCCGTCTCCATATTACATTGTATCATACTCAGACTGCATTTATAGTCCTGTCTCTCAAACCTAGCAGGGCTTCGATGCCCTGACTACATCAAGGAAGTAAGTCCTAGCTGCGCCCCTCAAAGTCATTCCAGGGCCAGCGCCCCCCCCTAAACATACATGGCTAGCTCACCACAGTGAACCACGCTCAGGGAGACAGAGACCAAAGAGAGCCACTGTTAAAACCCAACTATATAACTATACAACCCTTAACTCCACCCTTATACCCCGACCGAGACAACAACTAAACAAATAGTAAACACTATCAGCTGAAAATACGACCCACAAACAAAGACTAAAACCGGTAGCGGACAACATCCACACCAAGTACTAATAAGACTAAAACAACTCGGAATCGTACAATGCCACGCAAACGACCCACCCAGAGGGAAAGAAGAGAAGAAAGAAAAAAACACTCCGAAACTGCAATTAAGAACCGCAACAACAGAACACACCCCCACAGACAGGTTCAAAAATCGGACCAACACTGAAAGAAGAGACAAATCCCTCTACCTAACTCCATACCTCGCAAGGCCAAAACCAACTACATTAAAGAATCTAACAAAATCACGAAGAAGGACGAACCCCACCAGATACAACAAGCACACAACTGAAGCAATAACACCTTACATCACCAAAGCAAGAAGAACCCCCAACCCACAACCACAAACCCTGGAAGACGAACCAGATGAAAACAAAAACCCTAAACTAAACCTAGAAGAACTATTCGAGGACGCCAACAACCTGAAACCTGCTCCTGAACAAGATCAGAAAACGACGCTAACAAAAAAAGCCAAACCAAACTACACCTCTAAACTCCACTGCAATCTAATAAATGCAAGATCCATGTCAAAACACTCTACAGAGATCTTCGTCCTACTCGACGACAATGGCATTGACATCCTCTTCATCACAGAAACTTGGCTGGACGACAACTACAAAATCACACTCCAAAGCTGCCTTCCAGCAAACTTTAAATGCCTTCAAATAAACAGGAAAAACAAAAAAGGAGGAGGCATCACAATAGCATTGAAAGAACAGCTACAAATAAGAACCGACGAACCACTCAACATCCTCAACTGCAAGTCCATGGTCATACACCTAACAGCTAGCCCAAAAACCAACATCACATTCATCCTGGTGTACACGCCCCAACTTATGATGCATCCTTCGTCGACAACTTCATAGAAGCCATAACCAACATAGCCATCAACCACGAACACCTAATCATACTGGGGGACTTCAACATCTGGTTCGAAGACAGTCATGCCAACTCCCAAAACTCACTGATTGAACAACTCGCCACCATGAAACTACGACAACTAGTAAAAGGGGCAACTCACTCGGCAGGACACATCCTGGACACAATTTTCGCCGAGGAAAAACATCACCACAGCACCGCCAATACAAATACTGTGGAGCGACCATCTCATCATCCCATTTGTAATCACTCTACCTACTCAAGTCTGCACCCAACCTCCTAGACTCACAACCACCACCAAAAGAAAATGGAAAGACGTCAAAAAAGGCAACCTATTCGAACAACTGGAGTTAACCAAGCCCTCAACAACAGAACTAGACCTAGCTGACCTAGACGGGAAAGCAGAGATATTACACAAATGGATTGCAGATACAATTGACAAGATGGCCCCAGAAAAACCATTCACACCATCAAAAAAGAGAGCAATGGCAAAATGGTTTACCCAACTACTAAGCACCATGAAAAAAGAAAACAAAAAGATGGAAATTGAATGGAGGAAAGATTACAACCCAGACAAAAAAAAACTGTCCCAGAAGCAAATTCGCACATACAAGAAGGAAATTCAAAAGGCAAAGGGAAGGCATTATGGTGACAGAATCACAAATGCCACCAACACACAGCCCTTATTCTGCTCGACCTCTCCGCAGCCTTCGACACAGTTAGCCATGACACCCTAACCAAAAGACTAGAAGACATAGGCATAACAGACACAGTGCTACGCTGGACTAAATCATTCCTAGCAGACAGAACTGAAACCATTCAAATGCACCCCACGAGTCAACGACTGTGGTGTACCACAAGGATCCTCACTATCACCACTGTACTTCAACATCTACCAAACCCCAGTTATCAGAATCTTCAAGAAACACAACATCAAATGCTACAACTACACAGACGACACTCAAATCATCTACAAGATCGAAGACACCAAAGCCGATCATTCAAACTTAACCGACTGTCTAAAAGAAGTCTTCAACTGGATGAATGCCAACAACCTGAAAATCAACCCAGGAAAAACAGAAATCATGATCATATCCAAAGACCAAGAGAAGGATACCGCCATCCCGTGGCCAACGGAAATGGGACCTGCACCATCACCATCTAAGGTAGTAAAAAATCAGAGAGTCCTGATGGACAACACCCTAACCTTAGAACTGCAAATAAACGCAACAGTCAAGAAATGCTACCTTTCTACCTTTCCTCTCCTTCACATCAAGAAATGCTTCTTCCTCCTCCACACGGCAAGAAAAATACTACCTTTCCTCTCCTTCACAAACAAAACACTCACTATCGTCGGCCTCATCATGTCAAGTATCGACTATGCAAACAGCCTCTACCTCGGTATACGGGAATACCTACTGAAGAAGCTACAACGGATCCAAAACACAGCAGCCAGACTACTCCTCAAACTATCCAGAAGAGACCACATCACCCCGGCCCTAAAAACACTACACTGGCTCCCAGTAAAACACTATCACCTTCAAAACAATGTGCATAACGCACAGGGCAATCTGCGGACAAGGAGCAGAATTCCTACAAAAGAAAATAACAATCTACAAGCCAACAAGACCCCTCAGGTCAACCAACGAAATCTGACTGGAACTAAAACCTTACATCAAGAAAAAACTCGGAGGCACCGCCTTCTACCACCGCGAAAACCTGCAACAACATCCCAAAAGTAATAAGGAACACCAAAGATCACCTTAAATTCAGAAAATTACTAAAAACCTGGCTCTTCAACACCAGAGACTAAAACCGAAACAACAGTAAGACAAATGACTCAACAGAAAAGGACATTTACAAGCCCCTAGAACTGACAGAAGTACTCTGAGCACCAGTAGGGCTGAGGCTGGACACAGGGGTCCACCTGCGAGACCCAGGGAGACGGAGGCAACAACCCCAGCCAATCCTTACAGCTACAACTAGGTACCACGGGGTTGTGGAACGGACGAGATACCACCAATCACCACACAATCTGAAGTATGGACACAAGCAGGTGCGCTGGTCATGTGGATGGGGGTGAGGAGCATGCAAAGTTATTGATGGAGCGGACAGCTAAATGCTCAAGGGGCCTCGAATGCAAAACGGGCACCTTCTGAGGCACAGGGTGCGCAAGCAACCCGTCGTGTATGATTACACGAGCCCAACTGGTCAATCCAGGGTAGAGATACCAACTAACCAATACCACTAACAATTTCCTTCTCTGCATACACCTCTCAAACTCCAAACCAAACACAACCACAAACCTCCAGCACAACAAACCGCACAAACTTCACTACACTGCAACAACAAAACAAAAACACACAGACTCGCACATCAGCACACGACGACTACCGGCCGCATTCCCCCCAGGCCCAGCCGACAGAACCACCGGGCTGAGGCTGCCAACAGCACATCACTGCAATCTTAAACTTTTCCAGCCTTCACCCACTAACCCACCTCTCCCTCCCTCTTTCAGAGCCGCCAGAGCGCCAGGGGACCACTCCGGTGGTGATAGTGCGCGGTACAAATGCCCTTTAACATTAACAATAGTAACCACAGACTAATGGGGACCTAGAGATTGGGAGAGAGCCTAATGGGACACAATGCACAGCACAACAGTAACCACAGATGAAGGGAACCTAGAGAGTAGGGGAGAGCCTAATGGGATAGAGTTCACAGCACAACAGTAACCACAATTGAAGGTGACCTAGAAAAAGGACACAGAACACAGGTACGGCTAACCACTAAGGGGAGAGCTAGGGTTGCACAGAGACAGAGTATGTTATGTCAAATGGTTAGGTGGAAGTACATGCAAAGGCCAGGAAGTTTAATAGAAAGCAGTAGTTGCTGCTGCCACTTCATGCACCTTGCTTACTACGTTCGGTCACTGCTGGTCGACAGCTGTGCCACGTGCTTGCACTCTGCGCCGCTACCCCTTTGTGCCAAACACCTGTGTCGCACAACACTGCAGCCTTGTCCTGTGAGGGCTTTGCCGCAAAGGGTCCAATCCTCGGTTCATAAAGATTTGTATGCGTGGATATAGGCGCAACATATTACGTATCGACAGGCAGCATCTCCTGAGCAGCTGCATCTCACAACACCATGGCCTTGTCCTGCGAGGGCTTGCTGCAGTGGGTCCAATCCTCGGTTCTTAAAGGTTTGGATGCATGGACACAGGCACAATGTATTACGTGTCTCCTGCTCACCTGCATCGGACAACACTGCAGCCTTGTCCTGTGAGGACTGACACAAGATAGGCTATGGGCAAGATAGGGCTACCTTACACAAATGGGCTAGATGCCTACCTTGAACAAACAGACTAAATGCAAGATAAAGCTACCTTACACAAATGGGCTAAATGTAGGACAAGGCTGACTTACAGAGATGGCCTAAAAGCAAGGTAAAGCCAACTTACACAGATAGGCTAAATATGAAATGTGTTTAACGCAGGATAAGGCTATTTTAGACAAATGGGTTAAATACATGTGGCTATCTAATGTTAGCTAATGAGTGGTGGTGTTTTACTGGAGTGCAGTAATGGCTTTACTCCCTGCCCACACCACACTTAGGGCTTCATTCCGACGTCAGCGGTAACCCGCTGGTGCCACTGGCGGGTTGCCGGTGACCTGGAAACATCGAATCCACCGCCTGACTTCCGGGTGCCACCAGGACATTACAAGTCCAAGCGGCACAGGAAGCCCCATAGGAGTGGGGAAACAGAAGCACCGGCACCATTGCTAATGGTGCGGGTGCTTCTGTGAAAAGTCTATTTGCAGGGGCAGTTGCACCTGGCAGGTCTGAATCTGCTGGGTGCAACGTCCCCTGCAGGCAGACACGTAGTGCGGCTGTTCAGAAAAAAGGGTGCCGGTAAGATTACCGGCACCCTTGTTTCCAGACCGCCACACTTGGAATGAGGTCCTAACTCTATCAGTCACTGCGGGTACACTGCAGCAGGCTTCCCAGGCCAACACAGGGGCTCATCACGAGTTGGTTGCTAAATGCGCCGTTACTGCTACATTTAAGGGCTGGCCCTATCACGAGTTGGTGTTACAATTAGGTACTCACGAATGTCCGGAAACAGCAGAGGAGTAGAATATCTCTGAGGTATAGAGGTAATTCCCCCAAAGTGTTCAGAGGCCAGAGAACTGGACTCAGTGCACTCCGGGGGCAGTACCCTTGGGAAACCCTCGTGGGGAAGAAAACCCAATTGTGTCTCGTAGAGGATGGTGGCTTCCGAGTAGCTGTGGAAGAATGTTAAGTTCTGCAGGCTGAAGGAGGAACGATTCCAGGAATCCGCTCGGGAAGAAGGGTCGAGCAGCAATGTAGAGGAAGTCGAGTGCAGCAGGCTTGTGGACGGAACGGTTCAGGAATCCGCTCGGCGAAAAGGAACTCGAGCAGCAACGTGGAAGGAAGTCCGGTCGAGCTCTATGTAGTAGGCAAGGAGAAAAGTAAGGAAGGAAGCGAGAAAGGAAGTAGAGTAGAAACGAACCGCACACGAGTGCACGGGGAACGAAGGCAGGAGGAGAAACGGGGAAAAAGTAAGGTAAGGAAAAGTAGAATAAGTTGAGACGGAACTCAGACAAAGTGCGCAGAGTGCAAAAGAGAGGAAGAGAGGCTTAGAAAACCTCAGCGGTAGTATTTGCAGAAAGTTAGAAAAAGCACCAGCGCGAAGCGAGGTGAAGCGAATAGAAGCGACGCGTCTGGCCCAAACATAGAGAAGAAGATATAGAATGGGCAGACGCGGTCGCCATGTTGGAAACAACTAGAACGGTAATCGTCGTGTGGTAATAGCGCTGATGAGCCGCCATCTTGAGTTCCATTGTTGGTATCTTGAATGACTCATTCTCCATTTCCGCCATGTGTGTCGAGCTGAATTCCTGACAGTATGCCCTCCCCGTGGGGTGATTGGACCAGGTTTCCAAGGGTGAGATCGATGGAATTTGTTTACCAGTCTGGAGGCATGAACTGATGAAGCGTTTTCCCAAGTTCTGTCTGATGGATTGTAGCCTTTCCAATCGATTAGATATTGCAACTTCCCATGATAGTATCTGGAGTCGCATATTGCTGCTACTTCGTACTCAGGACCATCTTGAGTATCCACTGGAGGGGGAGTATGATTGAAGCCCCTATTGAACCTATCCAGTATCTGTGTCTTGAGTTGAGAGACATGGAAAACATTATGGATCCGGTGCCAGGATACTGGTAGACGGATTCTATATGCTACCTTCCCGATGGCCTCAATAACGGGAAATGGTCCAAAATACTTGGGTGAGAGTTTCGATGGTACCAAATGTTTAGGAAGGTATTTAGAGGAGAGCCATACCAGATCTTTAGGTTTGTACGTGGGTTCCTGTGAGCGTTTCTTGTCAGCTTGTTGTTTTACCCTGTCTCTGGTTTCAGAAAGGGTAGCAAGGGCTGTAGCATGCCCTTTCTGGATGTTGGAGACTAATTCATCCACCGCTGGGATTTTGGTGGACCGAGGAGTTACGGTAGGGAAGCTGGATGGATGGAACCCATATGTGCATAAAAAAGGTGTCATTTTGATGGCAGTGTGAAAGGAATTATTATATGCGAATTCAGCATATGGTAGAAGACTCCAGTTGTCTTGAGAAGCTGAAACAAAGCAACGCAGATACTGTTCTAAGGATTGATTTAGTCTCTCTGTTTGCCCATTGGATTGCGGGTGATACCCAGAGGTGAGGTTTCTTTGGATACCTAAGGTTTTGCATAGTATCTTCCAGAAGGAGGAAACATATTGTGAACCTCTGTCAGATATGATGGATTTTGGAAGTCCATGGAGACGGAAGATAGTTTGTAAAAAACAAGATGCCATCTGAGCTGCTGATGGTAATCGGCTCATGGGAATGAAATGTGCTAGTTTGGTCAAAGTATCTATAGATACCATGATGGTTGTATTGTTTGAAGAAGGTGGTAAATCTACAATAAAATCTGTAGATATGCATTCCCATGGTCGAGTGGGAAGTTTAGGTTGTACTAACCGCCCTGTAGGCAGATGTCTAGGAACCTTAGACTGCTGGCAGATGGAGCAAGAGGACACATAATCCTTGATGTCTTGTGTAACTCCCGGCCACCAAAAGTGTCTATTGATGAGTTCCCAGGTGGTTTTGATTCCTCTATGTCCTGCGACTTTATGGTCATGACACATATGTAATACTCTCTTTCTTGATGTACCTTCAGGTATGTATAGTTGGTTAGCTCGAAAGTAAAGTCCGTCTTCCATTCTCAGGTCATGATCACTGATTTCTGTCTGATTCAGTTCTTGGTATTGTTTTCGTATAGTTTGTAAGTAAGAGGAAACATAGAATAGAAAAGTGGCGTGTGACCACATCTTTTCCGGGAGGAATGACAAAGTATTGTGTGAACTTCTGGATAGAGCATCAGCGATTTGATTATTGGTTCCAGGTATGTAAGTAAGGATGAAGTCATAGGATGAAAAAAAATATGCCCACCGAGCTTGTCGACTGTTTTGGCACTCCATGTTCTGTAACACTTTCAAGTTCCTGTGATCTGTGCGAATTTGAACAGGGTGCTGAGCCCCTAAAAGGAGGTGTCTCCATTCCTGGCAGCTCCTTTTTATAGCTAAGAGTTCTTTTTCAAGTACGGTATAATTGCGTTCTGATTCTGTAAGGGATTTCGACATGTAGGCAATTGGATGTTCGAGCCCTTCTTTTGAAACTTGTTTGAGTACTCCTCCTATGGCTGAATCCGAGGCATCGGTTTCCAATATAAAAGGTTTTGTCTGATCTGGTAACCGTAATATCGGTGCTGTAGAGAAGGCTATCTTGAGACCTTCAAATGCTTTCTGAGTGTTTGGATTCCACTCAAAAGATCTTCCTTTTCGAAGAAGAAGAGTGAAGGGTTTGATGATTCTAGAAAAATTTGGAATAAATTTTCGGTAGAAGTTGGTGAACCCTAAGAACCGTTGTACCTCCTTTACGTTCTGAGGAGGTTTCCATTTGTAGATGGCTCCTACCTTCCTTGGATCCATCGCAGCTCCTTCTGCAGATAAAATGAAACCCAAATAGGGGATACTGGGTAGATGAAACGAGCATTTTTCAATTTTGGCAAACAATCTATTTTGACGAAGCCGTTCTAAAACTTCGGAAACATGGATAATATGTTCTTGCAGATTGTTAGAAAAAATGAGGATATCGTCCAAGTATACGATTAGGGTATGAAGGAGTAAATCCGCAAATATGTGATCAACAAAACGTTGAAAGACTGACGGGGCATTTGCTAGCCCAAAAGGCATCACCCGATACTCAATGTCCGAAAGGCGTGCGGAAGGCTGTTTTCCACTCATCTCCTTTTTTAATTCTGATCAGATGATATGCCCCTCTAAGGTCGAGTTTTGTAAAGATAGTTGCACCTCGGACTGCTTCCAGAATGTCCTGGATAAGGGGCAGTGGGTATCGATCTTTGTATGTAACTTTGTTTAGGCCTCTATAATCGATGCAAGGGCGGAGCTCTTTACAATCTTTTTTGGGTATAAAGAAGAGTGAAGCACCTGCAGAACTTCTAGACTCTGTGATGAGACCATGACACAAGTTAGTTTGTAGGTATTCCTTTAAGGCAGCCTTCTCGGAAATAGAAAGAGTGTACATGCGACCAAAGGGTACTTGCGCATCTGGTAGTAATTCGATAGAACAATCGTCTTTTCTGTGGGGTGGTAATTCCTTGTATTCATCATTTGAGAAAACAGAGCTGTACTTGTGGTAACATTCCGGTAGTAGATTCAGGTGGGATATGGTAGATAATACCGGGTTTTTGTCTGGGGATGTAGTTGTAGTATACAACCCCACCACCCCTTTGGGTAGGCAAGAATGCAAGCAGTGTTCAGAACCCAAAAATAATGTTCCTGCAGTCCAATTAATGAATGGGTTATGTTTAACAAGTCATGGGAGACCCAGTATGATTGGATAGTGAGCGGCTTTTATTAAATCGAATGATAATTCTTCTTCATGAGTAGAAATCTTCATGGTGAGAAAAGTTGTGTTTTCTTTAATGGGTCCTGATGATAAAGGATTTCCATCTACTCCTTCCACTGGCAGACTCAGGGTTTTAGTCAACCGGGGTATGTTGTTTCTGAATGCCCATTCGGAATCCATAAACAATCCCGCTGCTCCACAATCTACTAAGGCAGGTATTTGTTGGATATGATTGTCTAGAAATTGTAGAGACACATTGATTACCACCATCTTATGGTGAGTTGAGGTTGTTTCCTGGGAACTTTGTACCAAAGACCCACTCATGGATCCCTTCATGGGTGGGAGTTGTCGTTTCCCTTCAGGGAAACGACAACTCTAGGAGTAGTCAGGTGACAACGTCTAGGAGTAGTCAGGTGACAATCTTTTGGAACATGTTTATCGGAACCACAATACATGCATAAACCTAATGTTCTTCTTCTTTGTCTTTCTTCTGGTGTTAATGGTCCTCGAGCTATTCCCAATTGCATAGGTTCCCCTGATTCTTGGTTTTTACTGGTCCTTATAATATCCGACTTGTAAGGTCCTAACAGTGGACGTGATTTCCCTTTCTTTCTTTCTAGATTTCTTTCTTGTATCCGGTAATCCATCTGGAGTACTAATGTAACCATTTCTGCAAAGTTATGAGGTCTAGGAACTCTAGAGACTTCATCTGAGTTCTTCACATAGGTTCCGACGAAATATGGTCAGGAGAGCATCATCAGCCCATGCCGTCTCATTGGCTAATTGTTTAAACTGTGTGATGAAAGTTAGGATATCAGTATTCCCTTGCTTCAGATCCAAGAGATTTTCTTGTGCTGAGACCACTAATTCTTTTCTCCCAAACATGGCTTGCAGACTATTGGTAAATCCGGCGTAAGAATCCATTAGCTGATTGTTGGTGGTGACTAATGGTGTGGCCCAGGCCAGGGCGCTGCCGGCGAGATTAGATATCAGAAAACTTACTTTAGCTCTATCGTTTGGGAAAAACGAGGCTTTCAAAGTTATTTGCACCAAACAAGAATCCAAGAATTCTTATAGTTTTTTAGGGTTGCCATCGTATTTTCCCATGGGTAACGATCCTGGAGGGATCTCTGCCCTGTTTGCAACCATTTGTCTCAATGTTGCATTTTCGTTTCTTAACATCTGTACTTCAGTACTGAGACTCTGCATGGCTGCCATTACTTGTTGCATCTATTGTTCCATCTTTTGGGCGTCGCTTTCTGTTACAATTAGGTACTCACGAATGTCCGGAAACAGCAGAGGAGTAGAATATCTCTGAGGTATAGAGGTAATTCCCCCAAAGTGTTCAGAGGCCAGAGAACTGGACTCAGTGCACTCCGGGGGCAGTACCCTTGGGAAACCCTCGTGGGGAAGAAAACCCAATTGTGTCTCGTAGAGGATGGTGGCTTCCGAGTAGCTGTGGAAGAATGGTAAGTTCTGCAGGCTGAAGGAGGAACGATTCCAGGAATCCGCTCGGGAAGAAGGGTCGAGCAGCAATGTAGAGGAAGTCGAGTGCAGCAGGCTTGTGGACGGAACGGTTCAGAAATCCGCTCGGCGAAAAGGAACTCGAGCAGCAACGTGGAAGGAAGTCCGGTCGAGCTCTATGTAGTAGGCAAGGAGAAAAGTAAGGAAGGAAGCGAGAAAGGAAGTAGAGTAGAAACGAACCGCACACGAGTGCAAGGGGAACGAAGGCAGGAGGAGAAACAGGGAAAAAGTAAGGTAAGGAAAAGTAGAATAAGTTGAGACGGAACTCAGACAAAGTGCGCAGAGTGCAAAAGAGAGGCTTAGAAAACCTCAGCGGTAGTATTTGCAGAAAGTTAGAAAAAGCACCAGCGCGAAGCGAGGTGAAGCGAACAGAAGCGACGCGTCTGGCCCAACCATAGAGAGGAAGATATAGAATGGGCAGACGTGGTCGCCATGTTGGAAACAACTAGAACGGTAATCGTCGTGTGGTAATAGCGCTGATGAGCCGCCATCTTGAGTTCCATTGTTGGTATCTTGAATGACTCATTCTCCATTTCCGCCATGTGTGTCGAGCTGAATTCCTGACAGTTGGGTGCTAAATGCGCCGTTTTACCTCCAGATTTTTTCAGAGGTGAAAATCTCATTTAGCGCTCTATATTACCGCTGGCTATATTAGCGTGCAGTATTACTGCTAGAAATGCCCCATTGGATCCAATGGACCCAATGGAGAATGGGAATTTAACAGTGTCCAAACCATGATCCAGTGGCGTTAACAATATTACAGTGATGAGGCCCACAGAGTGGAGCTGCTTGGTTGGGAGCTGCCCTTTCCCTTGTGGCCCTTAGCCAATGGCAGCCCGGGCAGGAGCTGCCCTGGGAGGTTGGTCTGAAATAGGGGTGCTACGCCCAATCAGAAGCTCGGTGGGGGGGCTGGAGGGGAGGCAGGAAGAAGGTAAACCAGGACGCGGGTGGGGGGAACAGGGAAGGTGGAGAAGGCATGGAAAGAACAGAAATCAAAATGGATGAAATAAACCCAAGAAACCCAAGACCTCACCTCAGGCACACTGCTGAAAAATGGCTTGTAGTAAATTCAGGGTGGTGTACACCCTCACTGTTTCGTCTGGTGGGCTCCTAGGCCCAATCAGAAGCTCTGGGGAGGGAGGAGAGGCGGGAGGAAGAGAAACAGGTACATTTAAAAGGGGTTGCAGACTCTGTTATAACTTCAATAAGGTTTTTGATCATGTGTTTATGATGAAATGATCCCTCTCCAACTAAGATATTTTTTAAAATGTTTATTAAACAGAAAAAGATGATCCAACTCCTAGAACAACTTATCAGTTATTTCAAAAAAATCATGATTGGTGACAGACTAAAGCAGAAGCAAACCAACGTTCACATGTTTTGCACCCCCTGTGCTTCTCATGTAATGGTGCAAAAGGCAAATGATTATCCTAATGACAAGACTAAGAAGGAATTGTTAAATAGAACAATTGGAATTTGGCCCAACAATAAATTGCTATGTGACTGTAGACCAAATACAATTGTACCCGAGAATCATTTCTCCTCTGACTATGTGAGATATTAATAGAAATGTAATCACAAATAAGACAATCACATTTCTTAGTAAATGACGAATATTCAAAGTCCAATATCCTATAACTATGAAGACAACATATAATACATTTAGGAAAAAAGAATCTGTAACTAGCAAACAGAACAAATTATTATAGTGTTGTGCATCTATAGCTTTCCTCAAATAACATTTTTTCATTGAATATCATAGGTTCTTATTAGTGCAATTTAACCATAATGTCCCTTTAACAAATGTTGTTCAGTAATTAAATATATTGTCCAATGAAATATTGAACTTGCACCATCTGTACCACACAACAGGCCAAACCAAATGACAACATTTTCCTTTTATTCAACACATAAATCACACTTCACAGAGTGCCTGCCTGATAAAAGGTTTTAGTAACTTCAGTCTCAGTAAAGAATGGAAGGTGTGAGGGATCAGTACTTCTGCTCTCTATATAGTAGAGGAGAGGCACAGAGGACCCCAGCCAAGATTCTCTATTACGGTAGCAATGGACAAGCAATCAATGCCTATCTTCTCAGGAGGTGATGCAGGCTGGTTCTTAAGTACATTGTGGTCACCAAGCACCCACAAAGGAATGTCCACACACTGTATTAGTTAAAACACAGTCTTTATATAATTAATATTCAAGGTTATGTACAATATCACGATAACTCACTTTATACTCAGTTATCTATAATGGCAAATATATAGTTCTACTACGTGGTACCACAATTAGTATTAGATCTCTTTAAAATGCATCAACTGTACGGTTAAATGACACACAAATCAGTTTATAACGGAAACCAACAATAGATATAAGAGGAAAGCAGTTGGTTAGAACAAGTGGTAGAATACTGGCCCCGATACCTAGACACAGTTCTGTGTGGAGATCCCCCACAACTGTGCAACCTGTAGAATAAAGTTATATCACAAGCCCAGTCCATATATTGTTCACAAGAGACTTTCCAATAGTTCTGAAACCCCAAGGTACCTGGCGTTGTAGCGTTCCTTGTCAGGGAATCGACGGCCCTTCTTGAGTGCCCTTCCTTTAAGGCAGGAGTCACGGGTCGAACGTCCGACGGAGAACAGGGTGAACTACGACGGTGAAGTGGCAGCTTCTTTCCTAGCGGAGCTTGTTGATGGGGAAGCGTAAACGTCCTGCAAGGAAGAGGCGTGCGGGGCACCTTGGTGTCGATAGTTCAGGACCGCAAAGATTTTGAAGAACTGTGGCCCAGCAAGGGCGTTGAGTCGTCGGTGTCTCTGTGGTCTTTGGGTGGCGGGAAACCCACCAGCGGATGCTCCTCGGCGCGTCAATGGCCTGGCATTCTCAGGCGGGATAAGGCGGGCGGCAGTGTGGACGAGCGCGTCCATGAATCGAAAGTTCTTAGGCAACGGGAGCATGGCGGCTCTGGTCGGCGACGGCGGTCGTCGACAGTGGTGGACAACCGTCTGGGCGTTTCTCTTTGGGATTCCGCGGCAGTCCCCATCTCCGGTCGGCAGCCTGTCTTAGGTCTGTCTACCAGGGAGCTTTGGCAAAGATCAGCTGGTGCACGATGGTCCCTCGTAGCTCGGGAAGAGGGCGCTTTACCAGTTCCTCTCTGGGTCAGTCCTTGGAGACACAGCAGCTTTCAGATTGATGAAGAAGGGCAACAGCAATTCCTCTCTTCCAGCAGGGCTTCAAGGTCAAGCTTCAGTTTCACTCCAGTTACTTTTCGTAGTTTGCACTTCAGCTTCTGAACACAAATTCTATCAGTGAGAGACCCCAGATATACTAGTTGAGCTCCCATTCATTCTGCTGGGTCACACTCAGGCAACCAATCGGTCAGAAGGGCATTCATGCAGGCAGGCAGCCAATCAGGTGCATAGTGCATTCAGGTCATTCACTTCTCTCCAGACACTCACAACACGTTATGTGTATTGCTACAAGTACCCAGCCATTCAACACTCCACACTGCATTCATACCAGTTTCGGGCAGGCCTGTCTCAGTCATTGTGTCAAACACCAGATACTAGACATCGACAACACTGAATGCATATTCGTCACACACTCCATTCACCCCGGTCCCACCCACAACATACGGTCATTGGGAAGGCTCCAGCCAGTCTGGTCAGCACTTCCCCACACTACCATATATGGAACTTCCACCCAACAGCCAGTCAGGGGGAAGGAAAAGAGTCAGGGCTTCCCAGGACTTCGGGAAGATCAAGGTAAGAGGCGATGGAGGACAAGAGGCCACGGGGCCATCTTGTCTCCATCAGGAATCTACCAATTCCAATGACAGGGCCTGGGCATCCCAAAATGGAGGACGCTCCGAGCACCAGTCAATTCAGCACGGAGCTGCCACCAGCCCGTACCCTGCTCTGTGGGCCACACACAGGTGCCCAAAAACATACACTAGGGGCACAGGGTTGTACCCCCCACCCACAGGGCGTACCCACAACATACAGTCATTGGGAAGACTCCAGACAGTCTGGTCAGCACTTCCCCACACTACCATATATGGAACTTCCACCCAACAGGCAGTCAGGGGGAAAGGACAGAGTCAGGGCTTCCCGGGACTTCGGGAAGATCAAGGTAACAGGCAATGGAGGGCAAGAGGCAAGAGGGTCCTGTCTGGCCTGGGCATCCCAAAATGGAGGACGCTCAGGGAACCAGTCAATTCAGCACGGAGCTGCCACCAGCCGGTGCCCTGCTCTGTGGGCCACACACAGGTGCCCAAAAACATACACTAGGGGCATAGGGTTGTACCCCCACCCATGGGTGCCATAAGGGTATCCCATGGGTCTGTTCACCAAAACCAAAAGGGAGAGCTGCACCGTTTCAAATGAACTCCTGCGTGGAAAACACGACAGAACACACGATAAAAAGCAGTAAAGGGCAAGGATACAGAGGCCCTGTCCCTACGATGCATTTCCAGCATCACAGTTTCACAAAAACAGCAGGGCCCAGTGCAGGAGACATTCTACGTTGTGGATAGTTTGTGCCTCTTTTTTGCATGTCAACACTTTTTATGAATTGCCCATGTCCATAGGTCATGGATTTGCTTGAAAGTGTCATAACATTTCAAACATGTGTACGCCTCATATCTGTGTGATGTTTTTGTGATGTAGTAATAGGTTACGCTTTTGCTTGAAAGCCCCATCACATTTAGGACATGCATATGGTTTCTCTGTATCACAAGTAGATTATTTTGCTTTAAAGCCTTATCACATTGAGGACATGTATATGGTTTCACCCAGTATAATTTCTCTGATATATGGAAAGTCCTTTTCAATCTGTGAGATTTCCTTTATTTCATGTGCTCTATAAACCAGGCAGTTGTGTAATTTGAGCAAGGGCAGTTGATAGTTGAGCAGCTCCACCGAACATGTGGAGTTGCTTTGGTGCGTCGGTCAACAAGTGATTGTCCGTTCTTTTAAGAACATATTGAACAGGCAATGTTGCCATGCCTCTTTGCTCTCAATGGAGACACTGTGACACCATGAAAAGGGTTCAAAATACTGACTAGCATGGGAGACTTCTTAGCTGAAATGTTTTTTTGAAGGAAATTCAAACCTATCTGGAAACCCACAATCCCCTCAGCCGCCGCCAATCCGGCTTCCACCCCAGTCATGGAACAGAATCCACCCTCTTGGATTTAAAAATCCAAATGGACGAAATCAAAGACAACGGCAACATGGCCATCCTCCTCCTACTTGACCTCGCTGCATCCTTTGACATGGTTGAACCACCAAATCCTCTGTCAACACCTCTCCTTAGCTTCCCATTTCTCAGACAAAGCCATAGCCTGGATAGAGTCCTTCCTATCTAACCACACAATGAGAGTGTTTTCCACCTCATCGGCAGCCCCCCCCTGCCCCAGTAACCTGCAAAGTGCCTCAGGGCTCATACCCTGTACAACAGCTTCACAAAACCACTCTTTGACCTCCTCGCTGTCCTGGGTGTCACCTACACTAACTACGCCGATGGCACCCAAATCCTCTTATCCATCTCTGGCAAATACAACACCGACACCAATGCACTAAGTAAACTTTACCAAACCATCCAGACCTGAATGGCACAAAATAGACTTTGCCTAAATGATGAGAAAACAGAACTTCTCCAATTGGCAGACAATATCGACTAAACACACTCAATTACCTATATAAATCATTTCTCATTGATGGGACCATCATCACGGTTGCCAAAGAGTTAAAGACCCTGGGAGTATACCTAGACTACACGCTCTCACTTACCACACAAGTAAACGCTAATGCTTCAGCAGCAGCATACATTGTGAAACTTATGAACGCCTGCAGACCATTCCTTTCCACTGACAGCTGCATCAGATTTGCCTAGCCCTCATACTATCCAGGATCGACTACTGCAACTCCCTATTTGCAGGCACCAATGCACGCAATCTAAAAGAACGCCAGGTCATCCAGAATAACACAGTAAGACCGGCACTAAACATCTCCAAAAACAGAACATTTCTCCACAGCCAGACAAAACATCCACTGGCCTCCGGTCCAAGAACACATGTACAAAAAGCTAGCATTGACCCACAAATGTATCTCAAACACTGCCCCTACCTACCTAGCCAGAAAAATCTCCAAAACCCAATCTACCAGACCTACCCGGGCTGCCTACTCGCATCTACTTGAGATTCCTAGATTCAGGTGCCAGAAAGCAGGTGGAAGTAGATTCCCAGTGATCCCAGCCAAACTCTGGAAGGACCTCCCTCTAGCCGTAAGATCTGATGACTCCTTCTGGTCCTTCCGCGAAGGCCTCAAAATCTGGCTCTTCTCACATGACCCCCAAGCTTAACAGAACCTTCGCAACTTGACAACTCGTGGTAAGCAAACCTGTCCAGGAAATCACCCTCAGACAACCTGCAATTACTATTTTTATTTTATGATTGTAACCACTGTAACACACGTCCTGTAACCAATACATTACCTATGTATGTAACCCTGTAACCTTTGCCTTTACGTAAACCAGCGCCCAGATCCCCCGGGGTTTGGTGCGCTTTACAAATGTCAAAGTAAATAAATAAATAAATAAAAGAAAACACCCAACATATTTGGGAGCATGCAGATATAAAAGGCACCATCTCCTTAGGGCGTACTGAAGATTGAGTCCACATACAAGCATTTGTCTTAGTCCTGATGAAGGTCATTGTCAACAACCGTATGAAGGGATACATGGGATTTAGGTGCACCCTGTGATTACATACCGAAACTCGGAGTGTCGACATGTTTTAAAAAATCCCCTTAAATGACACTGAGTGTCAGAGATTAGAATGCATATCACGGACAACACAATAAGGCTTGTTTGTGTGCTATGCTGACTTATGAGCTAGAAATTAATCTGTAATGTTTTAACAGTATCGTCTTTTCGATAAATGTTAAAAAAGATTGCACAAAGTGTTGATCTCTATTTTTAAAATTCTGAAACCTTCATAATGGATGCATTTTGTTGTTTATTTGTTTTTCTTTTAGCATGTGTGTGCTAACCCCTAGGCATTTTGTATGAGACAGGATGTTTTGTTAAATAAACAATACATGTATCAAACATGTTAGAATACAAATAATTTCTTTTACAAAATATTGGGTCGATTATGGTTCATAAATTGCGTCCCAATCAAATGTACTAACTCATGAGCTTAAAGCAATGTCCAGGTGGGGTCTCCCTCTGCTCGTTTAAATGATATGTACTAGTAGCCCATCTTTAGTAGGACCTTAAGAGAGGTTGAGCCACTGTAAATATAGTCAAAAGATGACTCTCCACCTTCAAAGACTTATAACATTTAGAACATTGCTATGGTTTACCCCCAGTATCATTTGATAGATGTATCACAAATAAATTATTTAGCTTGAAAGCCATATCTCATTGAAGACATGAATTTGGCTTCAACCAGTGCGATTTCTCTTATGTATGAATAGTTAGCTTTTTTGCTTAAAAGACTTATCACATTAATAACACACATATGGCTTCCGCCCAGTGTGATTCTTCCGATGGACAGATGACAAATCAAAAGACTTATTACATCCATAACACATATATAGGGTTCTCTCATGTGTGCTTTCTCAGAGGTAACACTAAACTATGCTTTTCATATAAAGCCATATCACATTGCATACATGCATTTTGGTTCCTACCAGTGTGTTTTCTCTGATGTCACTTTTGATCTCCCTTTTGCCTGAAAGACTTGTCACATTCAGAACATTCATATGGTTTACACCCAGTGTGGCTCATCTGATGTATCAATAGATAACTCTTCAGCAGAAAAGACTTATCATATTGAGGACATATGTATGGTTTCACCCCAGTGTGATTTATCTGATGTAACACAAGATTGGGGTTTTCTTTAAAAGTCTTATCACATTCAGAACATACATATGGGTTTCCTCCAGTGAGATTTCTCTGATGTATAGTTAGATCTCCCCTTTGCATGAAAGCCTTATAACATTCATGCATGCATATCATATGCATGCATGTATAAGGTTTCTCACCAGTTTATGTTTATATGCTGATGTATCAAAAGAGGACTCCTCACCCTGAAAGACATCAGATTCAGAACATGATTAAGGTTTCACCCCAATGTGAATTCTTTGATCCATCACAAGTGCATCATTTTGCTTAATAGACTTATCACATTCAGAGCATGCATTTAGTTCCCCAGTGTGACTCCTCTGATGTATCGTTAGATGACTTTTCTTGAAAGATTTATCACATTCAGAACATTCATATGGTCTCTCCCCATTGCGATTCCTAGAATGTATCAAAAGATTATCATTTTGCTTGAAAGCCTCATCACATCGAGGACGTGCCTATGGTTGCTCCCACCCGCCAAGTGTGACTCCTCTGGTGTTTCAATAAATTACTCTTTTCCTTGAAAAACGTATAAGATTCAGAACTTGACTATGGTCTCTTCCAGGTGTGATTTCTCTTATGTATCACTAGCTGACCCTTTCCCTTGAAAGCCTCATCACATTGAGGACATGCATATGGTTTCACCCTAGTTTGAATCCTCTGGTGTAGCAATAGCTCACGCTTACTCTTGAAAGACTTATTACATTGAGAACATTCGTATGGTTTCTCCCCAGTGTGAATTCTCCGATGTATCACAAGTGCTTCATTTTGTTTGAAAGACTTCTCACATTCAGAACATGCGTATGGTTTCTCCCCAGTGTGATTTCTCTGATGCATCACTAGGTGACCCTTTTGCTTGAAAGCCTTATCACATTCAGAACATGCGTACGGTTTCTCTCCAGTGTGATTTCTTTGATGTACCCATAGCTGACCCTTTCCCTTGAAAGCCTCATCACATTGAGGACATGCATATGGTTTCACCCTAGTTTGAATCCTCTGGTGTAGCAATAGCTCACGCTTACTCTTGAAAGACTTATTACATTGAGAACATGCGTATGGTTTCTCCCCAGTGTGAATTCTCCGATGTATCACAAGTGCTTCATTTTGTTTGAAAGACTTCTCACATTCAGAACATGCGTATGGTTTCTCCCCAGTGTGATTTCTCTGATGCATCACTAGGTGACCCTTTTGCTTGAAAGCCTTATCACATTCAGAACATGCGTACGGTTTCTCTCCAGTGTGATTTCTTTGATGTACCCATAGCTGACCCTTTCTCTTGAAAGCCTTATCACATTGAGGACATGCATATGGGTTCATCCCAGTGTGAATCCTCTGATGTACCAATACCTCACCCTTACTCTTGAAAGACTTATCACATTCAGAACATGCATAGGGTTTCTCCCCAGTGTGAATTCTCCGATGTATCACAAGTGCATCATTTTGCTTGAAAGACTTCTCACATTCCGAACATGCGTATGGTCTCTCCCCGGTGTGATTCCTCTGATGTATCACAAGATGATCATTTCGCTTGAAAGCCTTATCACATTGAGGACATCTATATGGTGTCACCCCAGTGTGATTTCTCTGGTGTACCAATAGCTCGCCCTTTGTCTTGAAAGCCTTATCACATTCAGAACATGCATATGGTTTCTTCCCAGTATGACTCCTCTGATGTCTCAATAAATGGCTCTTCTCGTTGAAAGCCTTACCACATTCAGAACATGCATATGGTTTCTCCCCAGTGTGACTCCTCCGATGTATCAATAGATAGCTCTTCACCTTGAAGGACTTATCACAGTCAATGCATGCATGTGGTTTCTCCCCAGTGTGACTCCTCTGATGTATCAATAGATGGCTCTTCTCCTTGAACGACTTATCACATTCAGAACATGAATAAGGTCGCTCCCCGGTGTGATTCCTCTGATGTATCACAAGATGATCATTTCGCTTGAAAGACTTATCACATTGAGGACAGGCATATGGTTTCTCCCCAGTATGATTCCTCTGATGTATTAATAGATGACTCGTATCCTTGAAAGACTTCTCACATTCAGAACAAGCATATGGTTTCTCCCCAGTATGATTTCTCCGATGACTGACCAGTTCACACTTTTGCTTGAAAGACTTATTGCATTCAGAGCATGCATACGGTTTCTCTGCAGTGTGACTCCTCTGATGTATCAATAGATTACCCTTCTGCTTGAAAGCCTTATCACATTGAGGGCAAGTATATGGTTTCCCTCCAGTGTGATTTCTCTGATGAATCAACAGATCACTTGTTTCTTTAAAAGTCTTGTCACATATAGAACCTTTATGTTCTTTCTCTTCGGTGTGTAATCTCTCATGTGGCCACATATGGCCTGTTTCACTAAAAGTAGCTTCACATTCAGAAAATTCAAAATGTACCTCCATTCTGAGGACGTTATTTTGAGATAGTGATTTCTTTTTTTTTTGTAAGGAGCTCCTTGTCAAATTCAGTCTGAATCCCTCAGTTGGTCTCACCAGGTCAGGTGCATTTTTACAGACTTGAATGTCAAGAGTGAGCTTCTATCCTCAGCCAGAGCAGGCAGGTCTGAGATTAGAACCGTTCTACGTCCAGAGCATGGTTTCTTGCCTTGTATTCATGCTTTTTGGGCTTTAATCAACAACAGCTGCCACTGGAACATCAACAACTAGTGACTAGCACCACAGCAGGGGTGTTCTTGATTCTGAAGCATCACTTCCAAAGGTGGCGTTTGGCACCTTTGTTATACTGAAAGTTGTGCACCAGTGTCTTGGCTTTGACAATATTTGGTCAATTAGGTCTACAAATCCCAATGCATGAAGATGCTGAGCCTCCACTTTAGAGTGGCAGTCATTGTCCTCTCCTCTGCCGTCTTTTATATATGCATAACGCAGTGACTCAAAGCCCCCTTTAGAGGTACAGTGTGGTTATAATGGCTTGGCACCAATGGCCTCCTTATTTATTAGCAGTGATTGGACAAAGGACTGGATGTGTCTTGCAAAAGCATTCATAATTTCAGTCCTTTTTTAGTGAATTGCTTTTAGAGTCCGTAATATATTTCTCCCACGGTTAGAGGCTCTAAGTTGGGCATGACTGATGAACAAGAAATATCTCCTGAGATGCAGCTATCAGAGGAAACCTTTTTCATATACAATTTTCTTTTTAAAAACCTTTCTCTGTTTTCCATGCCCTGTTTGAATGAAAAGGGAAAACAGGATTAGTGTTCCATAAGTAAGAAATACATATTTCTTGTTTTAAAAATCAAATGTGAAAAAGCAAAAAGGCATGTTTCAACTTAATAAAACAGTTTTTTATGAAATCCTGGAATACTACTGTACTGTATAGAGGACACTGAGTTAAGTCACAAGAGTAACTCGTCCTCCATATCATGAACATTATTAATACAGAAATTACTAAACATGTGACCCATTGGCCATTCCCACATCATCCTTTGACACAGAAATCTGTAATGGTTTGACCCAACTAGCCCACAGGCAGGATGAACAAAATGCAGTGAAGTGCAGTCACTGTAGTCTGAGATATGGCCAAGCTTTCAGTCTCGCTTTGCTGATTGTGGTCAGCTGACTAGCTCCACGTTGCATAGAAAAGATGGTGGAACAAGAACAACGAGGAAAGGAAAGGTTGACTGCAATGAGATAAAAATAATGGGAGGCATGGCCATTTTGTTGAGTTACTATCTCAATGCATGTTGGGTCAATGCATAGCACTATACGTTAACTTCGTATTATTAACATCTGTGACAGTCATTATTATCTTGTCCGCCCCAATGAGTTAATGAGCATTGCATCCAGATGGAGGGCGAGGATGATGCCAGGGGCTACCTCCTAGGAAACTGCTGGTCTGAATAGAAATTCTGCTGGCACTCACCATGTTTTGTTCTGAATCCCAGGGACCCACCCTACCAGGACCTGCAAACCATATGGGAATAAATCTGAGTGTAGTGGTGCATCCCAGAGTGTGCTGTGGCTACAAAGTGCTTGGATCAAAGCAATAGTTCTAGTGTGGTATATGCCTGGTGTTGAGCACACAATACCCTTCTCAGTGAATTTTGTGCTTGCTCATGAGATGCCTGCCCAAAAGGTTAACTGGCATGCCTTGTGAATACAACAGGGGTGCTGACAATTATTGAGTACCTATTGTAATGGGTAATTTGTCAGTAAAAGGAACGCCCCAGAGAACCCTTGCATGGTTATTATGTTGTTTGATACAACTCTTAGTAACGTCCTATTGCAGGTAGACCTTTGAGCGGGGGAATGGGAAAAGGTTGCCCCCAATCACATTGGCACTTTATAATGAGTTACTGTGCCCTGCGGGAGGGTGTTTTTATTCGATGGCTGTGCATGCGGGTGGCTGTTGCCTGTGGGCCTGAGCATACTGCAGCGCAGGCTAAGGGCCCTGCTGTGTCTTTATGTATATGTGGTTCTGTCCTTGCCATGTGGGGTAATGACCCTGATGTGTCTGCATATAGTTCTGACCCTGTCCCTGTGGGATGACAGGGGCCTGGTCTGGGATGGTAGGCGATAGCCGAGTGGTGATGTGGGACAATTCGGGTTATAGCGCATAAACAGCCTGCTTCTACACTCTCGTGCAAAATGTCCTACCTGCCCACAAGACCAACACAGCCCCCAAATATAGGTCTTTGCCCCCAAATCCACCCCCTCTTTCCTCTCCGATAGCCCACCATTTCCCCCCTCCCATCCCCTGGCCCTTCTGTCTGTCCCTTGTGTAACTCTATTCAGGCTGTCTTGTTGCGGTGCCAATTCCCCTGAATACTAAATTTAGCTTTTAGTCTGTACTTGTTTAGCTTCTGCCCTTTGATTTTGTTCTACCCGGTCCTTCTCATCCTGTTTATGTCTTCAATAGTGTACTATCTGTGCTTGGATCTCAGGCTATGCCTTTGTTTCGATGCCCACTACCTTGATCAAATCTGCCTGCACCTCTAATGAAAGGCCCTTATGCAACATGTGATAAAAGACAGCAGTATTCTTATCCCATGCCTCTCCCGTCTCAAATCACCACATCTCATGTATCTGCTGGATGTAGAGAGCAGGGACCTCATCAGTTTTCATTGTGAGTGTCAGGATAGAATTAATGTCGGGGTGTCAGGATATGCGTTCCTCAAACGTTTCCACACTTGGGCTCTACAATTATTAAATGTCACTCCTGTGTACCCTGCCTTTCTCCAGATCTCATCTGCCTTCTCTCCCAGCAGGGAAGCAAAGAAAGTCTTCATATATCCCACAGCTAGTGTAATCCATGCCGTCTGTTTCTCTAGGGCATAAATCCACTTGCCAGCTCCCACAGTGAGGGAGGGGAGGGTGCATATTAGGTTGTCCCTATCCATGTGGGGCCACGGCACAGAGTGATCTCCGAGGACCCTTCTGTAGCAACAGAAACTACGTCCCCTGCTTCCCTTTTTGAGATGTCTTCCCTTTCTTCTTCCCATTGACAAGGGCCATTCAATGGGCCTTGGTCTAAGCCTGCAGCCCCATGGCATAACCCCCTACCCCCTTCTCCTGCTCCTCCTCCTCCTCCCCCTCCTCCTCCTCTTTTTCTCACCCCATCGTCGTTGTCCTCTTCCCTCTTGGTGTACACAGTCATAGTCCACGCGATCACAGCTCCCACTCCAGTCTCATGAACCCCTTGGTTCCCCATTTGAGTGGTAGTCAACTCCCTCGCGTCTACCTAAACATCCTTGAAAGGTTTACTGTCTATTTTGAGCAAGGCGTGGAGAGACGGAGCTGTACGAGGTTACTGGTGAAACAGCAATGTATAAACTAACGACCGCCATGCCGCTCAATGCAGCAAAATTGATAGCAGCCGAGAAGGATGGTGCAAGGTATCTGAATACGCAGATCATTAACAACTTACAGAACAATTCCAAATCATTAATAGACGTCAGACGCCTATGGAGCATGAATGCCTCCTCCAAACAGGGTTGAATAGACAATGATGCGAAATGTGTCAACTACTCTAGCTGCAACTCTGTGAGCGACTTTATATCCACTTCTATGAATGTGCATGATAAAGTGGGAAAGCTGGCCATTCCCGTTAATAAATCTAGCCATAATCCTGCAAGTGGGTCCAGCCCTATTTTTATGAACACACATGATAAAGCAGTAAATTTGCCAATCTCTGACACAGAGGTACTCACCATAAATACTCAAAGTGACTTAAATAGTGTGTTTGCTGTGGCAAAAGACAATGCTGTTTGCCTAGCAATACCGCAGGTACAAGTGGCAAAATCAACAAGAAGGACAAAAATCGGGATAACAACAAAGGTGCTATTTTAAGCAGCGGAACACGCAGCACAGCCTTTGATGTATTCACCAATAGTATCCCCGAAATATAGATACAACCAGGGAAGTGCAAAAGGGCATAGTACACAGCATCAAATAGATAACCAGATTAAGGGAAAAAGTTCTATGCATCAGGATACTAGCCAAGATAATGAAGCAAGCATAGTATTTGATACACAAAATGAAATGCAACCCATGCGAGACATGCTACATTTTTTCACAATCTCCGATTCCCTACCCAAATCAGGGAAATTCGATGATTGACACGTCAGCATCCTCCCAGTCATCATTTGCAAAGACCACACCTAGACAGTCCTTTGGGTTGAGACCTCCTACACTACTTTCACTAGAGGTCACTCTGAACGCCATAAATAATGGCTTCTTTGCTGTGACAAAATTGTATGAAACACTTGTTGCTAAAATGTCAGTACAAGAAGATATCTGCAAATTATTATGTGCAAAGATTGACTGGATGGCTCATGAAAAGAAACAAGATAGAGGTCCAATGAACTCGTACTGCCGATTAAATAACATTTGAGTAATTGAACAAAATTGTAACCACCCAAAGGATGTGTGTCAGCAAACAGACGAGGTATGGATGGTGAATGAAGTCTTGAGTAGCCATCATATATCTATAGAAGATATTACAACACAAGATATAAACAATAGCTAAAGTCCCATTACACAACGGTTAGGACTTGACACCTAGGATGCTGCACTACCAGCAAGCAATGATATGATAGGTTATGATATGATAGGTTATTTATAACGCGCTTAATACCCAGAGGTTTCTAAGCACAGACCCGGGGATCGAACCTGTGTTGCTGAGTGTCATCTTCCAAGGCAAGCATGTAGCCCCCGAGCTATCCTCCCGAGACCTGATGAAATTGTGTTAGACACTTCACAAGGGGGAGAACCATTATTTGAAGTCTTTAGAACACGAAAAGGGCGTAAAACAGAAAAAAGCAAGTGAGGCTAAAAATGTACAAACAAAAAAACAACAAGCAACCAAACAAAATAAATCCAATAATGCTAAGAAATGTATAGATCAATTGACAACTCCAGTACAACAACAACAAAAACAAACAAAGTTATGAAAGCTCAGAGTCCATTAGAAAAAGTTGTAGAGATAGAAACAACCCCAACAAAGTAATGGTAATGAACCATCTGATGAGGAGGTAATGATGAATCTCTCCACATATTCAATATCCTCTTACCCGCCGCAAATTAATACCGAAGATGGTCCCACAGAGGGAGAGTGTATAGTAAACAATATATATGATGTAGATGATCTTAAAATTAATAATCAAAGTGATTACGATGAAAGACAGTTCCTTACTTTAGAAGAGAAATGGAAGCTTTCAAATCATATTTCCTCAAAAAGGACTCCTGTGCGAATGGCTCGAGCAAATATTCATAAGCCCCATTCCCCTGCAAAAAAGCATCCAATAAAAATCTCCTAAAGAACTCAGATTCTCTGATCGTGATAATGAGCAATCGTCATAGAAACAATCCTTTTCCAAAAAGAACTACCCTTATGATCATATTTAAAACATTTCCAAAGCTACAGCAAATCAGGTCATGCAACATAGAATCGTTACGTTACCAAAATAGTTGAGCCATGGACACAGTCATTTTAACAATACCTTCCATGATTGTTAAAGATCTCATAAGGAACGAAAAGCAAAGTCTACGTGAGGCAGGGTTTCACTTAGTTAAAACAGGCAACAGTGACTATAAAAGAGAATGGGCGACTGTGAAACGAGTATAATCAAAACAAAGTAGAGGCCCAATACATAAACTGTAGAGGTGTTATAGAGAAATTGTCTAGAAGTGTTCACTTTGAACCAGATAACTACGCAGATAATATTTCAGAATGGGCGGGGATAGCCAAGGTAATTGACAAGTCCAATAATCCAGCAAGAAAATAATGCCAAAAGCAAGACAAAGTAAGAACAATTAAATAGTTAGCTAGAATGCCAGAGGTCACAGGTATTTGCTTAGTCCAAACAACACTAATCCCTTTCAAAATGCTGAAATTGTCATCCTCCAAGAAACTTGGCTACTTACTGAACCAATATTGTCAGGCTATGACCTGGTCTGGATTCCAGCAATTTACCACGGTAAGGGTAGACCGTCATCAGGATTGTTGACTGCTGCCAAGCTAAACACGAATAGCACATTAATAGCCTGGGCTTCGCCACACTCATGCTTACAGTTGTCCAAACTAATATTTAGAGATTAAAGAAATGCTATAACATCCCAAATAGCAATATTGAACTTATATTGGAATCCGGCGATGGTGTCCGATAAACTTTTTATTCAGTTAACTATGGACATGTTGGATTTAATATCCAAGGATGGCAAAATTGGTATGTCTTTGATTGTGGGAGACCTCATTTTGAAAGGTATTGGTTTAGTAAGCACTAAACTATCAACTTAAGCCAAATTATGGCTGAATTTAATGAAATAGAGAAGCTTCAAGATGGTAAACGGCACCTTGGAGAGCGATACACCTCTTAAACACACATGGTGAAGGGATGCCTCTAGAAAGATCTTGAATTATGCTTTTGTTTCTGAACAGGCATTATCTGGGGTGAAGGATTTTGTGATTCTCCGCACAGCAGCCAGCGATCACGATATGTTGTAAATCTCATGGTCAATAACTCCTATAGAAATTCATGGCAGGTATAGAATTCAATGGCATCAATCTAATCTTAGTAGACTGAGAGAAACCATGGCAAATGATTTGCAACATAGGCCCTCATTCCGGAGCGGCAAACTACGAGTCTGCTGGCGGAACGGCACCCGCCAGCAGACTTTCACAGAAGCTCCCCATTCGCCGCCTGATTTACCGGACCGCCGGGGCTGTAATGCCCCGGTGTTTCCGGCAAAGTAGGCAGCGGTAAATCATTATGGGTCCGGCAGCTACCTGTCGTTTTACTGGCATGGTTACCGCCAGACCCATAATGAGGGCCATAGTGTCCAAACTGAACAGTGGTCCTACATAGACACCCTACAGATACTCCAGCAGGTCCATAAGAGAGGGTGCCGAACACAGATAATACACATATGATCCTGTTGTTCAGGAATTAAAAAATCAAAAAGAGGCTCATACGGTGGATTGCACACTTGCAACCTGGTGATGACTGAACTGTTAACCAGCCTTCGCACCAGGTTCACATATCGCTTGATCCATCATAGAGATCTAAGGAAACAAATAGCAGGTGAAAGGATGTTGGGTGCTTTAATTTCGTAAATATGGAGGCTGTTGAAAGCATCCCCTATGGATGTGTGTGCCTCCATTGCCTTAAATACCATTAATGAGGCAGCATGGATGACCCATTTCTCGGGAGTCTTTGCAAGGAGTGATGACAGTGTTTCCCCGTTGGCGATGGAAAGCGTAGATCTCAGCACAATTATGTTTGACTATGACGAAATCATGATATTGATTAAGAGACCCAGCTCATCGAGAGCACCGGGCCCAGACGGGTTAACAAATGTCACCTTGAAAGCTAGCCCTCAAGAGTGGGCGAGAATATTACTCAGGAATTTTCAGAAAATAATTTTAACAGGTGTCATTCCGACTTCATGTCAATCTTCAGTCATCATTCCTTTGTTCAAGAGGGTCAATAGGAACTATCCAACCAATTATCGTCCTATTGCTTTTGATGGCAAACCTAGTTTGGTAACCTGCAGGTTGCATACATCTTGCAACTGGTATGCAACTCAGGAGCGAACCCATACTCCTTGACATTCTATGTTATCACCCTGTTGCTTTACACCAGGTACCCTGAAAGTGAGATAACCACAAACTACAATATTCCACCGAGTTTGTCAAGTTCTCTGCCTGCCATGCAATTCATTCTGCTTATTCTTTATTTCCTCTTACATGATGAATACACAAAGCGAACCAGATGCTTACGCAGAGTAGTGATCCATAGTTCCATCCGGTCTGTACATTTACAGATCCTCTGCAATACCAAACACTGTAGTTATGCTCCAGCTCACTTTGCATTATGATTGTATTATATTTTACCACCTGCAGGAGACAACTGGGCAAACTGTTTTCAGGGCCTTTTATTATCATATCTATTTATTTGTGTCCATTGATGCAGCTAACCTTTTGCATTTTACAGATACTCATCTATGGCTCACAAATTCTTTTCGCCCACTCGCACAGTCGAGTAGATTTTATGAAGGGCGAGCAGTATTTACCAGACATGTTTGAAAGTTTTATTTAACTTTTACTTCGTTTGCAATAAAAGTCAAACATAAGGTCACTGTGCATGGCTGGATTCTGGGTGGCAGCAGTGTGCCAAACAAAGTAGGTTTATAGTGACATGCACCATTTTGCTGAAATCGCATTTTAAATGCGTTATCCTCGGTTGCTACGGGTCGAGTGCAGTTCTCTTAGGTTGAATAGGTAAACTAAATTACCCGACCTGCAGGTCTAGCTGAAGTTTAAAGAATTTGCAAGGCCTCGCTCCTCTCACTAATGTCTTATTTCAGCGGTATGCAAAACTGCTGTATCTCATTTCATGTCTTGGGTACAATTAACTTCTGGTGACATTAGCAATATTAGTACAAAATTGCTAATCAAATGGGTCGGTTTGCTAATCAAACATGTTTTAATTGGCAAACTCTGCTAATCAATTTTTGAAAACTAATTCATGCCTTGCATCAAAAAACAAACAGAATATTTACCTAGCTTTTTTTGACTTTAGACAGGCGTTCGACCTAATCTCAAGAAATGTATTGTGGAAGAAATTGCGAAACGCCAATTGTCCCCCGGCCCTTTTATATTTGGTGCAGCAGTTACACACCAACACCTCAGTCAGAGTAAAATTAAATTGAGAGGGACTGCTAACAGAAAATACCAGCATTTCGAGGGTTGAAGCAAGGCTGTTCCATTAGCCTCAACACTTTTCAATTTTTTTATCCACGATATAGGCAAGGCCCTGGACACTCCACCATCATTTGCCCCAAAAATAGGCTACATAAGAATCACACGTCTGCTTTTTGCTGATGACCTGGTGATCATTGATCAAACGCCAATAGGGTTACGAAGGCAATTAGAAGCACTAAAGGCTTATGCCGAGGAAAACCAACTCACCATTAATTTAGCTAAATCCAATATTTTAATGTTCTCATACATGAATAAAATCACACTTAGGGCCCAATTCATAGAATCCTGCGTAGAAAAGGCGCAAGCGCCGTGCGCCGAGAAGGGGCATACACCAGCCGTGGCGCAGAGAAATAATTGCGCGGCACGCGTATTCATGGATTTCCAGAGGCATCAATAGCCGTGGCGCAAGGAACATCAAGCTGCATCAGTAACGCCCCCAACACGCCCCCATGCGCAGTAAAAAGCAAGTGGCATACATCCCCCTAGTGAAATCGCGTGAAAACTCAGCGAGTTCCCCGTCAGCACCCCAGCCAAATCACATGAAAACTTCGGGTGTACCCCAGAGTAATTGCGTGAAAACTCTGCATGTATCCCGGCCACACCCCAGCCTAATCGCATGAAAACACAGCGCGTTCCTCGGCCGCACCCAGGCATAATCCCGTGAAAAACCAGATTGTTCCCCGGCCGCACCCCAGCGTAAATGCGTGAAAACTCTGCGTGTTCCCCAGCCACACCCCAGCCAAATAGTGCGTCTGCACGTCGCAATTCTCTGGAAGCAGACTCGTCCTGATGGGACACCCACACCCCAGCCCCCATCACCCCAGCATGCAGGCAGCCCCCTCCACACAGGACACGCCAGCCCCCATCACCCCACCCTGCAGGCAGCACCCTTCACATGGGACCCCCCAGCCCCTGTCACCCCTCACCCCACCCTCCAGGCAGCCCCCTCCACATGGGACCCCCAGCTTCTTTCACCCCTCACCCCACCCTGCAGGCAGCCCCCTCCACATGGGACCGCCCCAGTCCTGGTCACTCCTCATCCCACCCTGCAGGCAGCCCCCTTCACATGGGTCCCCCCAACCCAGTCACCCCTCACCGCACCCTTCAGGCAGCCCCCTCCACATGGGACCCCTGGAGCCCCTGTGACCCCTCACCCCACCCCACCCTGCAGGCAGCCCCTTCCAGATGGGACACCCCAGCCCCTGTCAACCCTCATCCCACCCTGCAGGCAGCCCCCTCCACATGGGACCTCGGAGCCCCTGTGACCCCTCACCCCACCCCTCCCTGCAGGCAGCCCCTTCCAGATGGGACACCCCAGCCCCGGTCAACCCTCACCCCACCCTTCAGGCAGCCCCCTCCACATGGGACACCCCAGCCCCCATCACCAGTCACCCCACCCTGCAGGCAGCCCCCTCCACTTGGGACACCACAGCCCCTGTCACCCCACCCTACAGGCAGCCCCCTCCACATGGGACCCCCCAGTCCCCATCACCCGTCACCCCACCCAGCAGGAAGCCCCCTCCACCCGAGCCCCCATTACCCCACCCTGCAGGCTGCCCTCACCAGAACGGAGATCACCTGCATGCTGGACGCTGACATAGTGACACATGTTCACTCCATCAATGGCATTTCGTGCACCTTGGCTGCCGTGTTGTGATATCACCCTGAACATCCATGGCAAAATGTATCCTGCAAACACAAATAAATGCATACACCTGGGCCTCATCCTTGAGTGTGGCAGCTGCTCAAACACAATTGCTGTCTGCAACCATCTTCCAACATACATGTATGACTAGTTATTGGTAAAGTGAGGTCCTGCTGGCCATGTGACAATGTCATGTCACAAATCCCCATGGAGAAAAAGTTACACAATGCCAGAATAAAAAGCAGCCTCAATGTGTGCCACATGAACAGACATTGACCAGGCGTGTCACGGCCTGAGCCTCAATGAGCTGCCATTACCATAACAGATGTCCTAATAAACACATCACCGTTCCTCCCATGTGTGAAGGACATGATATGAAATCAAATGACATGGCATTCATAATGCGCAAACACACAAGTGTCTGAAGGCGCAACGAGTCCAGGGAGGGTGAACAGAGTGAAAACAGAGAGAAGGATCTAGGTAGGCCAGGTGACATTGAGATGGCCACAGTGCATGGGAAGTGGGGAAGGTGAAATGTGCAGGGGGAAGGGACAGGGGGCAGAGCAGTACATGGGAAGGACATCATAAGAAATACAACAACAAAGAAAATCATAGAAGTGCGGGCAGCTGATGGCAAGTGCAAGGCTAAGTGCAGACATCAGGTGTCAAGTGCAGGTAGGGGGCTGTAGGAATACAGAGAAACAGTCCAAGTGCAGGGGATGCCAGGGAGGCAGTGCAGGTGTGCAAATGGTGGGCGAGGGGACCTTGGGCCGAGGTCAGAGGGTAGCCAGGTGACTAGTGCAGAACCAGACAGGAGTTCAGCAGGGTAGAGGAGGACAGAAAGCACAAGCAAGGGGGAATGACTTGAGTTCTAATTGAGTACATGTCAATCAGACAGGGCGCCATGCACCGAGACTGCTGCATTGGTCTGACGATGTGTAAAACCAAAGTAATGCCAATATTGCATGGCAGTGCAAGATGCAGACCAACGCCAGAGATTATCATAACTGCACAAAGACATGCTGGTGAAGGGGAAAGCACGACATGTGTGTTACACAGCATCAAGCAAATAATGTGAAATTATCGTGGACATGCAACACTCCCACAGTCACCCCACCCAGCTCCCTCACAAACACAATGAGGGCTAATACACAGTGATGCTGCACATGTGAAAGCAAATGCCACTTGACCGTGCACACCCTAAATCCCCCTTCACACTCCTCCACTGGTCAGACATGTGTAAATTCACCGCGCATATGGATAGGAAACATGACACATGCATGCAAGTAAGCACACACATCACAAACGATGCCCAGTACCAGGGACACTAAACGGACATTGGAAAAAAAAAGAATCTGAGAAACAATGACTGAGTTAAGAAAATAAATTATATTGTACAGTTGTATTCACCTCATACAAACTGTAAATCAAAGTTCAAAATATGTACATGAAGAAATAAAAATAATGCTAAAATGTCAATGTCCATAACACAAATTAAGAAAACCCAAGTTAACTATGTACAAAAAAAACATGGAGTAATGTCAAAAACCTCCAAATAATAAATCAAACCAACAGACACTTACATCGAAATAACTATTTACAAAGGCAGTGGGCTAGTCCTCCTCACCATCCTTCCTCAATGTTTTGATCAGGGCACCATTGTGCACTGTATCCACTTCCCATAGGTGGGCCTCCGCTCTCACCTCGAGGGCTTGCAGGGACTCCAGCATGGTCCGCTCCATCCCCTCCCACTCCCTGTAACTCTCCTCGAGGAGCTCAGCCCACCTCTCTGCCCGAAGCAGTGCTATCTCCGCCCTGGCTATGGTGAGTATCGCCTCCTCAGCCCGCTGCCTCTCTGCCCCGACTTGCTGCCCCTACCGCTCCAACATGGAAGACAACCTTATCCGAAGGTCCATATTTACGTCCTGCCTGATGGCAGATACCTGCCCCCTTTTGATGGTATGCCCTGAGTCACAAATCCTCCTACTCCGAGCCTGCTGCTGCGTTATTGCCTGGTGCCTGCATTGCCTGGCCAGCCTCCGGGCTGATGATATTACTAGGGGGCTTCTGGCATGTGCCCTGCTCCAGGGTGCCTGCTCTCCCTCCATTGCTATATCTCCTGTCACCTGGATCGGTGTGGTGACCACCTCGGCTGATCCAACCTTGACTCCCAACTCAGGCAGGGATGTGATCTAAGCCAGGCGAGCCAATGTGGGTTTGACAGGTACACAGGGGGCCCTGGTGTCATCTGGGCCAGAAGGCGCCAGGGAGGACGACAGAGGACGAGGAGGGGTTTGCATAAGTGGCCAGGCCACACGCCCAAGTCAAGACCAGGAATGTAGCTAGCCAGTTCAGGAGACGCCATACCTCATTGTGATGATGTGCAAGCCCCCGATTGGAAGCCTGCACATCTTCACTAATGGCAGATGTACGCCTCGCGTTACCGGCTGGCTCGGGTTCCACTCTGTCTCCAATGGCTTCATCCGCAGGCATTGGGGGGTCGGTTTGCGTGGAAACATCGACTCCTGCGGATGGGTGTGGCCTGGGGCATGCCAGCAGGCGCATAGTGGTGCAGGCGCAAGCCCAGGGGCAGGATTTGGCACAGGCAACTCCACAGCAACCTGCACTGCCTCCTGCCCCCGAGTATGGACTGCAGCAGTCACCCATCTCATCACCCCCACCGGGCCCCATGGACAGGGCTGATACAGCCTCCTTCTCCTCCTCCTCCTCCTCCTCCCCCGCCAACCTGGATGACTCCCCAGCGTCTTCTGCAGTGGATTGACCCTATGAGAGTGCACCTGTCCCCACCAGCTGCTGAGTCGTCCACGGCCACCTTCGCCCTCTTGGACCTCCCCTCAACAGCTGTGGCCGATGGCATAGACGCAGCATCAGTCTGTAACACCGTCATGACACAGTCTCCTCGCTCCCCGATGATGTACATTCCAGGGGACATGACTGGGCCCTGCGTCTCGGCCCGGTGGAGGAATCCCCGCTGCCTTGCTCCACAGCACCTTCTCTGCCCGCTTCTTCCAACGGCGTTGATGGATAAGGAGACATTGAACACACACATCAGGGCACTGTACCTATATGTGTTTGGCACAAAACATATCCACATGATCTACACTGCCAAAGGTCACAACCATCAACACCCTCCACAACACACAGGTACACACAATGTACATACATGCACATACATGTCTATCCCTCACAACACAGTCACATTGTTGGACATGCCACTGTCAACACCTACAAATTGTGCATGAAACACACAAACATGCATCATGGGACATATTCATGTCATGCACACACATCACCTCACAGTCCTAAGGCAGTGCACCGAGCTATCACATTGGAGTTCCCACAACGTCAATAAGGCAGGCACATCTCAGACACATACACATATACACCATGCCTGTTCATGATGTTTGACGACAACACCCACGTGTCACACCTCTCACACAGGCACGTCTCAGACACATGTGAAAAATGGTGTGCAGTCATAATGTTGAAAAAATAATATCGAATAATTTCGAAAAAAAATTGGGTTCCGGGGGTGGTAAAAAAAAAAAAAAAAAAAAAAAAGTTCTTCGACTTTGTTTTAGACATTATGATTTTCGATATCATTTCATTCGACTTTATAATATGCTGCAGTACAACACACTTGCTAATGTAACACCGTTGGAATAATGCATGCTACATTGTACACTTGCAGCACTGTCTGGGAAATTCAGACAGGCATCCGTATAAGAGGCATACTTGCCCTAAAGCCAAGGTGTACACTGCCACCATACATCAACGTGCACATGCACAGTGGAGGACAGCAACACATGGACACTCACCTGACGACTCCAGACGGTGCTGAAAATGGCTGACCTGGGTGTGCAGCGCCGGGTATAACCTCTCCAGGACCTGCATGTCGGTGGTGCTCAAGAGGCCGCTGCGCCCCCCTTGGTTTTCACCCGCACGGAGGAAGTGCGGAGCCTTGTTGAGGTTCCTGGACATTCAGGTCCTCCCAGCGCTTGTGCATATACTGGTAGTCACGTGGTGCCACCCCCCAATGTCTTGATGGCACCCACGATCTGGTCCCAGATCAGTTTCCGTCCTTCTTTGCCAACTTGCGTTGGTCCGTGGAAGAGGGCATCATAATGCCCCAGGATTTGCGCCACAAGTATGTCAACTTCCCTGGCTGAGAAGCTGACAGCCCTTTGCCTCAGTACCACATGGTTGCCACTAACCTCTGAAGATGTTGTTTGAGACATGGCAACCCCCGAGGCAGGTGTGGATGGGCAAGGTGGTCCTGGGGCTGGGCTGTGGAGCGGTGTTCTGGCACGTTGGGAGTCTTCTGGATCAGCTGAGGTGGTCACAGGGCCGACGACAGGAGCACTGCAATGGCTGTAGAGGAGGCAGTCAAACTGACACAATCGTTCACAATCGGGATAAACGAGTGCATAGGAGAACATCACACACTTGTGCAAGTTAGAGCGGACGGACATGTGGACTTCGTAGATATTTGCATTTCCACGCGATCTGTTCACTACTGCGACAGTGCAAGCTTTTTGTTTTGGTTGGGGATTTGCCTCCGTGCACGCACGCGTGTACTTTTCCCTATTTTCTGAGGTGAACAGTGAGTCGCGTATGAATTTTGCATACTGTGGGTTCCCCTGTGTGTCACATACCCCCATTCTTAACATCACAGTACCTTATGTGTCCTTCGCGTACGTATTTTTTGTGTTGCTGGGTGCCACAGCGTACTGCGTAACCTTTTATCTTTTCACGTGAGCTACCGAGGGGTCACGTACACGATTTAACTTTTTTGGGGTGCCTGTGCATTACGCATCCCGTTTGATTTTCTCCACAGGGATTACATTGAGCCTTGCTGGAGCACACTGGTATGTTTGTAAGACAGAATCACATGCAGTACCCTTTGGGAACAAGACACACAATTAAGACTAAGAGTGTCAGTACAATTTCACCTTTGGTACAAGCCTGTACTACACAGTAATGTGGTAGCAGTGGCTGAGCAGCCAGACTTATCTCAAGAGTAGAGTGAGCAGTACAAGAGGTTACACAAAGGACCAGCAATCACAGTGATTCAAACAAACACTTACTCAAGGTTTCTTGGTAAAAGAATATACTTTTATTTACACAGTCATTTGAAAAACTTTCCACTAGCAAGAGCAGCTCAATATCACACTCTAATACACTACAAAATACAATCAGTCAGTTCCTGAAGAAGCTCAGCTCCCCTGAAGTGGGAGAAAAATGGCACTTCAGTTACTTTAAAAGGGCATAAGATGACAAGGTTATAAGAATCAAAAGCACAAATACTTTCAGAGGTAAGCCAAATAGTTTCAGTTCACTACAACCAGCAATTCAATTCAATAGGCCTGGGCCAAAGTCAATGGTTCAGAGTCTTGGATAGGATAGCATAGTTCTGGTAGTAAAACGTTAAGTCTTTGCCACGGTTTTTAGAAGTAGATATTCAGAGGAAAAGTTAGATGTTGGTTTAGGGATGGACAAGCCTTGGGAGTTGGGAAAGTTTCACAAACTTTCACCGCAGCAGAAAGGATTTCCTGACCGTATTTGCACAGTACCTATAAAATGAACAAGAGCTGTTGCTAAGGCAGTTGTTCCTGGCAATTCCTGCAGATCTCGCTGTGCCTGAGTTTCAGTCGTGAGGACAAGAAGGAGGACGTCAGGAGGTACCGTCACTGTCCAGGGAAGAGGCCACAAGCTTGGCAAAACATCGGCTTAAGGTCTGAGTGCCGTAGAGACCACAAACTGGTATCCTTCCCACTGGCAATCGTTTTCAACAGGACTCTGAAGAAAATTCGACCAGTATGGGGACGGTGTTCAGGCGGCTTACGAGTTGGTTGTTCCCACCAAACTCAAGGGAAGAAGTTAACCTTGAAGGGCTTCTCTGTCGATGGAGTTTCAGGCAATTCGGACCTGCAGCAGGGCTTCACCAGTGGACCAGGAGTTGCAGTAGTCGTCTTCCTTCAGTTCTTTCGTTCCAGTGGTCGACTCTCTTTCAAAGTCCCAGAGGCCTGTTTTAAACAGTTTTACCCCATTCATTCCAGCCTGGCTGTCACTCACACAGCAGGGTGGCTGTCCTTGCCGGACAGCCAGCCGATCAATCACGCCAGAGTGCATTCAGGTCTCTTAGGAGACTAAGCAAACAGAGTTTCGGGCACCACCCTCGCATCCTATCCACCCCAGACACTCAGGCAATAGAGGAGGGCTTCAGCACTGAAGGCCGCCAAAGGCCAACAAACAAAGAGACCAAACCTGCTTTGGCGCGCAGAGTCAAACACAAGAAGGACCTTTTCTAAAGTAAACTGCGAAAAAAGTCAACCAGAGTCTGTTTTTTTTTTTTTTAATTTTTTTATTTATTTTGGTTGGTTAAAATTAGATAACCTTTCAAAACAAACATTTACATAAACAGATCAATAAATGTACAACTATATAATTTCTTTCTCATTATACATTGATTTGATTAATCAAAGACAGCAAAGAGTGAGACAAATTTACAAAATCCTCCACAGGAAGAGATATACTTGCATAGATGTAAATCAATATTACCTGCAGTAAAATTCAATTGATTAGTTTGCAAAATCTCGAAAAGCCATAAATAAAGCAATCCACAATAGGTAGCTGTTAGTTCTGTTTTTACAGATAGGTCTTTGGTGCCATATTGGAAAACATGGCTGACCCGATTTTTAGCTACCGGTGTTCGCGGTCGGGAAAAATCATGGTAGTTTGTTTAAAACCACTGCCACCAGCCATTGCAAGTAGAAAAGGGTAACATTGGACTGTTACATGAGTGTTTAGACTCAGGGGAAGCTAGGCAACCCCTCCAGCACTCTATAGGAAGATAGTGTGTGCTGGGTCTGTACATTTAAAAAGACTACTAAAGTCAATTTTACTTTACCTGCTCTGGGAGACAGTTGTCAGTCCCAGAGAAGGTATTTAAACCTTGGGGAGTCTGAAAGATACCCCTGTGGCACTGCACTGAAGGTGCTGTGTGACACACAGAAAATGATGATGCCTATGGAGTGGTTTTAAAACTCCATAACCAAAGAACACAAAAGTAAAACAGACATCAAAATACATGAAAGAGTGGGGAAAAAAGGTGCACACTCTTTCCAGGTAAAAATTAAAATCCTAGAAATCCAGCAAAGTTGCTGGGGGTCCAAAGGGTAAGGGAAATTAGCCCATTCTTGAGAATTCTCCCTAACACTCGTCCCCCACAGACTAAGTGACAGGAGGATTTAATCCACAAGCTCCTTACTCCAGTCGGTCAAACATCCTGGAGAGACCATCAGCATTTTGGTGGTGACACACTGACCTATATCAATGGTAAAATCAAACCCTTGCAGGTTGAGTGACTATCTTAGTAGTGTAGGGTTTTCCCCTTTCATACGCATCAACCATCTCAAGGGTTGGTGGTCAGTCTGAATCACAAAAGTAGATCCATACAAGTATGGTCTAAACTTCTTCAGTGACCGCACAATAGCAAAGCACTCACGCTCAATGGTTGCCCACCTTGTCTCCGGTTCCTAGAGCTTCCTGCTAATGAAGCAAATGGGGTGCTCCCTACCTTTCTCATCCAGCTGACTCAGAACTGCACCTATACCTGTATTTGAAACATCTGTCTGCACAATGAAGGTTTGGTTATAGTCAGAAGCTCTTAGGACTGGAGCTTCACAAAGGGCTCTCTTTAGACCTTCAAATGCTTGAGTGCACTCCTCATTCCACCTGACCTTTTTAGGGAATTTGGGAGAGGAGACCACATTCAAGGGAGAAGCTATGGTCCCATAGTGCTCTATGAAGTTCCTATAGTAATCAGTGAGGCCTAGGAAGGCTCTCGCCTGCGTTTGAGTAGTAGGGGTGGCTGAGTTTTGTACAGCTTGTACTTTGCTAGGCAATGGCCTGATTTCACCTCCTCCTACCTCATGTCCAAGGTAGACCTCTTTACTCTGACCAATTTGACACTTACTCGCCTTTATGGTCAGAAGTGCCTGCGCAAGAGCCTGAAAAACATATCGTAAGTGGTCAACATGTTCTTTCCAAGTAGGGTCATCCAGTGATGCCATGCAGAAGTCCTCCATCCGATTCAGAACCTGGTTAACCATCCTTTGGAATGTTGCAGGTGCATTATTTAGTCCAAAAGGCATTACCTTAAACTGGTAGAGGCCTGCTGGGGTTGAAAATGCAGTTTTCGCCTTGGCATGTCTGTCAGTGCTATTTGCCAATAGCCTGAAGTGAGATAGAATGTACTGAGGTACTTGACTGAACCAAGTTTGTCCACCAGTTCATCTGTCCTGGGTAAAGGGTAGGCATCAGTCTTGGTGACTGCATTAAGAACTCTATAGTCCACACAGAATCTCAACTCCTTGGATCCTGCCTTTGGCATTAGTACAACTAGACTAGACCATGGACTGGTAGAGGTCTCTATTACCCTGAGATCAATCATCTTGTTGACCTCCTTTATGTGGGTTCTTACATGATCTGACATCCTGTAACCTCTGCTTTTAACAGGTAAACATTCATCAGTGAGAATATGAATCTGGCCCCAAGGGGTCAAGCCTGGTGGTAGTGAAAACAGGGAGGCAAACTGATATAACAGAAACTTGCACTCCTCCTGTTGTTCAGGTGACAAATTAGAAGAGAGATTAACTCTTATCTTCCCATCTAACGGCTGTCCTGCGAGTAGGTCAGGTAGCGGTTCAATCTCCTCCTCCTCTTGAGCTGAAGCTAGAAGCAAAGCTACTACTTCTGGTCTTGAGACATAAGCTTTTAGACGGTTGGTGTGAAAGACTCTGGGAGCCTCCTAAGGGTTGCCAAAGTCCACCAGATAGTTGACCTCTCCAGGTTTGCCCACAACCTTGAAGTGTCCTATCCACTTGTCTTGTAAGGCCCTCTGCCTTATAGGTGCTGGTCTTGAGTAAACTCAAACATGTTGGCCTTCCGGTCATGCCAATGCTTCACCAGAGCCTGGCCTGCTTACACGTTATCTGATGCTTCTGCCATCATGTGTGACATTCTCCTCCGGAGACGTATCACATAGTCAGTGACTCTCACTTGCTTGGGGGAAGGAGCACTCTCCAACCCCTCCTTAATCACAGCCAAATGGCCTCTAACTGGATGGCCATAGAGAAGCTCAAAGGGACTAAATCCAACTCCCTCTTGAGGGACTTCTCTATGAGCAAATAGAAGGCATGGCAGTAGAAGGTCCCACTTTCTTCTAAGGGGTTCCTCTAAAGCACCTATCATGCTCTTCATTGTACGATTAAATCTCTCTACCAATCTGTCTGTGGGTGGTAGCCAGTTGAGAACTTGTAAGTTACTCCACAGTTTTTCCACATGGCCTGCATGTAGTGGGACATAAAATTGGATCCTCTGTCAGAGATAACTTCCTTAGGAAAACCTACCCTGGTGAAAATACCAAGTAGAGCCTTAGCAACAGCCTGAGCTGTAACAGTCCTCATAGGTATGGCTTCAGGATACCTAGCAGCATGGTCTACTACAACCAGGATAAACCTGTTTCCTGAAGATGTTGGAGGGTCTAAGGGACCAACAATGTCGATTCCTACCCTCTCAAAAGGAACTCTCACCACTGGGAGAGGCACCAAAGGTGCCACATTCTTGGCTCCACTCTTGCCAGAGGTTTGGCAAGTGTGACAGCTCCTACAGAACTTTTCTATATCCGACCCCAATTTAGGCCAGTAGAAATACAAAGAGAGCCTTTCCTTGTTCTTCTTGAAACTCAAGTTACCAGCCAAAGGTATCTCATGGGCTAACTGTAGGAACTGGAATCTGCTTTCTAGAGGCACTACAAGTCTTCTGTAGTCCCCTGGGATAGACTCATCCAGTTCACTGTAGAAGAGGCCATCTTCCCAGTACAACCTATGCTTCCCTGGCTCTTGCCCTTCCAGCTGTCATAGCTGCCTGTTGGCGAAGACCTTCAAGAGTAGGATACTCTTTGACCGCTGCTGAAGTCTGCCCTACAGGGTCCACCTTTTTCCAGTAATGGCTGCAGCTCAGGATGGTCTGCAGGATCCAGATCTCCAACAGGAGCATGGTCCTCTTCCAGCTCTGATTCCTCAGCAGCTGATTCAACCACACAAGGTTGTTCCACACACTCAGCCTCAGCTGGTGGAGGAGTCACAGGTGTGACTTTGGACAGTCCTCTCGGGGATGTCCTTGCTGGTAGCACAGGAGTGCTGGCTGTTTTCTTCTTGGAGGGTTTAGGTTTCCCCTTTTCCTCCTTTCTCTTAGAGATTGCAGTCAGTAAGTCCTGTGAACTGGGGGTTATAGTTTCCTCTATAATCTCCCCTTGAGAGCCCCTTAAGGTACTCTCTCTGGCCTTCCTAGTCTGCTCCCGTTTCCTTTTGCTGGGAAGCCTGGGGGTGCTTGATACAACTCCAAGAGTTTTTAAGTCATTCCCCAACAGGACTCTCCCAGGTACTTTACTCTGCACACTTACAGGTATCTTGACAGTCATGTCATTGCACTGGATGAGAGCTGGTAACTGTGGAAGCATTTTGACAGGGCCTCCAGCAAGCTTGGTGAGGTATTTGGGTGCCTTAGCAAAACCCTCTGCCGTGAAAAAAGATTCATCCACAACAGTAATGCTGGCCCCAGTGTCTCTGATGCCAGGGGTCTCCTGACCATTCACAAGAACCCTGTCTTTGTAATACTCTTTAGTATTGTCTGGAATGGAATTGTAGACATCTAAGTTCTGCTGTTCTCACAAACCCAAAGATACTAAAGAAACACTGGCTGAGACGTTCATGGGTTCCTCAGCTAGTAAGTGAAAGTTTCCACTTGCCATTGGTACTTCATCCTCTGGGGAGAAGGCTAAGGAGACAGTGTGGTCCCTGAAGGTGTACCCTTACATCTGGGATCCCCTTTCACATGGTCAGTTGACCCACAAACATAACATTTTCCAAATGTCTTTATGAATGGGGGTTTGTTCTGACCTCCTTCTGGTTTAGCACCAGGAGGTAAACTAGCCTGATTCGGTTTCCCTTGTGGCTTGGCCATGTTATGTTTGGGGCCCTCTTTTGGAGTGGAGGTATTGGAATTCTCTTTGTTATCTTTCTTGTGCTGCTTTCCCTCATCCTTCTTCCGAATTGCCCCAGAATCCTTGTGAGTAGCCCTGTTGGCAACCCTCAAGTCAGCAGCCCTTGCTAACTTCTTTGGATCAATTTCCTTAGAGTCAGCAAAGTGCTGTCTCAGCTCAGGAGAGCAGGCATCATAAATAGATTCCAACATAAACAGATGTCTCATACCTTCATAAGTGTTAACTTTGTAACCCTTAACCCACCCACCTACGTTTTGCAAACAGTCACAAACCCAGGTAGCCCAAGGGGTACCATCATGCGTTTTGAGGTTTCTAAACCTCTTAAGATACTGGGAAGGGGTCTTCCCAAACCTAGCTATCAAAGCTAGTTTTGAACATTCATTCTCCATCCTATCAACTTCTCCCATTCCATTATAACACCAGATGCAACAGGGGGTAGCCTAGAAAAGAGTCAATGAATCAACTGATTCCCTGTAATGTTCTGAATCCCATGGTTATATTCAAAAGTAGCCAGCCAATCCAAAATATCAAGCTTAACCTCATAGATACTTACTGCATCTTTGGGCATGCGAGGCCTATTAGGACTGGAAAACCTAGAAGACTCTGGGAGAGAACCATTCTCAAGAGACAACTTTTTCATTTCACGTGCATGATTCAACTCTATTTCTCTCAGTTTAAGTTCTTGATGCTTACTTTCAGTTTGTGCTTGGATTCTTTTAAATTCCAACTCAAGTCTAATTTTTTCTAGAGAGACAAATTCAGGATTTATGGCCTCATTACACGGATGGCGGTAAGGATTTACCGGTACCGGTAAAATACTGGTACCAGTAAATCCTTACCGCCTTACTACGAGGTCCCTTTGCGGGTTGGGGGATTTAACGCCTGCTTTTTGCAGGCATTAAAAACCAACCCGCAAAGGGACCCATGGAGCCAATTACGGTACCGCAAATTGCGGTACCGTGATTAGCGCCTTCCCCATTCCCATTATGCCGTATGGGGCAAAAATGGGAATGGGGAAGGGCAATGGTGGAAGGGGGAATTACCGCCCCGCCAACCTTGGAATGGAGCGGTAATTCCCCTTTCCGCCAAGGTGGTGCCGGTATTTTACCAGCATGAACCATGGCGCTAATAGCGCTATGGTTCTCCGCCATCCGTGTAATGTTAGTGTTGGACCTGATGGGGTCCCTGTGGTTAAAGGTTGAGGCCTATGAGCAGGTTGAGGTAAAACAGGGCCTACATTTTGAGACTCTTCTGCCTCATCTAACTCATCCATAACATTTGAGTTTGGCTCTGAAACATTATCATCCTCATCATCATCATCATTTTCCACATTTGCTGCAGGGGTAGGTGTTTCAGACCCACTCCTCAGACTTTGGTATTCCAACAACTTTTCTATAAATTCAACCTTTTTGGCTTTTACAGTGAGATTCCTACCTTTACACATTTCTCTCAATTGATCAACTGTTAAAGTGACTAGGGTCTCCTGTCTGTAGCTATCCATATCAGACATTATAAAACAATTGCTTCTCTAGTAGTGCTTGGCCTTGTGAAGGTTTTTTGAACAAAGGTAAGTGTAGCACTCTAAATGTAACAACTATACTTTATCCTCGCCGCTGCCACCAGTGTTAGGCAGAATCACATGCAGTACCCTTTGGGAACACTACACATTATTAAGACTACAAGTGTCAGTACAATTTCACCTTTGGTACAAGCCTGTACTACACAGTAATGTGGTAGAGGTGGCTGAGCAGCTAGACGTATCTCAAGAGTAGACTGAGCAGCACAAGAGGTTACACAAAGGACCAGCAATCACAGTGATTCAAACAAACACTTACTCAAGGTTTCTTGGTAAAAGAATATACATTTATTTACAGTCATTTGGAAAACATGTCACTTGCAAGAGCAGCTCAATATCGCACTCTAATACACTACAATATACAACCAATCAGTTTCTGAACAGGTTCAGCTCCCCTGAAGTTGGAGCAAAATGGCACTTCAGTTACTTTAAAAAGGGGTCAGAAGACAAGGTTATAAGAATCAAAAGCACAAATACTTTCAGACGTAGGGCAAATAGTTTCAGTTCACTACAACCAGCAATTCAATTCAATAGGCCTGGGCCAAAATCAATGGTTCAGAGTCTTGGATAGGATAGCATAGTTCTGGTAGTAAAACGTTAAGTCTTTGGGCCTCATTACGACCCAGGCGGTAAGTTACCGCCTGGGCCGTGACTTTACCACCATGGCGTAAACTACGTTTACGCCATGGTGGTTGGCGGACTTACCGCCCCATTCCGAGGTTGGCGGGGGCGGTAAGTCCCCAATCCCCATTTACCCTTCCCCATTCCCATTTTTGCCCCATAGGGCATAATGGGAGTGGGGAAGGCGTTAATTACGCCACCGTAAATTACGGTGGCGTAATTAACTCCATGGTCCCTTAGCGCCATGGATTTTAACACCTGCTAAAAGCAGGTGTTAAAAGCGCCATGGCGCTAAGGGACCTCGTAATTGGCGGTAAGGGGTCGGCGCAGCTAACGCTGGCGTAAACCCCTTACCACCAGGGTCGTAATGAGGCCCTTTGTCACGTTTTTTTAGAAGTGGTTGGTCAGACGAAAAGTTACATGTTGGTTTAGGGGAGGACAAGCCTTCGGAGTTGGGAAAGTTTCACAAACTTTCACCGCGGCAGAAAGGATTTCCTGACCGCGTTTGCACAGTACCTTTAAAATGAAGAAGAGCTGTAGCTGAGGCAGTTGTTCCTGGCAGTTCCTGCATATCTTGCTGTTCCTGAGCTTCAGTCGTGGGGACAAGAATAAGGACGTTGGGAGGTTCCTGCACTGCCCTGGGAAGAGGCCACAGGCTTGGCAAAACGTCGGTTTAAGGTGCGAGTGCCTTAAAGACCACAAACTGGTATCCTTCTCACTGGCTATCCGGTTTTCAACAGCACTCTGAAGAAAATTTGACCAGTATGGGGACGGTGTCCAGGCGGCTTACGAGTTGGTTGTTCCCACCAAACTCAAGGGAAGAAGTTAACCTTGAAGGGCTTCTCTGTCGATGGAGTTACATGCAATTCGGACCTGCAGCACGGCTTCACCGGTGGACCCGGAGTTGCAGCAGTCGTCGTCCTTCAGTTCGTCTTCGGTTCTTTCGTTCCAGTGGTCGACTCTCTTTCCAAGTCCCAGAGGCCTGCTTTTAAACAGTTTTACCCCCATTAATTCCAGCCTGGCTGTCACTCACACAGCCGGGTGGCCGTCCTTGCCAGACAGCCAGCCAACCAATCACGCCAGAGTGCATTCTGGTCTCCTAGGAGACTAAGCACAGGGAGTTTCTGGGACCTCCCTCACATCCTGTCCACCCCAGACACTCAGGCGCCAGAGGAGGGCTTCAACACTGAAGCCCGCCAAAGGCTAACGAATAAAGGGACCAAACCTGGTTTGGCACGCAGAGTTAAACACAAGAAGGACCTTTTCTAAAAGAAACAGCGAAAAAAGTCGACCAGAGTCTGTTTTTACAGACAGGTCTTGGGCGCCATATTGGAAAACATGGCTGACCCAATTTTTGGCTACCGGTGTTCGCGGTCGGGACAAATCATGGTAGTTTGTTTAAAACCACTGCCACCAGCCATTTAAAGTAGGAAAAGGTAACATTTTACTGTTACATGAGTTTTTTGTCTCGGGGGAAGCTAGGCAACCCCTCCAGCACTCTATAGAAAGATAGTGTGTGCTGGGTCAGTAAATTTAAAGAGACTAGTGAAGTCAATTTAACTTTACATGCTCTGGGAGACGGTAGTCAGTCCCAGAGAAGGTATTTAAACCTTGGGGAGTCTGAAAGACACCCCTGTGCCACTGCACTGGAGGTGCTGTGTGACATACAGAAAAAGGATCTGTCTTGCACACAGAAGAGACCTGGTCGTGCATTGATAGAGAGGCAGAGAGAATAACACCCAAATTCCTAACCTTTGTCACCGGCACTGGCAGAGAGCCCAAAGAAGAGGGCCAGAAAGAGGACACCCAGAGTGAAGGATCAGGGGGAGTGGCATCAACCACCAACACCTCTGTCTTGTCACCATTCAGCTTCAACCAGTTCTGGCTCATCCATTCACCTACAGCGGCCAGGCACTGGTGGAAGCACAACCACACCTCAGTAACAAGGACCCACTGCTGAAGGATAAGGCCTGGTGTTCATTAATTCAAAAGGCTATGATGGATAAAGTATTGAGCTATAACATCTCACTATCACTCTGCCATCAGATTTAAATCATGGGGCTGCTAATAACAAATCTGGTTCACAGGTGGAAATTAAATTCTCGCCCATCACAGAAGTGGAATTGACAAAGGTTATTAGGCAGCTAAAGACTAACAGCTGCAAGGGGACCCCTGTTCCTCCATGATTATTAAAGAGTGCACGTCATTGCTAATTCTTGCACTCACTAGATATGTGAATGCCTCGTTTGCGAACAATCTTGTACACGAAGAGCTAAAGAAAGTTTGGGTAACCCCCCTTCTTTAAAAAAAAAAACAGATCTTTGCCCACATATACCAACAAATTACAGACCGATTACTAATACCCCCTTCCTCTGGAAGATTCTTTATGGGGTGGCCTATAATCAAATCACAGCACACAAACAGTCATCAGATTTTGAATAAGTATCAATCAGGATTTAGGCAGTTTCATGGCACGGAGACGGCCCTCCTAGATCTAAAATTGAAATTGTTGGAAGCCATGGATATCGGCCAGATCTCACTCCTTATGATTCTTCACCTTTCTGTGGCTTTTCATTTGGTGGGTCATATTGACCAATAGGCTAAAAGATGTTGCTTCTTTTTCTGATCAAGCTGCTCAATGGATTGCCTCTTTTTTTAACGGAAGGCAGGGCAGGTTAGCTAGCGGGGAAGCCAAGGCCGACCCAGTACTACTGGCCTACGGGTGTCCCAGGGCACTTGCATCTCCCCTTGTCTGTACAATATCTGCATGGTTCCCTTCTTTGACATGCTAGAACAAAAAAGATAAACACATTCGCCAATTATGCGGATGATACACAATGGGCCTCATTACGAGTTTGGCGGTAGCCTTGCCAGTAAAATTGACATGGCTGCCTCCAAACTCGTAATGAGGCCCCGTGTGTGGACATTCCTTTGTGGGTGCTTGGGACTACACTGTACTTAAGAACCAACCTGCATCACCTCTTGAGAAGCTAGGCCTTGATTGCTCGTCCATTGCTACCAACAATAGAGAATCTTGGCTGAGGTCCTCTGTGCCTCTCCTCTACCATATAGAGAGCCGGAGTACAGACACACCCCTCCAGTCCTTTACAGGCAATTACCGGGGTGTTACAGCCATGGCGGACCCGGTAATTGCCCATTTCCGGGCGACGGAAAATATTCTTCCCCATTCCCATTTGAGCCCCATAGAACTCAGTGGGAATGGGAAAGCCGGATACACCGGCACCATTCGTGAATGGTGCCGGTGCATCTGACATGCTCTACTCGCGGGTGCCGGTCCGCCCGCCAGGTCAGCCATGGCGGGCGAAAAAAGGCACCCGCGAGCAGAACTCGTAGTTTGCTGGTATCGTAACAACCGTACCGGCAAGCTTACTAGTACCATTGTTACTGTACCGGCAAACTTGTAATGAGGCCCATTGTAGAAAATGTCATAATGCGTAATGTACATTTCTCTTAGTTCTACAAGTACATTCTAAAAGCATAAAGATACCATTTGCTTGGATTGAAATCAACTAAATAATAATTTCTTTTAAAATCACTTCTAAACAAGAAGCTTGGTATGTCCTAAGAAGCGTAAAAATGCCAATGTCAAAGAAGTAGAAGAGAGGGGAAGAAGCGATCACATAAAAGAACTGATTCTACAAAAGCACGCTTATAAACAAATGTCCCTCGAAAATCACTCCTTAGCATCAAAAGAGCAGGACACAGTACAAGCAAATGTTTCAGTGCCTCAACCTCCGGGAAGCCACAGAAACGACAAAAGGGGGGGAGCTGGGGTGGGTGTGCCCAGTTATCTCTTGAGTGCAACATCGCCTTGGTATGTAAGAGATTGAAACATTCGCTCTAAAAGGTGGAGTCTTCTGTTGGTGTTTGGGAATACCATAAGGTATGTGGGGAGAGCACCCTTCTCCTGAGTAAATGTTTATCATCTTCATAAAGGTTGTATCTACACAATTCTTCACATCACAATCTTAATGCAGTCAGATTCCCAGAACCGCTACTTAAAGATCTGTTGGATTGTCAGCAGTGCCCGCAATGTCGATCAGTATAGAACTCCTTTTCACCATCCACCCTGGGAGAAGGTCGCTTCTGTTGTCTCCATGGTTTGCACAAAGGTCCTCAAACCGTGAATAGCTCTGAGGGGGAGACAACACTTCCCTTAATAGGCAGAGCACGCCCCAAAGTACTCTGGCTCGAAGAGACAGTCGCCTCAATTCTAAACGTATTGTATAAACAAGGACTCAATTTAGCAAACATAACTCGTTCCTGCAGATTGTCCCTGCACTATTCCTAAATCATCAACATTGAAGGACAGAAGGGTTTCCAGCCCGTAGATGATTTTAGGGATGATTTTACCGTTGTAATATTTAATAGTGGGCAAAAGTGAAAATCTGCTGTATTTATAATTAAAAACCTTCATTCTTGGGATTACTTTTTTTAACTTGTTTGGATTGCACTCATTAAGGTAGTTTTGCACCCATTAGCAGTAAGTGGAATACCCAGATAAATTAAGGGTTGAACGACCTTCAAAGGTGTACCACCCTCCTCAACTCCTTTGAAGCCAATTATCTGCCTAACAGGCAATAGTCGCATGATTTTGGTGTTATTTTTGTTTATTCTGATGCCATTCGTTTTGGCGTAGTGGTAAAGTCGTGCCAAGAGCCTCTGGAGTGCTATGGGAGTATGAGCCAAAAGAACCACACCGTCCGGATATGCCAGCCTAAAAAGGCACACATTATCTTGCCGTGGTGATGCCAACGAGGTAAATTCTAGATGATGGCCCAAATCTGAAATATAAATATTGACTATAAAGGGCACCAGAACGCAGCCTTGTGTAAGACCACAATGCACGGGGGATCTTATCCGATAAACTTCCTGAGGTCCAGCCGTACCCTTATCCTAGTATCAGAGTGCAGGTGGACAGGTATGCTAAGGAGCCCCACCGGGAAGGCCCCAGGAGGACAATTTTTCCCACTAAATATAGAAATGTATTGTGTCAAATGCGGATGTAAAATCTACAAAACCCACGTACACAGGCGCCTTTGAGGTGTTCGACTGTTCAACCAGATTAATGATGAACCTGTTTAGCGAGGTACCAATGTCCTTACTTAAATCTGGACTGGAATGTGTTCAAGTGAGCAGTTTTGATTGCCCAGGATTCAACTTACCTCAGTATTAGGCCAGCAAACATTTTGCTATCTGAATTGAGTAGTGTGATTGGCCTATAATTACAGGGATCTAGCTTCCAAATATCTGGTGTATTTCTATTGACATTTTGGAGCACATCTCCATATCCTTTACTTATGCTTTGTTATGAGTAAATATGCAAGTTCAGTGCCCCCAGTGTCCTGAACGTGTATACAAGCACAAGCTGCGAAACCCCGTGGTGAGGCATTAGGGTTTTGAACGGGACGCAGTAGTCACAAGTCTTCGTGTACGTTAAGGTTTTTTGACGATGACGTAGCTGTCGAGTGTTTTTAGCTTGCATGATATTTTTTTAAGAGCTAGAATAACAGTATTATAAAGTCGAGTGTTTCGGTTGCATGTAGCAGAGCAGAACATTGTCCTTTTTTATAAACACTCTTTCCTTTTTATTATTTTTCTTTAGGGTTATAGGGAGATAACATTTCTTTTATGGTAAAGATTGTGCTTTTATTAACATAAGCAAGAGCGCGGCCATGATGCAGGTGCAGAGCCTAAGACGTTAGAAGGTCCAATTAGAGGGTATGATGTGCAATGCTTTCGTGACATATTTGCTCTCCCTAATTATTGCTCACTACCTCATTGGTTGGGCTCGGTGAGAGGTTGCAACCCTGGTTAGTAAAAATATTATGGTCCAATTAACAGACTTATTATTTTTTGTACCAGTTGTAGCTTTGAAAGGGGCCAATCAATGGGAATACAAGGCCCTCCGAATGATCTCATGTTTCGGGGAGGTACCTTTTGTAATGACGAGAGGGAAACCACCAGTACCAATGTTTTATACATAGTATTATTTAGGGGAATGATAATCAACAGAGGATAGTTCAGGGAAAACGTGCTTGCCTTGGAAGCAAGATGACACAGAGCAACACTGGTTCGATCCCCGGGTCCCACGCTTAGAAACCTCTGGATATTAAGCATGTTATAAATAAACAATTACAAAAACAAATTACAACAGCCAATTAGATTACTGGAAATGTGAATTCATGTAGCATTTACAGATTATGTGAATATTGTGGTTCATACCTTTCAAACTGTAGCTCAGCCGGAAAAATAAAGCCGTTTTCCTTAAATTACAATTTGTGCACTGTATTTTGTATGTTATTTTCTACATTATTTTGGGACGCTCCATCTTTACATGTGTATCTTCGATGTTGCTGTCATATACTCTACTTACGCTATAGTATGTGTATCTTCCAGGCTGATGCCATATTCTCTACTTATGCTATGGTGTATATCTTCAACGTTACTGCCATATCCTCTACTTAAGCTATGGTATTTGTATCTTCCATGTTGGTGCCATATCCTCTACTTACGCTATGGTATGTTTATCTTCCATGCTGTTGCCATATCCTCTACTTATGCTATGGTATGTGCATCTTCCATGTTGCTGCCATATTCTCTACTTTTGCTATGGTGTATATCTTCCACGTTACTGCCATATCCTCTACTTATGCTATTGTATTTGTATCTTCCATGTTGGTGCCATATCCTCTACTTATGCTATGGTGTGTATCATTCATGCTGCTGCCAAGCAACACCTAACAGCCCAAACTAAAAAAAATACCCTAATTGTGGAATGCTAATGATGCCCTTGAAAAGGAATGTGTTCATTATTCTGTATCCAGCATGGATGAGGGTGGCCAGGGGACTTCCAGAGAGTTGCTTTTGATTGCTGCGAGTTCAGCCTCTCAAGCTACGGGTTATGTCGGTAGTGAAGAGGCAACGGGAAGAGAGATCGTTGGTTTGGGTGGAAGGACAATTCTTAAAACATGACTTTGTACTCATTGCATATGGATAATGTGCTTTAAAATGCACACTTTTATCCCCAGCCAGACTCTCGTTTGAGGGGCTGGGATTGCTGGTTACTCTCCTTTACTCAGTGCAACAGGGGGCATCCCTGGGCATGAGGGGAGGACAAAGAGTGGAGAAAGGGAAAAAGGGGGCAGAGTGCACGCAGGGCAGGAGACAAGCTGCCGCAGAAGCAAAGAACAACGTGTGCAGAGAGGCATACATATATCACAGCAGCTATTTACCTTCTGCAGCCTGTGCTCCTGACTTTCTGCACAACACGACGACACAGCAATAGTGTAATCAGGTCTGGAGAAAAAAAATATTAATGTACGATTAAATAATCTCCAAGAATGGACATGACAACCAGAGAAAATATATTTAAAAAATGTGCAAAGAGGGAGCTGCCTCGCCCCCTCCCTCCACATGCACACATGAGCTAATCGGGCTCCAGCCCCCCTCTCTCCCCGAAATGTGAGCTGAGGGGCGGGGCTTCCGTGCTGAGCCATTAACAGTTCAAAGGATAAGGAACATGGTCCTGGGCGCATTTTGTTTCTTCCGTGGCAAATCTAAAATCTGCTTGGCTGAGATGATCAAGTGCTGTCCGGTTCCTTGACTCACAGCCCCCCTGGGACACAGAGGATGCATCCCTGGCTCTGCAGCCAATGCCCTAATGGACTCGACAACAAGTTTCTTTTGTCATCAGCAGCAGAGCCTTTCTTATGCATGATGATGAATTTACAAACTGAAAGGCCACCAGTCACCTTGCAAACCTTTGACAATTAAAGCGAGCAACACAATAGAGCACCCTTGTAAATGTGTTCATACCCATAATGTCCAATAGCTTCATATGCTAAAAAGTAAAGTTTGCTTTGATGTCCTTAGTTGAATCTTCTTAAAACCATACATAAAACGCTGGAGGTTTGTGACGAGTCTCAAAACCTAAGTGAGTTTATTACACAACTTATTTTATTGTGCGTCTTAAAGAGCTGAAAATAAAGTGGGTAAATAAATACGTTGCATCTTATAGTTTTCCATTCAGGATGTGGAAAATAAAAGGTACACAGATATTATTTTGGCTCAACATGCTGCTAGAAGGATTTACATGTTGTCATGATGCTTTACTATGCAATTTGTGTATTTTGCAAGAAAACTCAATAGGACAGTATTATTGCAGGCCTTGATACCCAAAACTTAAATATTTGTTCCAGGTAAAGCATGGAGAAGGTGGCTGTGCCTAAATTACAGAGTGGGTTAAAATCCCTGGTTCGCTGTTTAGCGTTAAGTGTGTGATCCTGGGAAAATATTGTAATCTCACACTGAGTTCAACTGCAAAAATTGGAGTGCTAATAAGTGATTGCGATTACACCCTTACAATAGCTTCAACTCTACCTCCGGAAATACCTTCCTACTCGAGCTCTTCACTCCTCTACCTCCAACTCCCTCAGGGTCAGTCGCTTCTCCAAGCAACAAGTTGGTGGTAGATCTCTTTCTTTGGCTGGGGCCTTACTCTGGAACAGCCTCCCTGACTCACTGAAACTCGAAAACCATCTTCGGTTCTGGAAGCACCTCAGACCTTCCTCTTTGCCTCTGCCTTCTAACTTCCTCTTTCCTGCTGGTATCTGTCTGTTCCTGGCTACCCTCTGTATTCAGGCCCAGATCCCTGCCCACCCATCTGCATACACTCACTGCCTCTTCATAACCCTTGCACTTGGGTCTGTATCTGCAACCCTACAGTCCCTCTACCTGCACTTATCAGATGCCTGCTGTCTGCACCTAATTCAGGCACTTGCCACCTGCTAGGCGCACTACCTGTTATTTTTTGACATATTCAGCACTTTCCACTCCTCCCGTGCCCCTTGCACTTTCCCCCTTCCCTCTCCCCCACGCTTGCATGTTCTCAATGTCACTGGGCCTAGTAAGCTCGTTTTTTTGTCCTCCCTTGTACCCCTCTCTTGCCTCGCTGCGCCCTGAAACACTTGTGTATGGGCGCAATATTAATAAACTATCATATCATAGAACCATTCTAATAAGTGTAGGGACAAAATGGTGTATCCTGGTGCTCCTCTGCTAGTGGCTCCAATCACTTGATTTGACAGGCAGACATAGGGCCTCATTTCGGGTCTGGCGTTAACCATGCCAGTGATACCGGTGGGTTGCCACCAGACCCACAATAATTACCGGCACCTGACTTCACAGTAACACCGGGATATTACTACCCCGGCGGCCGGGAAGTCAGGCGCCGGTTATTATGGTAATCCCCACTCTCCCATAGAGTCCCACAGGACTCTATGGATAGAGTGGGGACCACGGAAGCACCAGCACCCTTAATAACGGTGCTGGTGCTTCCGTTACGGTCTGCTTACCGTGGTTGCTGTGCCCTGCAGGGTCAGACCTGCTGGGCACAGCGACTCCGGCAAGCAGACCTGTAGTGTGCCGGTCCGGAAACACTGTTGTTTCCGACCAGCACACTTATAATGAGGCCTATAGTCTCACCGACTAGTCAGTGCACCAGAGATTCCAGTATAGCGGACTAACTGTGGTTAAACCAACATTACATTTTCTCCCCCGTTGCTCCCTGACACTGAAGCTGCTTGCGCCGTCCAGAGTACTGCCCCACACTCTGCTATGTCCTGTTATGCTATAATATTGATTCTTTCATTGCGCAGTATCTGCCATTATTACACTTTCTAGGAGCTTCGGGATCTGCAAAAAATAGGGTAGGGGGCAGCAGAGGGATCAGGCCAAGATTGCTTTAGGGTAGGGGCTAATGCGGCAGCAGAGGGATCAGGCCAAGATTGCTTTAGGGTGGGGGGCTAATGCAGCAGCAGAGGGATCAGGCCAAGATTGCTTTAGGGTAGGGGGTAATGCAGCAGCATAGGTATCAGGCCAAGATTGCTTCAGGGTAGGCGGGTAAATGCAGCCGCAGAGGGATCAGGCCAAGATTGCTTTAGGGTAGGGGGCTAATGCAGCCGCAGAGGGATCAGGCCAAGATTGCTTTAGGGTAGGGGGCTAATGCAGCAGCAGAGGGATCAGGCCAAGATTGCTTTAGGGTAGGGGCTAATGCGGCAGCAGAGGGATCAGGCCAAGATTGCTTTAGGGTGGGGGGCTAATGCAGCAGCAGAGGGATCAGGCCAAGATTGCTTTAGGGTAGGGGGCTAATGCAGCAGCAGAGGGATCAGGCCACGATTGCTTTAGGGTAGGGGGGTAAATGCAGCAGCAGAGGGATCAGGCCACGATTGCTTTGTTACAGCATTCATCTGTGCAGATCTTAAAAGATATGGCTCTGTACGGTGAACGTTTTAGATATTTTGTTAGCTGTGTGGAGCAGTGGTTATGTGCATTTCAGGTAGCTATGGTACTTGTTTGTGTGATTGACAGAAAATTGAAGCATTTTGCTTCTTGTTTTTGCCATTGAGTCACCAGAGAGCCACAGACCAAAGGAGGGATGGAGCAAAGGTCCAACTCGCAAAGGAGACACGACTAGAGGAGAGTTCACCAGAGCAGCCAAGTACCAGAGGGGCGACTGAACAGAGAAGTTCACTTTTACCTTAGTTTTACTTCATTCTATTTTTAATTTTGGCTGTAAGCGGAAACTATTGAACTGGAGTACAATTAGGAGGGAGATGACTTGTGAATTGTGAGGAGGGACTCACAGCTCAAGGGTATTTTATTATTTACCAGCCCACTGACTGCCCATGGCCATGCCAATTCTTATGGCCAATCCCACCCACTACCTACCCCTCCAAAACACATCCTCATCTCTTTGAGCTAGATTTATCAAGCATTAACATCAACCATTAGCATTCCAAGGTTATTTCTAAGCAGTCTGATGAGAGTTAATGGCTTAATTGCAGTTGTAAATGGCTTTGGGTTTAATAAAAAAAAAGCCTCAACCAAGTCTGCCTTCAGCCACTCGATTTAGATCGGTTCCATGCACTGAACCCCTTTTAAAAACACGCAATCACAAAGCCAACAGTTTTGGGTTGAGGTATTAGAAAGGCATTTGCCAGTTAGTGCCATCATATGCCTAGGTAATCACTGCGTTGTCATGTTATCGCAAGGTGATACCATAATACCAGTGCCTATCCCATACTTGCACAAAAGCCCAAGCTGTCGGCTTTGCCAGTGCTTGTTTATTATTCCAGGCAATGTCTAGTCTAGCCACTAAGCAACAAGAGACATTGTAGACGGAAAACCAAAGGTCACACCACATCTAGCACAATCCTCCCACTTCCTCCTTTTCGGATGCAGAGTTTTTTGATTTTGAGGCACTTGTATAGCGCGCGCACAAACCCAATCGTATACCGGCGCAGAAGAAACAGTTTTTCCTCCGAGTACATTCACCAGTCACATAGTACCAATAGACAACAGTTAACCGAGCTTTTATTTAAAAAGGTATGTTTTTAGCTCCCTACGAAATGCTAGCAAGGAGTCCACTTTCCATATTTCCAGTGGGAGACTGTTCCACAATCTCTGCCCGAAGGCTGAGAAGCTACAGTCTCTCCTGGAGATGCATCGTGTCTTAGGGACAAAGAGCAGGTATTTATCCTCTGATCTCAAGGACCTGGTATGTCCATAGAGGACCAGCTTTTCCCTCCGATATCGTGATGCAAGGCCTTTGAGGCACTTGAAAACAAGACACCCCATCTTGAACTTTATCCGGTCCTCCACTGTTAGCTAATGCAGTCAGCAAAATCAACTCACTTCAAACTAAAATTGAAGCTAAAAAAGCCAGCCTATTGACCTCTGCCAAAATGAACTCTCCAAACAATGTGCAACCCAACCAGTTCCCCAAATCTGCCACCCACACGACTCCAAACACTCCCTTCACATTTTCACCGGTCACCGCTCTCGAGGTTGAATCTATCGTTAAAAGCCTCAAACCTTCCAGGTGCCAAGGGGATACTTGCCCATTCACCATCATAAAAGAAGGTGCTAAAAATGTGCTCCCTTTATTACCACCTTTATAAATGCATCCTTTGCCCCAGCCTCTGTCCCAAAAAACCTTAAAGATGTGTGGGTCATGCCGCTCTTAAAAAAGCCTAACCTTGACCCTGACATTGCTACCAACTTCAGACCCATTACTACCGTGCCCTTCCTCCTCAAAATTCTAGATAAGGCTGCTTATATCCAGATCCAGAACCACCTAGAATCAAACAACTTACTAGGCCTCAGTCAATTGGGTTTCAGACCAAGACACAGGACAGAAACTGCCCTTTTGGATGTGAAAATCCAAATGGATGAGGCTAGGCACATTGGTAAACCTGCACTACTCTTCTTATTGGACTTAGCTGCGTTCGACCTAGTCGACCACAATATCGTAACTAAACAACTCACCACTGCAGCCACGTTCTCTAGTCAAGCCGCTGCCTGGGTCAAGTCTTTCTTGGCTGACAGATCCATGAGGGTCTTTTCCCCTGACCTATCACAGTCCCTCAAGGTTCTTGCATATCACCCACCCTATATAATATATACACAAAGCTTCTATTCGACCTTCTGGATGAGTCAGGCCTATCATACACCAACTATGCTGAAGATACACAAATACTCATCACCTTATCAGGCATTTGCCAAACCGACTCTACTCTCCTCAATGAAATCTACAGCAAAATACAGGGTTGGATGGCCAATCAAGGCCTATGTCTCAACGACGACAAAACCGAGATTCTCCTCATTGGTTCCAATCTCAAACTCAGCAAACTAGGCCCCAGTTACACCTCATTCACTATTGATGGCAACATCATCAAAGTAGATAAAATAGCTAAGACCGTAGGCTTCCATCTAGATTCTGCCTTAAACCTCCAAAGACAAATCAATGCCAGTGCCTCCTCCACGGCATGAACTTCAAAACTAATAAACACATGTCGACCTTATCTGAACACCAACAGTTGTCTTACCCTCGCTCAAGCCCTCATAATGTCTAAATTGGACTATTGCAATACCCTCTACCTAGGCACCAGCAAAATAATCTGCACAAACTAAAAGTACTGCATAATAATGCTCTTAGGGCAGCCCTTAACATTCCCCGTTCCAGCCACATTACTCAAACTAGCGTCAATGCCAACTGGCTCCCAATCAAAGACAGGATCACCTTTAGAACACTCATGATCACTCACAAGTGTTAATAATTTAGCTCCAAAATACCTCATGAACAAAATATCTAGGAAAGAGTCCTCTAGGCCCATGAGATCCTTGTACGCCCACTGCCTAAACGTCCCGTCCTTTAAACTCAACAAAGCAGGAAGATCCAGCTCCCCGGTCTTAGCAGCCAAATCATGGAACAAGCTCCCACTATCACTAAGATCTGATCCTGTGTTCCTCTCATTCCGGAACAAAATCAAATGCTGGTTATTCTCACCTTCCAACTAATACCCATACCACTTTCCAGTGATGTCCAGACCCCTGTTATACTCTCGACTATGCTCACTGGCCACCGGTCCTCATCCTAGGCCATACAGCCTGCCAATCCTCCACACATGCTCTAATGTTTAATTCTTGTCTTGGCTGTATATCTCTGCATATATTTGTACATATTTGTAAATGACTAGTACTGACCTAATGCTAATTGTATTATAACCACTTGTATCATAATGTAACTTACCTTGTAACCATGTACTCTTTAGAAAAGCACCTAGATACCTTTGGGCTTGGTGCGCTATACAAGCAAATAAAACAAACAAACGATGTAAGGCAGAGGTCGGGGTGCATTTTGCCACTCCAAACACCAGACTCACAGCTGCATTCTATGCTCTTTGAAGATGATGTATTTGTGTGGCAGGGCCTCCGGCGAGCAGGCTGTTATAATAATCCAATTCAGAATTTACCAGGGCCCCTACCACCAGAGCCCCTACCACCAGAGCCCCGTCCCTCTCCGGTACAAATTGGAGAGTCTGTCGTAGCAGCCGTAAATTGTGGAATACTGCTTGAAATGTTGACGAGACTTGCCCCTCACAGCCCATGTCGCTCTGCCAGATACAGCCCATATTTTTCACCTTTGACACATGCTTCAGGCCTGATCCCAAGAAAGATTGAGGGGGGTGGGACTGTTATTTGCCCCAGTTGATGTTTAGGTCCAGACAGGATCACTTCGGTCTTGCCTGGGTTGAGCTGCAGCCAATTTGACGCCATTCATACCCTTATGTCTTCTAGACACTGGTCAATGTTGATGAGGGAACGTTATCAAGCCTAAATTACAAATGTGTGTTGTCAGCAAAGGAGTGAAAACTATTATGTTTCAGTAAGATGTCCATCAGTAGACGAAGATACAAACTGAACAAAAGTGGCGAGAGGGCTGAGCCCTGAGGCACTCAGCAAAGTTGCGCGAGTTTGTCAGATAGAAAAACTCCCATATGTACTTGTTGTTTACGCTCCCTCTGGAAGGAGGCAAGCCATTTGAGGGCACTTTTTGAGACGTTCCCCACGGTTTCCAGGCGTTCTAATAGAACGCCATGTTCAACCATGTGAAATGCTGCAGAAAGTTCGAGCATTACGAGCAGGGATAACTTACTGTCATGCGCAGCTCGCAGCAGAACATCCCATACCGCGGTTAGTGCTGTTTCAATCCCAAATTTAGGCCGAAAACTTGATTGAAGGGGGTCCAATAGGCCCGCTCTATCAATGTAATCCTGTAATTGAATTGTAGCCACTTTTTCCAATTTTTTTCCAGCCCATGGATGGCCTGCTATGGGATGATAACTCTGCAGAGTGTCATGATACAGATGTGACTTTTCAAAAGGTGAGAGACAACCGAAGGTTTTAGTTCTGCTGGCACAATCCCCTGGGTGAAAGATGTGTTAATAAAGTTGGTCGCAAAAGGAGTCAAGTCTGAGGCCATATGTTTTGCCGCACACGCTGGCAAGGGAAAATGTGTATTATTGGTAGGCTTCAGTGCCACAAGAAGAGGAAGGACCAATTCTTCAGACACTGGCTTAAAAGCAAAGCGCAGCGTCGTATTGTTCTCCCCTCCTAACAATTCCTCACTATCCAAAGGGTTCAAAGATGGTAGTCTCTCTTGTGGTCAATGAGACCTAATATTTTCTTGAATGGTTTTTATTTTATCCATAAAGAAAACATTGAGAACATTAGCCATGTTAACAGAATGTTGTTTCATAGGAGGCATTGTGTTAGGATTTACAAAATTAGCTATTACTTGAAAGAGTTCTAGGGAATGATTGGCAGCTGTTTCAATCTTTCCTGCTAAGAAGGAAGATTTTGCCTAAATCTAGATTTTGACCGGCATGGTCAGAAGATTTAGAGACATACCATTTTCTCGCCAGTCTTGTATATGTTGCTTTCCGTTCAAGCAACTGGTCTGTATAGCAAGCTTTAGATATTTCCTTTGGGGTATTTATCTTTAAGGGTGCGCACTTGGTGCAGGTGTCATTCATTAGTGCGACCCCCTGCCTAAACAGAGAATCACAGTAAGAGGCAAAGTCACACGGACCCATCACCTCTCTTATTTCAGTGCCGGATATCTTGTCAAGATCTTTCCTTTTACGTGTCAAATTCCCATTGATAGTCCTAGAGACATTACCAGTCTCTTTAGCTGCGTTTAAGGAAAAAAGTACCACTAGTTCCTTTTTTCCAATTCCACCACTGTTCTGAATACAGCACTTTTAACACGAATAAACAACTTTCTTGGCACAGGATGCAGCGCTGACTCTACTTGAACTTGCCTCCTCAAATGCACACAGTTTTTATTTGAAGGAGGTGTGGTTTTGCAATCTAATGTAAGCTTTGTATAGAATTTAAAGGCATTATGACGTGCTTCAGGAGGGACAGGGCTGACAGGCGGGTGCTGGTCAGAAGCACCCGAGTCCTGAGTGATGATCTTCTTCAATGGGTTTGGGGATATGTTATGGAACTTGGAGAACCCTAGGTCTGATCCCTTGAAGTGCTTTGTGGAAACCTTAGCATTCATGCCAAACCTTCTGATTTAGGCAGGAGACTCCTGATTTTTAATTGAAAAATCAGGCTATTTTTTACTGTCTCCCACCTAAAATAATGATAACCCCAATACAATCCGATGGGAAAAATACATTTTCCTGATTGCTGTGGTGCAGTCTCCCTCTCAGGCTCCCGAATGTTGGCACGTCTGCCTTAGTTACACAAAGCATTTCATTATTAGCACCTGCATTCATATGCACACGTTTTTAGGCAATTGAAATCGTGATGTGGGGTTGGTTCATGCCAGGAGAGTGATTGGAAGGGTAGGGGGAACAGGAGACAGCTCATTCTCACAGCTGTCATTTAGTGGGTGCTTTCAGACTTAAAGGAGAGAGTTAACTGCTTGTAACATTGAAGCTGCACTAGAATAGTCTCATTACAATGAGTAAAGAAGTTAGATGCCCCCACACAAGTAAGTTTGCCACTCTCCACCGTCTCTGAAGTTAGCGCCTCTCCCAACATTTGAAGGGTTAGCCCCGCCTAAATTTTAGATTAGGTGCACCGCTGAATCTGCGCACTTGCATTTTGTTAGACAGAGAGGTGAGGGAAGCCTTTTCTCCCGGAACTGGCAGTGTGAAGTTTTACTGTGTGCAGAAAAACATACTTGAACAAACGCAGCAAAAATTTAAAGCTGCTACATTCAAGAAAGATGTAAGGTTATACCTTCGTGTGCTGCTTCTGTGTTTCTTTATGTAAATTTCCGTAACAAAGAACTTCCCTTTGTTTTCCATCACCACCTTCATCGTGCGCCTCATTGATTTCCAGTCTGATCCTTTTTCCACAGTGAAAAATGCTTGCGACAGCATCCTGAATTCCTGTTGGGTCCTCATCTGAACGCAACGCCTTCGCGCTTCCCTTCCGTTTCCCTAATGACGCCTTTTTACTTCCATTAGATAAAAGGACCTTCTCCTTCCCGGCCCTCGCGACCATATCCGGATCATGTGCCCCCGCCGACGTCATCTCAATCCTCGGAAATGCCCACCACAGAAGAGCTCTGTGATCGCCCGTCACACTGACACTCGTACACACCTTGTGTACGTACGAAGCTGCCTCCTAAAGGCTCCTGTACACGCCCTGTGTACTCCTATGAGATCCTGTACACACCCTGTGTACCTTCCGAAGCCGTACGCGCCTTGCGCACGTTAATACGAACGGATACACGCCCTGTGTACTCTAACCGACACCCATACACAGAAGTGTTTTATGTGTTCCAAACGAGTCCTCGTACACCCCTTGTGCACAGTCCTAAACTTAACCTTTTTCCCTCTGGGTGCCCCGCTTACAGGTTCTCAGAACCCCAACCCTTCAGTCATCGCCCCTTCGCTCACCTGGGGCCCCCTAAGGAGGGGGGCTGGCGGGTGCTCCTCTCCCTGGTACTCAGATCCGTGCGTCCGATGCTGCGTATCGCTCGCCACTGGTCGCAAAGGCTGCTTCCAAATCGTATCGGCAGCGTAGCGTACAATAGGTGCCCACAGCCGGCAACCCCTTCTGTGACTCCCGATTCCGTAAGCGGTGGGTTGCTGCCGCGCACGCTGACTCTTAAGAGACAGCACACCTCTTCAACAAGTCTCTATTTGAGCCGCCGCTGCCTGCCACTGCCCTCGATGTCAAACATCCTCGTCGCCATTGTAAGGTTATAAGTTTGACAAAATCAGAGTCCAAACTTCGTATCTTCTGTAGCACTGTATTTAATGTTTTAGTGCTAATTAGTATGATATTACATGAGTTTGTGTCGTAGTTTAGTACGGAGCAAAGAACACCCACCAGCCCCCTCATCAGAGCTCACTCTCACTCTCCCCCAACCACCTTCTCTGGAACTCTCCTTCTCAACATTCCATTACCTCACATTCCTAGAGTCATGACATCATCCATATGATTACAGTAGATAAAGTAATGCACACTTCTCAGATCCCTACAAAAGACTTCCCTCGCCTCTCTGCATATTGAGCTGTAAAGGGTGGGGGCAGAGCCTCCAAGTTTGTCCCTCCTATTTTCTTAAGCGCCCCCTCCCATCACCATTTAACCCCCCCTCCCCCCTTTCCTCTCCTCCTTGCCCCCAATTAATCGCAGAGACAGGAGTCCGGCTTAACAGAAGGTGCGCGAAGGAAATGCAGAGACAGGCCCCCATTCCCCTAAAAAGCCCCTTTCTTTTCACATCACTCGAGCGTGGGAAGGCGCCAGTCACTCACCCGCAGTGAAAGGCTTCATAGTTTGCGCAGCATTTGCCGCCTGCGAAGTGAATGAGCAAGAGACAGGGAGTCAGGGCTGCAGAGCCGCTAACAGACATGCGCAGTGCGGAGACAGCGACCCGAGGAGCATGCGCAGAAAAGAGTTACAGCAAGCAGCATGCTCGATGCAGAGATACTGACCTCATGAGCACGTGCATGAGGGAGATACGGGAAATAGCATGCTGACTGCACAACTGGAGCAGGGGAGCATGCGCACAAAGGACACCCCGGCAGCAGCATGCGCAGTGCAGAGAGAAAGTGAGGCAGAAAGGACAACCAGGAAGTAGCATGCGCATGCGCAGCAATGAAATAGGGGAAATAACCTGCTTAATACGGAGAAAGGGATCAGAAGAGCATGCGCAGAAAGGAGATACTGGAGGCAGCACGTGCAGGTCGGAGATAGAATTAACAGAGCGTGCGCACAAAGGACAGATACGGGAAGCCGCGCGCTCAGGGTAGAGAAACGGCCCAAGACAGCATGCTTAGAAAGGGATGCTGGAAAGAGCATGCTCAGAACGTGTAAACTAAAAAAGCATGGGTACATAGTGAATAATGGAAAGAACATTACCTCGACGTCCCTCTTCCTCATCCCAGAACTTATCTCTGGGGACCTGCCTCCATTCCAGGAACCCCTATTCACTTTCTTTTCTTCAGAGGTATAATACCCATGGAAGTGGGAGACTGCCGATTTTTCAGTGAAAAATATTACTATTTTTCGCGTTCTCCCGCCTAAAATAATTCTAGCCCCAATGCATTCCTATGTGGAAATGCGTGTCTTCCTATTTCTTGAATGAAATATCCCTCCTGTGTTCTCCAATTTTTACACCGCTTTAGGGCTCTCAAGTTAAACAGATGCTAGTAATATTCTTAGTTGATCTCTAAAATTTTCAAACCCTTTTTTCAACTCTGATGTCCTCAGACAGGAGAATAGTCCGCAGACAGATCCTCCAGGGGGACCATCCCTTTCTTTTAGTTAGTCACTACTTGGTAGAGCTTCAGAGAGCACCTTCTTGCTGTGGGAGCTGAGACGTGAATTTGTCTCGAAAAGAATGTCATATGCTATGGTCATCCCTCCTCCCCAGTGGCCACCACCACCTGGAGGACCTGGACAGGGGAACTGGCCATGGACCAGCTGACATGCAGGAGGAAGAGGGAGAAAAAGATGTAGTGGTGCAAGTTCCTACTATGTTGATGGGCAGAAGGAGTCATGGGTCTGGAGGTTTTTCACCACCGTGGGAGGGATGCCAAAGGCTCAAACTGCCTGAGTGCACTGCACTGGGTGTGGAGGGTCCCGTGCCTGCTGGGCCTAGAAACCCAAGCTACTCCTTACTGATGATGCCCAACAAGGCTGAAACATGTCTAGGGATGCTTGTGGTTTCATGCAGAAGGGATGTGACCTAACAGTTTAGGCTGGACTGCCCCTTTGGGGTTTGGGACCAAACCTTATTTGCATATGGTTTTTCCCTTTCTGTAATGGCTTGGCAGGTGAAGAAATTGGCAGAGGTTAAGGTTAATTCTAAACCTTCCAGCCTTCACCTTGTCCCTTTGCTTTGCAGCCAAAAGGTGCAGCACTCCGTTGGCACTACCTCCATGCGCCACCACACCAACTCCTTCCACCGGTTGTCCTACGAAAGGCGATTCAGGTAGTAGGTTAGAATCCTTCACTACACCCTCAACCACTCCTGCCACCAGTTGGGACACCGCAGGGGGAAGAGGAATCCTTCTACCATCTCACAGGCCATACAGGAGGTAGTTGACCGGTACCTTGCGCATTCAACAGTCATATGTATGTACTGCAACACGATTATCAGTGGGTGGGAGGGAATCTGAAGTGCCCTTGGAGCGGCAATGAAGGTGCATGAGAAGGATTGCCTCCTACCTATGTTTGTTTTAGCAAGCCCTACATCTTCCTTTGTCTACCCGTCCCTCCCTTATGGTGATTGGTGCCCATTCCCTCCCTTTCTCCGTCTTTCCCTCCCTCTGTCAAAAAACAAAAAAAGGGTTCAATGGTGAATTGCCTTTCAAAGTTTAAAATTGAATGAAAAATCAATTAGTCCTGTAGACGCCATCTACTTTACATTTATGCTTAAACTATTAAGATTCTAAAGGAATCTGTAACATTTTCATTAGCATTACATTATACGCTAATAGAAGTTGTAGAGCATTATCATAGCACAGAAAACAAAAGGGGACCGTAATTATTTTCTGTCCCAACCCCATTTCTCTGCCTTACAAAATATTAAAGAAAGTATAACGTGCATAGGTGGTTTTTCAGCTATTTCTTATGCCTTTTACACTCCCCACTCACATTAGACCATCATAAAACATGACTTATCCCCTTTTATGCCCACCCAAGTCTGCGGACAGTAAAAATGTCCACAGAATATATTGTAAATTAAAAAGGAGGTTTTAACCTCACTTTTCCTTGTTTTTCTTACTATAATGTTAGCTATTAAAAGCAACTTTTTTTGTTTTCTTGTACTATATCTATTAACAAATGTTGCACTTCATATTTTATTTGTTTCTTTTTCATGTCTTTCATAAAAACTGTTTAAAATCATTCTGAACATTGGAAAGAAAAATCAAATTTCCAACACCTGTTAAATTTACTCAATCTTTAAAAAATATATTCACTCCATCAAATCAGATATTCCTATTGTGAAAACATCCCATCCCTACATCTTTTAAAAAGGCATGCACAGCTTTGCTGACATTCCGTCTTGTTTTTGCAAATTGTGGACAAAACAAATTTGATCTCTTCCACATTTGTCTTTGAGTAATACATGAAAAGATCATCTTTGTAGCTGGAAACAATTCCATTAGTCTTCTTAAGGTATATTTCATGGCAAAATGCAAGGATATTCCAGTTACATAACTATTGCCTCCACAATGGACTACAATAATTTCTGGATGTTTCAAATGCACCATATCTTCAAGCATGTGTAATAGTTCACTCCATTTAATTCCACGCATCCGCTGCCAGAACACCGCCACTTCTTGTAATCCAAGATTCTCAGTGATTCCAAGATGCTCTGCATATAATTATATACTTTCAGCCAATGAATCCACGAATCTCCTAACATCCACACAGATGATAGTCATCCTTCCAGCATTTCAAACAAGAAATGAAGCGCTTCCTACCCTAGCCTCCTCTGCAACTCAACTCCTCCACGAAAAGGAAACTTGATTTGCTGATCCTCCTGCAGTCCACAGATGTCCACAAGTGCCTGCGGTCTCCGCTGTCCTCTTTCCATGCATAGCTTTATTAGAAATCCCAGATGGCACATGCGTACGTCCGCAAACAATCACGCACATCTGCGGACGTTCAAACACAGGGCAGCCCTTCTACAGTGTTTACCTTTATCTCTGTATCACTCCCTGATTGGCTACTTTTGAACAGTCACACATCCATCCACCAATCACATCCAATAACTCTACATGTAACCCTGTTACTCAGTTCACCCGTTCAGATGTACCTTTCAACTCTGAGAGTGCATTTGTCCTGTGATTCAGAGCCTGCATTATCACAAACTACTGTTCACGCTCTGACAGATTTCTATTTGCACATTTAAGAAGATCTACATCTAATAAGACATTCTACAGGTATGTTTTCATTTTGCAAAGTATTTTTACCACCTTTATTACACGGCCACGGTAGTGGCTGTGTAGTTATGGTTAAGTTGCTGTTTCCATAGGAAGAGCACTTTTTGGGCGGCCTATAACTCCGCTCCCCCTGGACGAATCCTTACCAAACTTTGCAAAAAAAGTATATGGGCCACTCTGAATTTTTTTGCAAAGTTTGGTGAGGCTTGGTCCAGGCGGGAAAAGTTATAGTGGGGGTCCCAAAACATCTTTTTTTCCCATAGACATAATGGGGCAAATGTTTGCGCACGCCTACAGCCCAAACCGCTGGATGGATTTTCACCACATTTGTGGCAGGAGCGGCGGCTTGGACCCGAGAGCGTGCTTTTGTTAATTTGGTGTAAATCCATAGAGTATTTTTTTTAAAATGACCAAAACATTAAGCAAAAAAATTAGTGATATCTATGTCCGCTCCGCGGGCACACTTCCCTGTTCGCTCCGCGGAGAAGATAGTGATTTGCTAAGGGGCTGGCGTCATGACCGCGGACACGCGAAGTCTCTGCCGATTGGCTGCAGTGAGCTGTGTTCTGCGTCAGATTGTTTGGATGCGCCCGACATCTTGGATCTGCCGACAGCGCAGCGGCCACCAGCAGCAACATGCTATTTCGAAAACTATTTTGCTGTGTCAGAGTGCTTGGGGAGGTTCAGACAGTAAGAGATGGGTGAAAAACTGTATTTGTTCAGGCGGTAGCTGTTAATGATGTATTCCCTATGCCCGCCTTGTTTGGGATGTTTGTAAGTACAGAAAATGAGGGATCTCGTAAGGGTAGTATTCCAGTCCGTGCTGTGCGCAGGCAACTTGAAACTATTCTAAGGACACGCGTGGTGTTGGCGAACATTGAAATTGAGTACATGCTGTAATTAAATAATTTTTTTCCTATGGGTGTGCTAATCATTTGTACGCCGTCATGGGTGTGACATGCTGCGGTGGTTGTGGCCAGGGCCTAGAGTTTTGGATGCATGGCCGTAGGCCGAAGGCCTACTTCCAAGACTGTACGCCCTGGCCACTACCACTGCAGCATGTCACAGCAATGGATACACCTGTAGTATTGCTTATCGATCAGATGGTTGTGGGGAGTGTGTAGAGTGTTGGGCACTGGAGGTATAACCCACTGCACACCCAAACATTGTAATATCTATGGATATACAGCTAGGAGTCTAGCCTCTGGCCACAACCACTGAAGCATACCACACCTATAGATACACCCGTACTACCGCACATCACTCAGTTGGTTGTGGGGAGGGCCTGCAGTCTTGGATGCATGGTGCTGTGGGCAGGTTTCCTGCCACCAAATTCATATGGTAAAGTGAAAGTTGGTGCTCAATGTACGGCGAGCAATGCCTGCGTCTGTGTTGTAATGTTTTCTGATTAATATTGAAGTCGGACTGGCGTCCTATGCTTTGAAATCTGAGGCGGCCACCTGGAGTGTTTGATGGGAACAGTGGTTTACGCGCCGTATGGGAGTAGCGGTTCTCATGATAGGATACTCATATGTTGTTGCTAAGTGAGAATGTATTTGCCTTCTGAGTGAAGGTCAGTTGCTTTTCTTTTTTGGTTGCAAGCTTTGTAGGCCCACTCATTCAAGTGAATTCATAAGGGGCTATTGTTTTTTGACCTTGAACGAAAGTGAAACTTTAAAAGCTACGCAAGGAATCAAAGCTTGGAAAAAAATACTATTTGATAAGTTTATAGTTTAAAAACGCTTGCAAGGAACATGAAATATCAGTTCACAAATATTATTTGATGCAAACAGTTTGCTGTCTGACTTTGCCAAAAAGTAATGGAGGCTGTGAAGATGATGTAAGTTTAATTTTGACGACTGTACACTAATTGTGAAAATGTAACTGAAGTTTTATATTTTTGCGGAGTTGTAATTTTCCTCCAATACCAGAGAGTGTACATTGTTCGCGTTTGCAAGCTAAGACTAGAGTCACCGTTGGTGAACGTTATTTCTTTTTCTTTGAGATGTTATGCTTGCCCACATAGCTTTGTGTATCAGTTTGCATATTCTTTTGGTCTTGTGTAACATTACGACATGTAATTCTTTCTTGCTTGTCCATTCATGCAGCCTCCATAACTGAATTACCATGTCACTGTGTAATTGTCCTTTTTTTAAACCTTACGGTGAGTGCTGTTTATCTGCGTTTGTAGGGTGTCATTATATGTCCCCATGGTGAACTCTAATACTTCTTTAAAATGTCATGTTTGTCCACTTACATTTGTGTAGTATTTTCCACAATCTTTGTGTCTGTTGTGGAAATTTTTCCTAACGGTCGGGTATTGATACAGATTTTCTCTTACGTTTTTCACCTAGATATATTTTGCCGTACTGTGCGTGCCACGGTTTTCAGATGCAAAGTGACGGCTTCTTTCCACGCCAGATGCAACTGCTGGTGACCGGGTGCCTGTCCCTTATAATGTTAGGGGATGACAGTCCAGGGCCGCTCTGTCCCGACACTGAACTAGCCACAAGGAGCATTTTAATATCCTTTATGGTGGTGTAAAGCAACGATGATACCGCCGTGTTGGAAATACCTGTGCAAACAAATCGAGAGCTTCACCAGAAGCGCATACTTTGTGTATGCGAAATTAACTGCATGTGTCTCTCCATGAACAATTTCAATGTTGGCCCTTGGAGTCATTGCTACAAATTATTTGGAAATGCAATTAGTCCGTTCATCTCTGACAGTTGTTTGTTAAATAAAAGTACTTTCCAAATTCTAAAATGTTACCGTTTTCTTTTAAAATCACGTGTATCATTTTGAAATGTAAAATACCACATTATACGTCGCTGTATGTTTATTTACAGGCTCTGCGTCACAGTACATACTGTCGCTTTTTCTTTGCTGTCATGGAAAGTGAAGAGGGGCTATGTATAGAACAACCGCCTTTCCTTAGGATGGTGGCCATCTTGAAAAAGGATTTTGTTTAAACAGAAATCCTGTTTTTCTGTAGCACACGTTAATACTTTGCGCATCTATACTCTTCCATATTCTAAGATGTTACCGTTTTCTTTTAAAATCACGTGTATCATTTCGAAATGTAATGTACCACATTATACATCGCTGTATGTTTATTTACAGGTTCTGCGTCACGGTACATACTGTTGCTTTTTCCTTGCTGTCATGGAAAGCGAAGAGGGGCTATGTATGGAACAACCGCCTTTCCATTCGATGTTGGCCATATTAAAAAAGGATTTTGTTTAACCAGAAACCCTATTTTTCCATAGCACACGCTAATGCTTTGCACATCTATACTATTATTGTCAATTCTTATTGCATCTATGTCCTGTTTTGTGAAAGGTGGTTCTTAACGCAACATTTACTTTGTTAACGGATTGCTTTCTTTTTTGGTAGGACAGCTAATAAGGCCATTTGCAAACAGAAATTAGGAAAGACGTATCAAACAGTGATATGATGGAGTGGGTGGCCGGTGCAAAAATATTGTGCGTTTGTTATTTTTAAGGTTGGGGCAGTGTTTGACATGCTCCTTTATTACAGTAGTGCTGTTGTTTCTTGGGGAGGATGGATGGCCTTAGCTGATGTCATTTTCAGATAACTAAAACTTTTGCTGAAAGTATGCAATGTGCACTACATTGTTAATGGCTAACTACCAATACATGTTGGCACTGTGCAAGGCACATGTTGCAGGTGGACGTTCCTATATCAATATGAAATCTGTTTCCACATTGTCCACGACACAAACATCTTACTGTTAAGTGTTTACGGATTCTGGGACACGTTACCGTGCTGTACACCAGCATATTGTCAAGTGTTATTCTCCGCAAGGTGTTTAAATAAGTCAGAAATTGCTTTACATTATGGTTCCGTATCACTACTGTAAACCGATCATCTTTAGCAAAAAAACTTTGCAAGAGGGACGGTATGGTTAATTTGCTCTACTGAAAATCTGTGAAATTCAGTAAAAAAAATCTTTGTTAAAGGGACCTTATGGTTAAGTTGCCCTACTAAAAACCCATAAAATTAACTAAAAAAATACTTTGTTAAGGGGACGTTATGGTTAAGTTGCCCTACCAAAAACCTGTGCACTTCACTAAAAAACTTTTCAAATGTGCCATTATGGTTCAAAGTAAAACCGAAAAACCCCTGAAATTCGCCAGTATGGTACACTAAGTGACCATAACTGCCCGCACCACTGTGCTCTGCTAACACTAACACCCAGGACATGAAAGGTGGCTTCGCAAATGTCATTGATGACATCACTGATGACATCACATGTCTAGCTCCCTCTTTTTTTGTTCACTGACATATCTAAGCCAGGTGGCTTTCTTCACTGTCAGTCAGGAATTTAAAAAAGTACTATATTTGTAGCCCTTACCCTTCACATATGTTCTTACAATACTTTCCTTAGGGTACAGTTACATCATATGATACATATGCACGGGAGAAGAAGGAATCCAGAAACACAAGAATCTTTTCTGTGCATGAAGTTAATTAGTTCGGTTATGAACACTTTCTGGTAATACTGCAGTTTGTTTTGCTTACTTTACGTTCCCTGTATATACTTCTATTTGTATGCATTGTGGTCTCTTTATGTTTTGTGTGTAATAGTACAATTATGCAGTAAGGGAAGCATTCGCAGATACTTATGTTTCACAGAATGCAAAATTCTGTAATGGAAGCATTTATCAATTTAGTATCCAACATGAGACGATTTCAAATATTGCACCTCGACAGCGCATGCTGCAGACAATGCCTACGTTTCTTCATGAGTGCGTTCATGTACTGAAAGAACTCAGTAATGCAATGGAATTTTTTTGCAATTAATTCCTTAATGAACTATTTGGCATATGAAAGGTATTCAATGATCTGTGATACGTTTCTGCCAATATTATAATGACAATCCCTTGTGGAGGCTGTGCATGAAAGCTAAATGCACATGTGATGTCATCAGTGATGTCATCAATGACATTTGTGATGCCACCTTTCATGTCCAGGGTGTTAGTGTTAGCAGAGCACAGTGGTGCGGGCAGTTATGGTCGCTTAGCGTACCATAACTGCCAAATTTCACTGGTTTTTCGGTTTTACTTTGAACCATAATGGCACGTTTGAAAAGTTTTTTTAGTGAAGTGCACAGGTTTTTGGTAGGGCAACTTAACCATAACGTCCCCTTAACAACGTTTTTTTTTAGTGAATATATATATATATATATATATATATATATATATACATGCATCTCCATAAGTACATGGTCTTTTAACCACTGCTATCAGATGCCATGTGTTGCCAACATTTTCCACCTGCTCACATCAAGTAGCAGTTCATTGTACCATAAAAGTGTTCAGAAAGTACATTCTTCCTAACTTTACACAATTAGAAAGATATTAGTGCTGCTCATACACCAATGCATTGAGAGTGTTTTATTTGCATGCTATTAAAAATAGAAATCCCGGAGATGCTAGGGGGCACCGGCCAAGACAGCTGCCTTGTGCTGAGCTCCATTCTGTTTAGGGTTCACGGGGGCCCGCACCCGGGCGAGTGGCCATGAACACCCTGAAGCAGATGGTCTAAATTCTTTAGATTGAGCAGAGATTTCAGTACTCTTTAGCCACAGTGACTGTGGGCGCCCAGGAGCGGCTTCCTTGTCTGGGTCTTGGTGGGTATGCAACAGGATTGTGGTGGAGCACAGCAGTGGACAGAGCACAGTCAGCAGTGGTGCCTCGTCGGAGGAGCAGAAAGCGGAGCAATCCCGTTGTTGAGAAGAGAGCGCCCCGCTAGAGTCTCCTGGACGGTGGTCGGCGGTGTGGAGGCTCAGCATGTATAATGGCTGCAGCCGGTGGGCTATCCCTTAGCTTCTGGTGTGTGGTGGCTGGGACGACAGACTGGATGAGCCCATAAAGTGACATTTGAGCTCCGGCTGGGAGCCGAGGACTGGGAACTCCCGTGGGGGGCTACGGTCCCAGAAGGTATTTGGATCCTGAATACTGGTGGTACTGAGGTGGTGAGAGGAGGCAGATACTGGCCATCATGCAGTAAGCAGTCCTGGGGCCTAGACTACATGTTTGAAGAGGTGTAGCTGACATTTTGAGATTGTGGAATCTGGAGCCCCTGAGAAAGTGTGTCAAGATGAAGATGCGTGATGTTGAGTTAATTGGCAATGGGGTCGCTAACCCTACACCCCCTCAGTCATAATATAATTAGGGTGGGGGTCTGGAGTGGTGGCTGCGAGGATGAGAGGTGCTGTAGGGAAGCCCCCGGTGTGAGCCCTCATACCTGATGTCCCTTGTGTCAGCCTGTGGGCCTAGCATAGTCTGCTGGCTTAGAAGTATGAGGGTGCTGACCTGGCCGGTGAGAGTGTAATCTGGGACCCCAAAAGTAACTGACCCCACTACTTGGTAACTGCCAATAAAAAAGGCGACAGAGGATAGAGTATGCTAAGTGCTTGGTAATCCCAGCCCTTTATTCACAATAAACAAAAAGCTGGGGGAAAAACAAGATCCACAGGCATGTCCTCACTCAAGTTTATTCCTGTATTCCATTGCTTGGCAATTATTTTTAAAGAACAAACATGTCACTGATGATGTCATGATGACAAACAAGTTAGCAAACCTGTCTTTAACATTCATTGGTTTGCACCCCAGGGTACATACACTTTCCATAGGTGCAAAAATCAGGATTGGAGGGTCACTATCTACCGGTCAACCCACTTTTAGATAACACATACTCTAAAGGCATCATGATTTAAGACACAGACAACAGATTCACTTTTCTTAACAGAATTGTTTTATTTATCTTGATTGTCGGATGGAATAAGGCCTAACTTGCCCTAAACTAAGGTGGGATTTCCAGTCTCATTAAGTTCAACTCAAAAGTATGTCTGTGTCCCAAACCTATACTTTCCCTCACAACTAAAGACATACAATGGGCCTCATTATAAATTTGCCTGTCCGGGTACTACGGTACCGGTAAGCTTGCCGGTACTGTAGTTCCCGGACCGGCAAACCACGAGTTGTGCTCGCGGGTGCCTTTCTGCCCGCCATGTCGGTCCTGGTGAGCAGGGCGGCACCCGCGAGCACAGCATGTCGGATGCATCCGACCTCCCCTCATATGGGGCCGAATGGGAATGGGGAGCATCTTTTTTCCGGTGCGCAGAAAAGAGCAATTACCGGGTCCGGCAGGGCCGTAATGACCCAGTAATTGGCCATTTGCGGGTATTGGAAAAAAATGACAACGGCGGCAGCCGTGCCTGTAACACAGGCATGGCTACTGCCAATGTCATAATGAGGCCCAATGTGTAAGGAAGTCAGCACAATAGAAACATTGTTAAAAAATAAAGTTTTGAGGCTCTTCCAACTCTGGCCTATTTTCAGCGTCACCTTTCTCAAGTTCAAAATAGTTCCAAACGGTCTCGGGGTTCCCTTCCCCAAGTTCCACACTATTCCAAGATATCTCAGGGTTCCCTTCACAAAGTGGGCAGCTCCTTCAACACAACTGCAATCCGCTCAAGTCTCTTGACTTTCGCTAAATAGTTCAAACAGATGATGCCTTTCACTTCAGCACTTAGTTTACAACACAGCCTTCGTATCTGAGCTTTCCCTGGTTCTTTCTCAGGTAGGGGCTACTCGGTCTAGGCGCAGTTGTCGGACCACACGGTCTACCCATTACAGGTCATGCAACTGATAACCCATAGTACGTTGTGATACTCTTGGTTTTCCTTGTCCAACACAGGTTTAATCCCTGGTCCTGTGCCAGTGTCACGCCCGGCGGGTCCCTCCCGATCCTCCTCCTCACCTATTTTTTCGAAAGAGCTGTCCTGAACCTCAGATTCTTTCTTCTTACGGGATTTCCAGGATTCTTTTAGTTTCTTATCCTTCTTTTTCTGATGTAAGTAAGGGCAAGATCCCTCGGAGGCCACCGTGATCAGAAATGAACCTAAGTCCGGTGGGCCCCGTGGAGCCCACCCCAAATGCAGGGAAAAAGCCTTAAAGGCAGAAAAAACCCTGGATGGCACAAGGACTGGATCTGATGTTTCTGTAGTCCATAGATGATTCAGGGGTCTTCTGAACCGGACTCCTTGTGATAAGTTGGTCTGGGCTGGTGCATGGGTCCACAATCTTTCCACAAGGGTTGAATAGACCAGGGAGTTGATCTTGGAAAACACCCTCTTTTCTGAGGGCTGCTGGTACAAAGAAATCCAAGGACTGAACACCTCCCGTAGTTCCGGAGGCTAGAAGGTGCTGAAGGGCAATGCTGTGATGAATCCACTCTTCAACGGTGCCGGTGCAATCACGAGTTCTACTCGTGGGTGCCGCACAGCCCGCCAGGTGAGACCTGGCGGGCTGTCAGACACCCGCGAGCAGAACTCGCAATTCAGCGGCACGGTATGAACGGTGCCGGTGTTCATACCGTGACCGCCAACATTATAATGATGCCCAGTGTATCTTTAGTGTCCTTAGGTCTGTGGGAAAACCAGAATATGGATGTGTATAGCGCCATCCCAGACAACACCAAAGAGTATTATATGGACAGCGTTCTTGTCAATGGTCAGGAGACTCCTGCCATGAGAGACACTGGGGCCAGCATTACAATAGTGGATGAACGTTTTTTTCAAACCGGAGGATGTAGCTAAGGTCCCACTAGATTTGCTGGAGGGAAAAATATGACTTTGTGAAAAACTTTATCCAAGAAGTGCATCAGAACTCTAGATTTTGTCCAAATGACTCTGGCTGTCCTGGCTCCCTAAAGGCACTCTTCTAAATCCATTGACCTAGGTATTGCTTGTCCCTCCAAAGGTAGTGGCTTGTTGAATACTGTTACTGCTGGGAACGGCTTATCTAGACTTCATTGGAGGATTCACTGGTCCTCACACTTTCATAGAAACTGTTCTAACCTTTCACTTTCCTTAAACCCTTCCTTTCCTTTCAAACTGTTACAAATAATTGCCTTTTTAAAGAATGTTTTATCAAAACTGATGTTAAATAAATAAAAAACTATTTATAATTAAAACCTTGAGTGTAAGTGTTACTTGTTTACTTGGATTAATGAATTTCATCTGTCTGGCTCTACAGCTCACATTTACCACTCTTGAGACCTATACAAAAAGGTGGCTTACCTAATACCAAGCAGAAAAGTCTTGTGTAGTCCCACACAGTGTGACTGCACCAATTCGTACCTAACAGACTCCAACATGTGATGAGATGATTAGGAAACCGAGGCCGCTCTTGGAAGTGAATACTATGTTTGATTTCTACATAGACGGCCTGTTTGTGTCTGGGCCGCAGGTTGAGACTAAATTGGGAGGGTCTTTTGGATTAGCTTTTCAGTATTTCTGACCCTGAGCAGATTTCCGAGCCTGGTCATCATGCTTCCTACTGGAGCCACAGGCATTTCCATCACTGAAATATCTGGCTAACTCAGTGGTTTTCACAGTATACCAAATAACTTTTAGCTCTTCTCCCAAGGCAGTCATACCTTGTGGGACACAGTGGGACTTGGATGTGGGCAAAGAGATTGGGGATAAACTATGGCGATATGGGTGCATACATACTCAGAGATCAATTCCAAATTTAAACGTATACAATATAAAATACTTCATTGTGTCTACCTCTTTCCAGTGATTCAGACAATGTTTGACAAGACAGCTGACAGGTGTTGGTCCAGATGTGGAGCGGAGGGGGCCAGGTTTCTTCATGTGCTCTGGACAGCTGACAGGTGTTGTTCCAAATGTGGAGCGGAGGGGGCCGGGTTTCTTCATGTTCTTTGGACAGCTGACAGGTGTTGTTCCAGACATGGAGCGGAGGGGGTCGGGTTTCTTCATGTTCTCTGGACAGCTGACAGGTGTTGTTCCAGACGTGGAGCGGAGGAGGTCGGGTTTATTCATATTCTCTGGACAGCTGACAGGTGTTGTTCCAGACGTTGTGCGTCGGGGGCCGGGTTTCTTCATGTTCTCTGGACAGCTGACAGGTGTTGTTCCAGATGTGGAGCGGAGGGGGCCGGGTTTCTTCATGTTCTCTGGACAGCTGACAGGTGTTGTTCCAGATGTGGAGCGGAGGGGCCGGGTTTCTTCATGTTCTCTGGACAGCTGACAGGTGTTGTTCCAGATGTGGAGCGGAGGGGGCAGGGTTTCTTCATGTTCTCTGGACAGCTGACAGGTGTTGTTCCAGACATGGAGCGGAGGGGGCCGGGTTTCTTCATGTTCTCTGGACAGCTGACAGGTGTTGTTCCAGATGTGGAGTGGAGGGGGCCCGGTTTCTTCATGTTCTCTGGACATCTGACAGGTGTTGTTCCAGATGTGGAGCGGAGGGGGCTGGGTTTCTTCATGTTCTCTGGACAGCTGACAGGTGTTGTTCCAGATGTGGAGCGTAGGGGGCCGGGTTTCTTCATGTTCTGGACAGCTGACAGGTGTTGTTCCAGATGTGGAGCAGAGGGGGCCAGCTTTCTTCATGTTCTCTGGAAATGTCCTTCGTTGAGACAGTTTTGGTAGCAGGGGACTGAGATGACAGGTCAGATGATCACTCAGGTTGTACCCTAAGACGTTCTGTGCTCTTTGTTTGGGTGGCTCTGGTTGTGTTTCCCAGGGTGCGAGAAAGTTGTTAGCTATATGTATGCTATTGGGCAAGAGATGTTGGTTGATCCTTTGGTCTAGCACCATGGCCCGACCTCTGAGAGATATTTGAGAGAACTGACATGGTGCTGTGACATGTACTGGATGTATGATGTGTCACCCAGAGCCAGGTGTGATGAATCCCATGGCGTCATCACTCCTTTCCCAGCGGTGACCTCGCCCCATGTGGCCAGAGGATGGCAGCCACTACCTGATCCTGACTCTGGAGGGCTGGCGATATGAGGGAGGGTCACATGGGAGAGACAACCTCCAAGAGACTATCATGGCAGCATTGGATGAGACATGGTATCCCCCTTTTTCTTTTGAGGATACCCTATCCCTGCCTAATGCCTTAATAGCATTCTATAAAACCTCCCCTCATACAGCCAGGGAAGATGCTGAAGTCCTCCTAATGACAACTGCATGCAAGTCATCACTATCTAACTTATCCTCTTAAACTGATAAAAACATCCTCTCAGCTTCTACCCACAAGTCATCTACAGCTGACTTCCATTAAAGAACAGTACAGAGACTTTCCAGACTTTGGGCCTCATTACGAGTATGGAGGTAGCCATGCCCTTAATAAGGGCATGGCTGCCTCCAAACTCGGGTCCGGGTCCAGCAAAAGGGACTTAGCAGGCCATTCTGACCTTGGAGGGTCCGGTAAATCCCTTTCGTGGGACCCGGTCCCGGTACATCCCCATTCTCATTTGAGCCCCCATAGGGCTCTATGGGAATGGGGAGGATGCTAACAACAGGCCCGTTAATGACGGGCCCGTTGTTAGCATCCTGGACTGCTAGCGGGTCCCGCTCTGCACGTCTGGTCTGGCCAGGCATGCAGAGTGGGACATGCTGCAGACCTTGTAATGCGGCGGCCCAGAATGAACGGTGCGGTCCCTTTCCGGCACCGTTCATTCCGTGGCCGCCACACTCCTAATGAGGCCCTTTACCTATAGAAATTCTAGAATGGACTTCCTTTCCCATAACTAGCAGAGAACTGCAACAAGGAAGATGAACAGAGGAATGCAGATAAAGGGAGGCCAGAACACATGCTGCGCTCTAGTCATTGTGAGTGCACTGTGGCCGGAAGATTAAAACCAGTGGAGCAGCTGATTGGAGAGAGAAAGCCGCCTCTCTCAGAATGAACTGAGAGACTGTGAGGCTGAGAGAGAGCTGTGGAGCTGACCGGCTCAAGAACCAAAAACCGGGAAGCCGGCTGCAAGCGGAAACATGCTGCGGGAGCGCCAGGAGCCAAATTGTAACGCTCACCTGATTCCCACGGAGGCGCAGGTCTGGCTTCGAGTGCTGATGCTTCTTCAATGGTGAAGCGCAGGACTCTGAAGATGGACAGGAAGGGCCCCTCTACTCTGGCTTCTCTGGCTCGCAGGAATATTCCCCTGTGCGTGAAAAGGGAGTATTACCTACTGACTGAGTTATGCTCAAGCCTCCCACTCTCTTCGAACCCTCCACGATACCCTTCCACGATTCTCTGTGAAGTCTCACCTTAGGGTCAGGAAGGATGAGCTCTCCATCCTGCTTCTGATGCAGGGGCGTGTTGAAACCCAGTTACTTCACTGGATTGAGGATTGATTGTCGTGTTGCAGCAAGCGCTAATGCTTATGTCTTTTTCCCCTTAGGGGCCGGGGTTCGAATGCCGGAGATATGGCGCCGACCCGAAGTGAAACGTGCAGTTCCAGTAAATGACAGGTAAGTTCTGGATGAGCGCTCGGGTAATGTCTTTGCATTCGCTCATTCAATGTCTTTGTCTTTTTTCCCCATAGGGGCCGGGGTCCGGAAAATGCCTGGAAGCGGCAAGACCCGAAATGAAATGGGAATGACCCAACAGGTAAGTCTTAGAAGGAAACTGAGCTTTTCCTATTCCTTTCCTTCTCTCTCCTTGTTCTTGTCTTTTTCTCTCTAGGCTCTGGGAAGTGGCTGTGGATCCGGATGATCGCTGCTGAAGATGGAGGCGTCCAGGATAGGTGAGAGAAATGCAGCGCTGCAGCGATCTTAGCGAAATGCTTTTAAAAAAGATGTCTTCCTTTTCAGGATCGTCGGTGTGATGTCTCCGTGGTGCTGATTTAGCAGTTAAGGTCTTTTGTCTCCCTTTGCAGGTGACCCAGGATACTGACAGGCGTGGCTGAGGTCCAGATGCAGGAGCTGACACGGTGAGCGTCCAGCTGCGAGGAGCAGAACAACGCGAAGCGTGATTTGCTGATCGGGTGTGGTTTAAATAGCTTTGGAAGGAGTTCCAAGTGTGTATCCTTCCACCGATCAGGTATGTATCCTTCCCCGACCACACCCGGGTGGAAAGTAGTCCCACAGGTAAAGTAGTTCCATTCAGGCCTCAAGAGGGCCTGGATGTAGCAGCATGGTCTGCATCAGGTAAGTGCACATTAAAACACTTGAACACATGTCTAGCTTTATGAGCCTGGCGCCTAAGGCGCCAGGACAGGGGTCCAACATGAGCCTGGCGCCTAAGGCGCCAGGACTGCATCCAAAGGGCCCCAGTTTGGGCCCGCTGGCACTCCCCTGGGGGAAATGATGCCTGCCTCTGGGGTTGCTGGGTCGGACCTGGCTCCTTGGAGGTAGGCATCATGACAGTACCCCCCCTCAAGGCCCCTCCCAAGGTTCTTTCCTCCGGTGGTTTTGGCTTGTTCGGAAATCTCAGGTGAAACCTTTGTACTAATCGAGGTGCGTGGACATGGTTACTAGGCTCCCACGATCTCTCCTGATTGTCCATATCCCTTCCAGTCAACAAGATAGAAGAGTTTCGACTTTACCACCTTGGAGTCTAAAATGTCTTTAACTTCGAATTCTAATTCCCCTTCAATTTGAACTGAATCTGGAGGCTTGGACAATCGGGTTCCTGGTTGTACTGGCTTCAAAAGTGATGCATGAAAAACTGGATGAATACGCATGTTGGACGGTAGATCCAGTTTAAAGGCCACTGGGTTGATTATAGCCTTGATGGGATAAGGTCCTATGAATCTGGGATTGAAGGTTGGCGGGCCCTTGAGGGGTAAATGTTTAGTTGCTAGCCATACCTGGTCTCCTACTTGGTAAGGAGGAGTTTTACTTCAGTGCAAATCAGTGTTTTCTTTATACTTTTTCTTGGCTTGCTGTAAATGACTTGCAGCTTCTTTGAAGGCTCGGGTTATTGTGGAATGCAGATGATTTACTGCGGGCATTTCCAGGGTCAGAGGTGGATCTAGGTCAGAGGTCCGAGGATGGTGACCATACAAAGTATAAAAAGGGGTTTGTCCGGTTCCAGAATGCACTGAGTTGTTGTATGCATATTCTGCGATCCAAAGAATGTCTTTCCAATTCAACTCAGATTGGTGTAACATGCACCGAAGATATTGCTCGAGAGTCTGATTGGTTCTCTCGGTTTGTCCGTCGGTCTGGGGGTGGTGGCTGGTGGATAACCGCACATCTATTTGTGCTAATCGGCAACACTTCTTCCAAAAATGGGAGATAAATTGACTTCCACGATCCGAGACTAATACGGAAGGGAAACCATGTATGCGAACTATATTCTCCAGGAATTCCTTGGCCAACGTGGAAGCTGAAGGCAAACCTTTTAAAGGGATGAAGTGGGACATTTTGGAGAATAGGTCCAGAATTACAAGGATTGTGTTGTAACCAGCACAAGGAGGCAGGTCGGTTATAAAGTCCATTGACAGGGTGTGCCATGGTGCCGGTGGAATATCCAAGGGTTGAAGTAGGCCGGCTGGCCTTTTCTTTTGAGCTTTGTTTTGGGCCCAAATTCCGCAAGACAGAACAAAAGACTTTATGTCTTTTCTCCAAGAAGGCCACCAGAAGTGGCGTTTGATTTTTTCCTCCGTTTTAGCGATACCAGGGTGTCCTTCCATTAAAGATTCATGATGATGGGCAATAACAAGTTCTTGCAATTCTTTACTTGGCAGAAACAACCTCTCCTGGAAGTAGGGTAAGTCATCCTTAACGGTGTAATGAGGACCCTTTTGACTCCATTCCAGTAAGGTTGAAGAGTCTAGAAGTTGTTTTACTTGCGTTTGGATGTCCTCAATAGTTTGCAATGAAGTTAAGCCTAAGATTCTTTGCTCAGGTATGATGGGCACAGGTTCTAAACTCGAATTAGGTTCTTCCATGCCAATCCGGGATAAGGCGTCCGTTTTTCCATTCTTGCAGCCAGGGCGATAGGTAATTACAAAATCAAATTCCGCAAAGAATAGAGCCCATCGGAGTTGTCGTGAAGATTGAGCTTTGGCCGTCTTTAAATACTGTAAGTTTCTGTGGTCCGTAATTACGGTGATGGTGTGTCTTGCCCCGAGAAGGTAGTGACGCCAAGCCTTGAAAGCAGATTTGATGGCCAGTAACTCTTTATCGGTAATTGCGTAGTTGATTTCAGGAGGAGAACATTTTCTGGACCAAAAGGCCACTGGGTGTAGTTGGTTAGTTTTTGGGTCTCTTTGCGACAGGACAGCTCCCATGGCCGAACTGGATGCGTCGGTTTCCACAATGTACGGGAGATCTGGGTGCGGGTGCTTCAATACAGGTGCAGAGGTGAATTTGGTTTTCAGGTCCTGAAAGGCTTGTTCGGCCTCAAGAGTCCATTCGAAGCGTTTGTTTTTCTTTAGCAGAGCTGTGATGGGTTGGACTGTGCGGGAAAATTCCGGGATGAATCTTCGATAGAAATTGGCAAAGCCGAGCATGCTCTGAACTCCCTTCACCGAGCTAGGAGATGGCCATTTGAGGATGGCGTCCACCTTTCGCGAGTCCATTCGGACTCCTTGAGGTGTCAGGATGAATCCGAGAAACTCAACTTCTGTGGTATGAAAAACGCATTTTTCAAGTTTTGCAAATAGTCTGTGCTGGCGCAATTTCTCAAGAACTGCCCTAACATGTTTTCTGTGCTCAGATTCTGAAGAAGAGTACACCAGGATGTCGTCAATGTAAACAATGACACAGACATCGATAAGTTCCCGAAGAACATCATTCATAAAGTACTTAAAAGCGGCAGGTGCATTGCACAAACCAAAGGGCATCACTTGATATTCGAAGAGCCCAAACTTGGTGCGGAATGCAGTCTTCCATTCGTCGCCTTCTTTTATACGCACCAGGTGATAAGCTCCTCGGAGATCTAACTTGGTGTACACACAAGCGTCTTTCACCTGGTCGATAAGCTCAGGGATCAAGGGCAGAGGATAACGATTCTTAATCGTTATTTGATTTAGGGCGCGATAGTCTATACACGTTCTAAGGTCGCCCTCTTTTTCCGGCACGAAGAACAGAGCTGAAGAGACAGGAGACTTGGACGGGCGAATAAAACCATTGGCTAGGTACTGATCTAAATACTGACGCAAATGCAGATTCTCAGGTTCCGTAAGAGCATAAATCCTACTACAAGGTAGTTGAGCATTGGGTACCAGATTGATTTGGCAATCATAAGACCGATGGGGATGTAACGTGTTAGCCTGTTCTTTCTGAAAAACGTCTTGGAATTCTTGGTATTCTGACTGTAACTGTACAGGGGTGGAAGTTGCTGAGGCTAGACCCATAGCTGGATTTCTTGGATAACAAGTTGGTTCACAATCAGGAAAACTTATCATCTTTGCTCGCCAGTCGATTCTGGGATTATGTGTTTCTAACCAAGGAATTCCAAGAATTACTTGAAATTGTGGGGCCTTGATCACATCAAACACGATTGCTTCCCGATGTCCATCCTGACCCACCAGTGTCACTTCAACAGTGGAATGCGTTACAGGCCCTGAGGCTATTTCGGTTCCATCTACTGTAGTAATGACATCTTGGGTTACTTTCGGGCGGAGAGGAAGCTTAATCCTGGAAGCCAATTCACGGTCTATGTAATTTCCAATAGCTCCACTGTCGATGTATGCTTTTATAGCATGCAACTGCTGAGGCTGTTTTGGGTCCACGAGTACCATTGGCATGACAAAATGCGAGGTCAAAGAGTTAGTTTTCAAGCTCGGCAAGCGACCCCTACGCTTGTCGGGCTAGGTCGTTTCCCGAATCAGGTGTCAATAATTCGTTATCAGTAGCTCCAACCACCTTCTTAGGTGGTTTAACTGGACAATTTCGAAGAAAGTGACCGGAAGTCCCGCAATACAGACAAAGTTGCATTTGCCGCCTTCTCTCTCGTTCTTTCTGCGTTAATGGTCCTTTAACACCACCGATTTGCATAGGTTCGGATACGTCGGTACTCTTGGAGTTCGCGTGGGTTTTGATCGGTATTCGGGTTTCGTACTTGAACCGATCTGCTTTTCTATTTTGAAGTCTGTGATCAAGTTGAACCACCAAGTCTATGTAGTCTGCGCAGACCTGGGGTGGGTTTACTATCTGAGCTAGAACATGGTTAAGCTCTCCGCGCAGGCCTCGATGAAACAATGTGATCTGTTTGTTTTCTGGCCATCCAGTTTCCACAACCAGTCTGTTAAAGGTGGCAATGTAGGGCAGAAGATCCTGATTACCTTGTCGTAAGGATAGCAGTTCGTTATCAAGGGCCTGTCCTTGAGAGTGTCGAGCGAACACTCTTTCCATGCTGGCCTGGAAGCCCTGAAAATTCTGGAGAATGGGATCATCCTGATTTACCAATGGAATAGACCAATCGGCAGCACTGCCACTGAGGTAAGATAGTATAAAGGCTACCTTGGTCTGGTCGTTAGGGAAGGCTCCGGGTCTGCATAGAAAGTGTAAACGACATTGGTTCATAAAGACGGCATATTTCTTGGGATCCCCCGCAAAACGTTCAGGCGGGGCCAAAGGCATGTGTCCAGGTAGATTGATTTGTACCGGGTTATTCAAACCCATTGATGTGGAAATGTCTCCAGAATTAGGTAAAGGAGTGTGCCCTGCCTGGGCCTGTAATAACATTTTGGCTAGGTCATCTGTTCTTTCCTTGGATAGGATCAGTTCTCTTTTGAGAGCGTTAGTCTCCTGGCGGGCTGAGTGCACCTCTGCCCGTAATTCCCCCAAAAGCTGGGCCAGCTGGTCAGTCTCGGAAGTCTCCATAGCGCCCGGGTGGGAAATTGTGGGTAGGCTTCGCGTTCTGTAACGCTCACCTGATTCCCACGGAGGCGCAGGTCTGGCTTCGAGTGCTGATGCTTCTTCAATGGTGAAGCGCAGGACTCTGAAGATGGACAGGAAGGGCCCCTCTACACTGGCTTCTCTGGCTCACAGGAATATTCCCCTGTGCGTAAAAAGGGAGTATTACCTACTCTCTGAGTTATGCTCAAGCCTCCCACTCTCTTCCAACCCTCCACGATACCCTTCCACGATTCCCCGTGAAGTCTCACCTTAGGGTCAGGAAGGATGAGCGCTCCATCCTGCTTCTGATGCAGGGGCGCGTTGAAACCCAGTTACTTCACTGGATTGAGGATTGATGGGAGTTCAGGTAGGCTTGACTATTCAGGTAAGGCGCTGTAAAAGTTCTGCTGCAAGTTCAAAAGTCCAAGCTTAAAAATAATGTTCATTGTCGTGTTGCAGCAAGCGCTAATGCTTATGTCTTTTTCCCCTTAGGGGCCGGGGTTCGGAATGCCGGAGATATGGCGCCGACCCGAAGTGAAACGTGCAGTTCCAGTAAATGACAGGTAAGTTCTGGATGAGCGCTTGGGTAATGTCTTTGCATTCGCTCATTCAATGTCTTTGTCTTTTTTCCCCATAGGGGCCGGGGTCTGGAAAATGCCTGGAAGCGGCAAGACCCGAAATGAAATGGGAATGACCCAACAGGTAAGTCTTAGAAGGAAACTGAGCTTTTCCTATTCCTTTCCTTCTCTCACCTTGTTCTTGTCTTTTTCTCTCTAGGCTCTGGGAAGTGGCTGTGGATCCGGATGATCGCTGCTGAAGATGGAGGCGTCCAGGATAGGTGAGAGAAATGCAGCGCTGCAGCTACCGTAGCGAAATGCTTTTAAAAAAGATGTCTTCCTTTTCAGGATCGTCGGTGTGATGTCTCCGTGGTGCTGATTTAGCAGGTAAGGTCTTTTGTCTCCCTTTGCAGGTGACCCAGGATACTGACAGGCGTGGCTGAGGTCCAGATGCAGGAGCTGACACGGTGAGCGTCCAGCTGCGAGGAGCAGAACAACGCGAAGCGTGAGTTGCTGATCGGGTGTGGTTTAAATAGCTTTGGAAGGAGTTCCAAGTGTGTATCCTTCCACCGATCAGGTATGTATCCTTCCCCGACCACACCTGGGTGGAAAGTAGTCCCACAGGTAAAGTAGTTCCATTCAGGCCTCAAGAGGGCCCGGATGTAGCAGCATGGTCTGCATCAGGTAAGTGCACATTAAAACACTTGAACACATGTCTAGCTTTATGAGCCTGGCGCCTAAGGCGCCAGGACAGGGGTCCAACATGAGCCTGGCGCCTAAGGCACCAGGACTGCGTCCAAAGGGCCCCAGTTTGGGCCCGCTGGCACTCCCCTGGGGGAAATGATGCCTGCCTCTGGGGTTGCTGGGTCAGACCTGGCTCCTTGGAGGTAGGCATCATGACACAAATGAGGACTCACCGGCAGTCTTAGCTTTGCAAGAGGCTGAGAACATGACGTAGGAGAACCCAACAGATATCGCAGGATGTCGAGAGTCCAAGAAGTGGTTATGGCAACTGAAGAGTAGATGCCGAACAACTGCTGCCGGCTCACCACAAGAGAAGGGGAATACGCCAGCCAAAGCCGGTGAGTCCTCCGAGGGGAAGTGGGGATGCCGGGGCGTATTGGCAGCATTACCTAAACCAAGGAAACATTAATGAAGCGCATGGAAGAGAGAGAGCAAAAAAGTATTTCTATGAAAGAGGGAACAGAAGGAAAAGACAAAGCTTTCGAGTTTGTGAATGCATGCGGTGCACATGTGAAAGAAGCCCAGGAAAGATAACATACCAGGCATATAAAGTAGCATAAAAAGCAGAAACCAGGGACTCAATTTTGGAGAGGTGCGCAGAGCTCACCTGAAACAAGGCCTAGCAGGGAAGCATGCCAGGCAAATTAAAAGTGTAAAAGTATTCATGAGAAAGCCCTGGCAGGAGAGTATACCATACAGTTACAAGCATGTGCATCCAAGAAAGTTCTGGCAGGTGAGTATACCAGGCAGTTGCAAGTGTGTATAAAAAGAAGCCCTGGTAAGAAAGGTACACCAGGCAAGCAGATTGAACAATGTATAGGGAATACATGAATAAAAGAGGTCCTGAGAAAAGCAAGCCAAGATTAGCATATAGGATTTGAAGATCATGAGAAGAAGAGCGAAAACCTGGCACGAGAGTACACCAGGTATCCAAGCAAGACAGAAAGCCAAGTTGTTTTCCACCTTTGATAAAGAGAAAGCCAAGGAAGTGACAGTGTTGAATAAGCAACCAATGGAAGAGAAATCCAGGAGAAAAGAACCACCTGCTGGAACAAGAAACTCTTTCCTGTTGGAACTTTTATGTTAGAGTTATGCTTTTGTCATTTTTGAGCATTTATAAACTGAGGAGGAAGGATAGCTCAGTGGCAATGCATTTTTCTTGGATGCAAGACAATGCAGCCCAACACAGGTTTGAATCCTGATCCGTGGTTAGAAACCACTCGTATTAAGCGTGTTATAAAAGAACAATTATAATTATCAGGGATAGATTATTATATTTACCCCTGCACTTGCGCGATCTCAATGTCACCTGGCCTAGTAGGATCGCTGTCTCTGTCTGCTCTCTGAATCCCCTCCTTTGCCTATCATTGATAATTATAATGATTATAAACCACTCAAGGCCAAAGACATTACCCATTTCACCCTAGGATTTATTTAGCTCGAATGTGAGGGCCAGGATAGTACTTTGGACATGGGCCGGTTTTGCTTTGGACATTCGGAACTTGACAGAGCGTTAGTTTTTGCTTTAGGTAGAGAAGCTCCTTTAGTGCAAGGACAGAAGCATTTCCCCACCCACTTCTATTTTAATAAAAGTCTTTGACTAAAACCATCACACAGGACAACTAATATCTGGGACTCTGTTTGAATCTTCCTCCTGACAAGGGATTCAGAGGACAGCGCCGCAAGAGGCGAGGAGAGGAGGTCCTCAGGGGGCTGCATTACAATATGTATATTGTAACTGAGGCATTGTCATGTCGGGCCCGCTTGGTCCTCAACTATTAGAATGCTCACAGATGGGTGCCTGGAAATGTCATGAGCTCACCACATGTGTTTATGACATACTTTTTACTACGTTCCTTCTTTTTTTTCAGATGGCTCTGTAGACATGAATAATGACTCAATGAAGTTCTCTGCTTGTATTAGTGTTGTACTAGTCAAATATGACTTGGGCCCTCATTACAACCTTGGCGGAGGACCATGGTGCTATTAGCACCATGGTCCATGCCGCTAAGGTTGCAATTCCGCCATGGTGGTAGGCGGACTTACCGCCCCATTCCGAGGTCGGCGGGGCGGTAAGTCCCCAATCCCCATTTACCCTTCCCCATTCCCATTTTTGCCCCATAGGGCATAATGGGAGTGGGGAAGGCGTTAATTACGCCACCGTAAATTACGGTGGCGTAATTAACTCCATGGTCCCTTAGCGCCATGGACAGGTGTTAAAAGCTCCATGGCGCTAAGGGACCTCGTACTCAGGCGGTAAGGGTCGGCGCTGTTTACGCTGCCGTAAACCCCTTACCGCCTGGGTCGTAATGAGGCCCTTGGTGTTATATGAACCGCTCCATAAACAAAGTTTTCTTTAAAAAAATAGCCATCCTTAAAATGCAGCAGGCTTGCCTACATATGAGGCTACACTAGTCTACAGGCACTGCTACCACATTACATGTAGTGCAAACATATTGCACCTGCTCACACCAAGTGCCAGTTTGGTAAATCTTTTGCAAGTGAATTTTCCTTACTTGTAAAAAAGGTACAAATGGGGGGGCTCCTAATGCACCTATACATTTTCTGACTTTCAATAGAATACTGCTAAAAAGATTTTAAAAGAGCAGAATTTGTCCTAACATATACATGTCTGATATTTGCCAAGCATTGCTATCAGATCCCTCATAGTGCCGCCATTCTCCACCTGCTCACATCACCTGACCATGAATACTACCATAGCAGTGTTTAGCAACTGCATGTCCCTTTCCTTCACAGAGAGGACAATATGTTGGTGCTGCTCATATGTTCTCTAGAATAAAGGTAAAAATAGGCATTACTAAAATATTACAAAAGTGTAACTTACAACAGTTGCTGAAATAGCTTGCATGTGCATCTTCCTTAGTTCAAAAACACAGTGAAATGGTTGAAGTCCTAGTGCACCTGTGCATTCTTTGCTGCTAAATAGAGGCAATCCTAAAGACAATACTTTTCCATACAGATGAAGCACTAGTGTTTCCCCACCAGTGCTATGGCATACCATATAGTGGCAACATAGTTAACATACTCTAGTGCCCCGCACATAACAGAACTTTATTCACTCCTCTTTTTCCAATGACTGGTCCTACCATAAAAATGACAAGTAGTGCTACTGAAACTACCTGAGCATTGCCACATATACAAACTAACTTTCTTTTACAATTGCAGAAAAAAAGTAGACTGACAAAAACAACTATCGAACAAAGAACACTCTTCATGTGCTCCAAAGTAAGTATATTACTATAACATGTAGGCAAAGGGCTTTTCCCTGACCTGAGGCTATCTTTGTTACTCTGCTGCTGTCCCGAGCTGCGCTGCGGGAGGCCACACCCCCTTGACCTGAATAGGTGGAGGAAGGAGGAGTGGGCTATGAAATGTGAGCCCAGCGGTGCAGTTCTGTAGGCAAAGGGTTGTTCACTGTCCTGAAGCTGTAGGCAAAGAGCTTTTACCTGTCCTTAGGCTGTTGTGGGCTGGAGTCTGCCTGGAGCTGTAACATTTTAACATCTGGCGGAAGCACGATTGCATCTACCATCTGGCTCCAAGCATTGACCCCAGGATCTATATTGCGACTGGGAGCAGGCGCATCCAGCAGATTCATTGATGCCAAGCTCCACAGAATGTTAAGGTGACTACAGGCTTTGACAGGGTGTGCCCTACCTTCATAACAGCCATGCTTTGTGCTACATTGTTTTACCATATACCCGTATGTGCAAATTGCCGGGCAGTCCTGTGTGAACACCTTATAAAAGCAGTTTGCCAAATCCCCCAGTTAAGTGGAGTGGGTTACAAGGGCACAGGTGTTTGCAGCCCGCAGGGTAACCGAGAACCAGGGGTGCTTTTGGGAACTGGTCACCAATTACTTGGAAAGGTGTTACCGGTTGACAGCTTTGCGGCTTCAGTATCTAAGCTCTGGCTGCCTTGGAAGTCCTCTTTTACTTTGAGTTGCTTCATCCTCTGGATTAATGTAGAAGGTCTTATTGGTTCACAACTTTGCAGCTTCAGTTTCTAAGCTCTGGCTGGCTTGGAAGTCCTCTTTTACTTTCAGTTGCTTGATCCTCTGGATTACTTGGGAAGGTATTACCAGTTCACGGATTTGCGGCTTCAGTATCTGAGCTCGGGTTGCCTTGGAAGTCCTCTCTTACTTTGAGTTGCTTGATCCTCTGGATTATTTGTTTGTTTGTTTATTTATTTATTTAGCGCTCCACACCCAGAGGTATCTGGCCGCGTTCATAGGTTGTTTGTAGTTTACAATTTGCATGAAGGATAAAGTAGAATGTATAAGAATTTACAGGATATTCTTACAATATTTACACGATCAGATTTAACAATGTTGTAAAAATCAGGTATATACAAAGTAGTAATATGACAATAATATGTTCTAGCTAATGTGATGCGTAATGAGTTTGTGCCGGTCATGAATCCTGAGCCAAAAGTCAACTTTTGGTGCTTTTCCTAAATCTAAAGAAGGATTTGTTGGCTCGTAAGGTTGTGGGTAAGGAGTTCCAGAGCTGGGCTGCCATAACAGGAAAGCTGCTTCCCCCAGCTTTCTTCAGTTTGTATCTGGGGACCTTCAGGCAACACAAATGCATGGACCTCGTAGGACGAGTCGATGGGCCTCATTACGACCCAGGCGGTAAGTTACCGCCTGGGCCGTGACTTTACCACCATGGCGTAAACTACGTTTACGCCATGGTGGTTGGCGGACTTACCGCCCCATTCCGACCTTGGCGGGGCGGTAAGTCCCCAATCCCCATTTACCCTTCCCCATTCCCATTTTTGCCCCATAGGGCATAATGGGAGTGGGGAAGGCGTTAATTACGCCACCGTAAATTACGGTGGCGTAATTAACTCCATGGTCCCTTAGCGCCATGGATTTTAACACCTGCTAAAAGCAGGTGTTAAAAGCGCCATGGCGCTAAGGGACCTCGTACTCAGGCGGTAAGGGTCGGCGCTGTTAACGCTGCCGTTAACCCCTTACCGCCTGGGTCGTAATGAGGCCCGATGTGTTTTTGGCAGGTTTCTCCATTAAGTATTTAGGCCCTGAATTATTTATGCATTTGTGAGTGAGGGAAGCAGCTTTAGGCTAAATCCTATCCTTGAATGAAAGCCAGTTATTCATATGTCTCGCCTCTGAGATATGTTGTCTGCTGTACTCAGTGCATTAGTCTGTAATATTTGAAGTTTGCTGACAATAAATTTGCTGGCACCCAGGTAGAGCGCATTGCAATAGTCTAGTTTTGAAAGAAGGAATGCTCTCGCTAGGTTAATGCAGCTGTCTGTAGATAAGAATGGTTTGCAGTCATGGATCAGCTTGCACGTGTATGCTGTCGCTGAGGCTGTGGTGTTAACTTGCTTGGGCAGGTTCAAAGCTGAATCTAAGTAGACGCCCAAGGTTTTTACCTCCTTTGCCACTTTGATGTCGATGCCGTCGATGTTAAAAGAAAGAAAGTGATTGCTAAGCTTGTTAAGTTTGGTGGGTGTTCCTAAGAGTAGGAGTTCGGTCTTCTCATTATTCAGGTATAGGCCATGAGAAGCCATCCAGGCCTGAACGATGAGGTAGCTCCCTCCTTGTCATCCTCTCTGGTCTTGCTGCCTTTCTCCTCGGTTTAAACTGCCTTCTTAGAACTGCTGCTTACTTGCATGCTTTGCCTTGCTCAGAGTGTGCTTTGCCTTGCTCAGAGTGTGCTTTCGTGCTTCGCCTTTTATCCATGTGGGGAAGTGTGATGGAAGTCAGGTGTGTGTAATTATCAGTAATTGTCTGACTCCCTCTGTTGGGACATGTCAGGTATACGGCTGTGGTGTTAGTCCATTGTTGCTCACAATGAAATGTCTATGAGAAATTGTTTGTGTCTGAAAAAGGGGGGTGGGGGTTTGAGCTTCTAGTTATCCTACCTGGTTGGATGGGGAAAAGGTGGTATAAGGAAGGGGATACTGCATCTCACCCTTCGGTGTCCCTCCTCAACCCCCGAATACCCCTCATCCAGGTGATCCTCCCGCACTGGTCCACCCCCAAGAACTGGATTCAATAGCGATGGCTGTGTCCTGGCCACCTGGATGACAGATCCCCAGGGACTTGTGGGTGAGGCACCTTTAGGTTTCTCACGGTTCCCACAGATTACAAAACCAGCCAACAGTGAAGATCACTGTAACTGACTCTGGTGCTCCATGCTCTAATGGGTCCCCATTATTAAGACCTCAGGGACCACAGGGTATAGCCATGGCATAAGGTGGAAAAAACAGGGCAAAAAGAAAAGGGGTAGGAAAGTAACTATCTGCCCGGTCCCCAAGGAGCCCAAACTAAGGTACGGCAGTAACCCCAACTACCTCGATCATAAAGAGAAGGAATCCCAGGAGAATGAATGTCAAGGTATGAGTTCAGCCATTTTTCAATTCATTGAAGGACCTTATGAGAGAGCTTAATATAGGACAGTTGGTCGGTGTTGTTAAAGAACTGGTAGCACAGAACAGATTATTGAATGGCAGTATCAAAGAACTTGGTATGAAGTTAGGAAGTGGGGCTGGGATAGGCCATAAACCATCATTAATGATGACGAGCAATGACGCAGGGTTCGGTACCATCCTGTGACAGACAATAACTCCTATCAATTTGCAGCCACGGGGTGCAATTCCAGCACTACACCTGATGTTCTAAACCAGACTAGATGGCCGTATACATTGGATAAGTAAGATTCTCCCCAATCCTCGGGCTATGTACCACCCGCCAACTGCCTGTGGCCCATTATTGATGTCATTAACTCTCATGCAGCTCGGCATACCTTAAAGGCTGGGCAGCAGAATTCTGATCGAATTAGTAGGGCACCACCATTGGGGAGGCGATCTGAATCAGGAGGTACAATACGATCTAAGGGGGACCAATCATGTGTGCGCATGCGTAATGTGCCCATGCTATCCGCAGATTCCCATGAAAGTCACGCATCTGTGAGAAACCTGCGGGTATTCTCACTCTTACTCCCCTTGGATCCTCTAGAGAGGTGGCCAGGGAAAGGCCATCACTATTGGATCCTGACCCTGGGGGTGGACAAGCGAGGGAGCATCACCTGGATGGAGAGTGCTTGGGAATTGGGAGTGAGGTACCTTTAGGCGATACATGGTATCCACCTTATCCTCATGACAACCAACCTAACCTTCCCCCAAACTTTATGGGTCATTATAAGATTGTTCCCCTTCATTCCCCTCTTGGGATGCATAACAATACTGAGACATGGAAGAAACGACTAGGAGTTATGAGGATTGCATCCTTTGCCCATTTAATTACTGAGACGAGGAAGATCCATGGAGGTCAGGCATGTTCTGGTAATGAGAGCCAGGCAAATGTAATTAATGAAACACACCTGCAGCCATTTACCGGACCACAGGTGGATAAAGGGTGGAACATTGAGTTGGAAAGGTGGAAGCAGAAGGTGCCGTGCGAGTGCAAGAGAAGCTGAGACGCCAGTATGCCGAACGAGACGCTGGGAGCCATGCTGGATGGTTGATGCAGGACAGAGATCCCACAGAAGGGAAGGCGGGCATCAGGCGCTGCTGGAGAGCGAAGTTGAGCTGGACACAGACAGTTGAACATACTGACACAGACTTTCCTTAGTTTCTTTAGGTAGGGAAAGATCACCTTACTATAAGGCAAGTTAGGCCTTACTTAATCCTGACCGTTTTTTAATAAAAAGCCTTTTATTACACATTGAATTTGTTGTCTATTTCTCCTTCCATGATAGCAATCTCGCACATCCCTGACAAACAAATGCATATATTGGATCAGGAGCTCAAAAGGGTGGGCTTCCATAATTTGTGAAGATATAGTTAGATGTGTACGCAAGCGAGGGCTGGATGGTTTATTCAACTGCATTAAACGTTTTTTTCCAATTGTCACTTGACTGAAGAAGCACTATTGTCCATTGATTACAGAACATACCCACCCAAGGGCTCTGCAACATGCCTGAGGGCATATTTACCGGCTCACATTAAGATTGGGGGCATTATGCATGAACAAGCAGTGGAAAAGGTCTCCCTGCCAAACCAACTATGTTAAATGGGGATCGAGCTGCAGCAAGTGAATCCAGTTTGGCCCTGAGGGGGGAATGGCTTGAAGGCGTCAATTGACGGTTGATGAGCTCCTTCCCCTAAATATGCTTTCTTGGAACATAGCAGGCCTTTCAAAACATATGTCTATTCTGAAGGCATTATGAAGTACGACCAGACAACAGAGGATCCTTTCCCTCACAACTATAGAAAACCAATGTGTAGGGATGTCAAACTTTAGTCAAAAACTACCACAGAAAACGGATCCTTGAAGCTCTGATTGACGACGCATTTAAACTAAAGAGATCGTTTTTCATATTGATTTTAAACAGAATGAAACCACTAACTAAATTAATCAAGAAACTACAAAGACTACTTGTAAACATGTGCAATGTCAATATAGAGAACGTTTCCAACTTCTGTGCAGGTGAATGGTTTCACACCAGAAGCGCAGAAGCATACTTCAATGGAGAGGCTTATAAACAAAAACAAAGATACCCAATTGCCATAGACAATAAAAGGTCAGGGTATGGAGTGGTAGAAGACACCATTATGGCAAGAGAAACCCTAATAAAAACAATTCAAAAGTTAATACTAACTCTCACAATTGATAAAAAATGGTTAAGACCTTATGCGGGATTGGCAAAATCTCCCCTTGTTAAATGCATGTGATTATAAATTCATTAGTACCCCTACTAAAACAATTTTCAAACAACCAAAATGGAAGGGTTTACAAATTGGATAATCTGCCCCTAACACGATTCCAAATATGGAATGCGGCGGATGTAACCACAAGCTATTCAGCGCCATGTAGGGCACTTCAAAACTAGTCTGAGGCATGATCTAAAAAGAGGCCATAGTCCTTTTTATAGAGCTCTACCAATGGGCCACAGTTGGTAAGAACATGTATAGCCGTTTCCACTTCCTTACAGCAGATCCTACAGATCTGCTCCTCTCTCGGGATACCTGTCCATGCTCCTGTATTGCTAAGTACATGGAGAAGATATAATCATTGGTATACCATAAAACGTATCAGAGCGGGGAATGGGACGTGGTCAAGTACTTTCGTGACAATCTTTAAAACTACCCTGATACGTGTAACTTTCGTACTTGGACTTAGCCGCCAAATTATTCAAAGATGTGATACGGTTATGGTCTACAGTTATTTTTGTCAGACCGGAGAGGTGGAACTCAATCAGGATAGATGGCATGTAAGGAACTCTGATTTCATGAAAGTGGTATTGTATTAGACTAAATTTGTAAAAGTGCATACTAAGGCCTGAGAGCATCTAGGCACTGGAGGGGATGGACAGTCTAGGAGTACTACCACAGCATAAAAGTATTACAAAAGATAGGTTTTCAGTACTTTGCAGAATTGAAGATAATCTCCAGTATCACGCATTGTGGCTGGCAGCTTGTTCCATAGGGTGGGTGCGAGAACTGAGAAAGAGCGACCACCTGGCCGAGCTCTCTGCTATCGTGGCACTTTTTGCAAGCCTTGAGAGGCTGAGTGGAGGCACCTAGTGAGTTGGTAGCGCTCCTGCTTATATCTCAGATATATATGGCGGGCCTGAGGAGTTAAGTTAGTTAAGTTAATTAAACTTTTAAAGCGCACGGTCACCAAAGGTATCTTGGTGCTAAGGGAGAGGTGAGAAGAACAGCCGGAGGAAACCACATAGGATTAAAATAACAGGGTCTTCAGAGACTTTCTAAAGGCTAGATGGCTCGATATAGCCTTGATCGTGGGAGGAAGGTTGTTCCACATTTGAGCTGCCGCAACCGAGAAAGCCCGGCCTCCAATGCGTTTGCGGCGGTATGAATGGACTACCAGCAGTTCCGCCGAGGAGGAACGCAGCGTACGAGCAGGATGATAGTGAACAAACCTAGACTGAAGATATTCTGCTCCCAGTCCGTGGAGTGCTCGATGAACAATGCACAGTGACTTAAACTCAATTCTACCTTTGACCGGGAGCCAGTGCAAAGCACGCAGTACCGGGGAAATATGAGCTCCATACGGAGATCCTGTAGCGACACGTGCAGCCAGATTCTGAAGGCGCTGCAGCCACTGGATTAAGCCCTTAGGTTGTTTGAGATACAGCGAGTTGCAGTAATCCAGATGGCTAAGCACCATGGCTGCAACAACCGGAGGATGAAGAGTGGCAGGAAGAAGCGATAGAACATTTTTCAGGATCTTAAGATGGAAGTGGCCTATCTTGCACACGGCAGAGACCTGGTCGTGCATTGAAAGAGAGGCAGAGAGAATAACACACAAATTCCTAACCTTTGTCACCGGGACCGGCAGATAGCCCAAAGAGGAGGGCCAAAAAGAGGACACCCAGAGTGAAGGATCAGGGGGGGCACCAACCACCAACACCTCTGTCTTGTCACCATTCAGCTTCAACCAGTTCCGGCTCATCCACTCACCTACAGCGGCCAGATGAGTGATGCATAAGAACTTAAACTTCACTCTGGTCTTTACAGGTAGCCAGTGGAGTGCCGCAACCTGTTTGCAGAAGGGGTAAGTCTTGGGGCATTTAAAGCCATCCTAGCCACGGAATTCTGAAACACTTGCAACCACTGTATCTGGTAGAGTGGTTGTCTCAGACAGACCCCATTACAATAATCCAGGGATCCCATAATTGCTGAGGTAAGCACTTTAGCATGGGAGTCGGAGGGAAGAAAAGGGAGGATCTTTCTTAGCACCTATCGTCTTACAAAGCCAGAGTTACAGACTGCTGATATCTGGGCTTCACGAGAGCCTGACACCAAGACTTTTAACAGAGGTGCTAGGGGTGGGGCAGCGACCCAGCGAATCAGGCCAGTACTGCTGGCTCCAACTGGTTTTAGCCATTGGGGAACCAAACATAGGGACTTCATTTTTTTCCCCATTAAGCTTCAACCAGTTGGAAGATGTCCAATTTGTTATAGCTGACAAGCAATCTCTGAACTTACTCGAAGGCTCGGTTAAAGGTGAGTCAAGATGCAACACCAGTTGGGTGTCGTCCGCGTAGGTATAAAAGTGTACCCCAAACTTAAAGATAAGACCAGCCAGCGGACACACACAAGGATTAAACAGAACCGGTGACAACGCTGACCCCTGGGGCACACCATAAGGCAGGGAGAAAGGTGGGGAGACACAGGCCTGGAAGGAGACAGCCTGTGTAGCCTAAGGAAGGAAGGAGCAAAACCATGCCAGCGGAGCCCTCAAAATTCCAGCGTGTTCAAGATGGTCAAGGAGAATGTCATAATCTACAGTGTCAAAGGGCGCAGAGAGGTCAAGAACAATCCACAATCCACCCCAGTGACTCCCACGGTCCTGAAGCATACCTAAGTCATCCATGAGCGAAATCATGACAGACTCTGTGCCCATCAAAGGGATGAAAACCTGATTGTTAAGGATGAAAACATTCATTGGTTCCCAAAAACCGAGAGAGAGATGGCGTAATTAGGGCCTCCATGAGTTTGATCAAGGCCGGCAGTAGGAATATAGGCCGGAAAGTCCCTGCTAGAGAGGAGTAAAGTTGGGGCTTTTTTAGGAGATGCGTGACAACAAATGGGGTACCAAACATAGTCCATACAATGGACTACTTATGAGGGTCAATAAAATGAAACATATGGGTACAACTGTAACTAATTATATTACGCAAAGTATGTTCTATAACTAATTATATTTTTGTTTCTTTAGAGACAAAAAAGCAAACATGATACCCTTCTCGCCATATCCAGCGAAGTGTCAATATCTAATATGATGCTTATTGCAATTTGTAAGTCCATTAGCCACATTCATAATCACTGTGCACATAATACTGTGGCCATGGCCAGTGTCCTGATTCTTGCCCGGGCAACACTGTCCCTGTATGCGTAGGTCACAGGCAGTAATAATGACCAGGGACTCAGCGACAGCCCACTGCCATTTTTCACCTATGTCAACGGCCCCATCTTCGGTTTGTGCTGTAGGCATGAGCAATGTTCCTACTCGTTACATAATCACTCTGCACATATTACTATGGCAATGCCCCCACAAATCTGGACACTGGCCATGCCCAAAACCATACTCTTTAGCCATTATATAACTACTTTACACATTTCAGTAAAAACTGAAATATGTATTTTTATTCCAAACAAATATATATTACTCACACTCACTACTTTCATGAAATATGAATGAATATACCCTGACACAGAACACATCCAAGTTCAAATGATGTCTGTGGTTCCTGTTAGCAACTCACAATACGCCCACAGAACACTACATAATCACTGTGCACATATTACTGTGGCCATGGCCAGTGTCCAGATGACCGAGGACTTAGCGACAACCCCACAGCCATTTATCACCTATAACAACACCCTATCTTAATTTTGTTCTGCTCCCCCACCTTTCCCAGACAGTCTATCATCCACAAAATAACCCCAAATATATTTTCCAGAGCTTTTTGCTACCACGCTGTCTGTGGAAAAAGGTCATGGTTCGCGGATCCAATAAGATTGAACGCGTAGAGTTTAGCTGGTCATGACTTCCGACATCTGCTCAATTTCAAGGGTTTTGTTGCATTACATCTGTGCAAATTAACTGCACCTTAACTAGGGTTTTTGTCAGTGAATTTCAAGGTTTTTCGTTAAACCATAGTTTTTCTATGGACCACTAGCCATGGCCTTCACCCATGGCCAGTGGCCATGGCCTTCAACCATGTCCAATATACATGTTCCCCCAACATGTTGCTTTTGGACCCTCTAGATGGCCTTCCGGGCCCACTAGCTATGGCTATATTGCACCTTAAAGGCCCTCATTACAGGTTTGCTGGTCCGGTAACAACAGTACTGGTAAGCTTGCCGGTACTGTTGTTAGCGGACCAGCAAACTACGAGTTCTACTCACGGGTGCCTACCCGCTCGCCAGGTCTGACCTGGCGGGCGTACCGGCACCCGCAAGAAGACACTGCCAGTAGAACCTGCACCATTCTGAATGGTGCCGGTGCTACCGGCCTCCCCATTCCCCATTGAGCCCTATGGGGCTCAAATGGGAATGGGGAGTAAAAGTTTCCGGCCCCTGGCAATGGGGAAATACAGGGTCCAACAGGGTCGTAATGGCCCTGTATTTCCCCATTGCCAGGGGCCGGAAAAATGTGCACGTTTGGCAGCAGCTTGCCTGTATTATAGGCCAACTTGTAATGAGGGCCTCTGAAATCTTGCCCCAATAGGATGCCCCACACCTAACTGTAGCTGTAAAAATCCAATTTATTTGTATTTATCTCTTTTTAACGAAAACCTGTTTCCCATAACCGTGGTTATATCAACAATGGACTAAAATACCCCCATATATTTATAAAATATTCATTGTTATCATGCATGTGACACACTTCTTTACAATAACCCTGACTATTCAAAGAATAGCCGCAAATATGTACAAATAACCCTGAATATTGGAAAACCTTTTTCCTCTTCCAAATGCTGTTTTTTCAAGTTTTTGTTTTCGGATAAGCTAAACCCGAATATTACCCTGAATATTTGCGAATATCCCCCATATAGAACAAACAAAATGATAGCTAAAACTTTGGAGAAAGTAGAAGGGGGCACCGTCCAGGGGACATCTACTGAATGCAATAACCCCAGCCCCTCCCCCGCACCAGGAGAAATGGAGTCAACACTCCGTGCCCAAGTTGTTTCATACCTGAATAACAATTGAGCGAACCACCATACATGCGCTGGCACGTATCAGTAAAGAGAAACACAGATATACAGAATTAAATAATGGAAAGAGTAATGAAAACTATTTAATGTTGACATTGGATTAGAACATGGGTGCCAACACGTGTTTCGACCAGGTGAGTCTTTCTCAAGGCACAAAACGAAGTTCCAAATGAGTCTGATAAATTCCTGGCTGTTAAGCCTGAACGAAGTGATGTGTCAAAAGGTGATGAATGTAGATCCCATGTCGAAGAAACAAAATAATATATGATGCCTGTTAGGATCGCGTTGAGACGCTGCAGAAGCCATACCCGTACTAGTTCAATTCTGTTATTGAATGCAATTGGCAGTTAGCCAAAGCACAATGTTGCTGTCCTTGATACTAAAAGCCAAGTCTATATATTATAGAATTCCGTTAGGAATACGTTGAGACGCCTCAATCCGGCTTGTGCTTAAAAAGTTAAATGGCCTTTAACAGCCAGGAATTTATCAGACTCATTTGGAAGTTCGTTTTGTGCCTTGAGAAAGACCCACCTGGTCGAAACACGTGTCGGCACCCATGTTCTATTCCAATGTCAACATTAAATAGTTTTCATTACTGTTTTCATTATTTAATTCTGTATATCTGCGTTTCTCTTCACTGATACGTGTCAGCGAATGTATGGTGGTTCGCTCAATTGTTAATCTTTACTCATGTGCTAGGGAGGGGTAGCCTAATGATTCACCATCTGCAGAAGACATCATCATATACTACTACTTTAATACTTATTGATACAGCGCCCATAGTCCTGGTAACCCCAATCTCTTTTTCCGTTCATTTGTTTCATACCTGATCTGGTGCAAATCCGTGCACCAGTTTGGTCTGTGCACCTCCCTTGTTCAAACATTTTTCTTTTTTTGCTATGGAAAAATGAATGGGGACTATGCCAAAAGTGTTTCTTTTTTGTTTTCTTAATAACTTCTTTATTTTTTAACAGATCTTTCCTAAATGTCCAGTCTGGTGGAATGGGATCAGGGGTGGATATTTGGAGGGCCTTGAGTATAATTCTGTTTGCACAATTTCAACCAAATACGTTGTATGAGTGAAAAGTTATTAGTAATTGATTTTTCAGGTTTCCTATGGAACTCAATACTCAATTTAACTATAGTGCATTAGACATACACCCCTTGACCCCCAGACCGGACACTTTGGGAAATATTTGTTATAAAATGAAATAGCTACAAAAAAAATCTGTTTTCAGCCTACTACCATTCATTTACCCATAAAGTAAAAGTCTACATTTCCGCTAGATAGAACTGGACCAGGTACGAAACAACTCCGGCACGAAGCATTGACTCAATTTCCAGGATGCACCTGAGATTATTTCTTCCAGTAGTTGTTAAAATATTTGACGGAGAAGTGGTTGGCCCCTTCTCCCAAAATGATAGCTATATCTCCCATTGTGGTTTGCAGCAGTGAGGCTTTCCAGAAAGCAAAAATCTGCAATTTCTCTTGTTCGATGAGAGAGATATGTGTGAACATCTTTGAAATGTTCGCAAATATCTGAGAACGAAAAGTGGAAATAATGCCTTTTGGAAGAGGAAAAGGGATGAAATGGCATTAGGCTATAGGTGGTGAGGGCGAAAGAGGACTCCATGTGAAATTGAGAAGTTGGTGGGGGGCTGGGACCCAAGTCCAGAGCTCAAACGTTTTCGTATATTCCGGGTTATTTGTCCATAAATGTTTTTTTGTATTTTTTACATTTTCAGGGTTATAGTTGAAAACGATATGAAATTAATGAAAGTGGGTCAAATGAGAAATAACCGTGAGTATTTTCAAAATATTTGGGGTTATTTGTAGTCTCTTGCTGATATAACCCCGGTTATCGGAAAAAGGTTTTTTAAAAAGAGTTACAAAATTACATCAATACAAAAAATATCACCACACAGTAGAAAATCAGCTAAAGCGTGCAAAAAGAGGTGTGGTTGGAGGAAAAATGGGTGGGAATGGGAGGACAATCCCATAGATTTCACTTAGCAATGGGACAAATAGCTACACTACATATATCATCCTGATATGTCAACCTGCATTGAAAAGCATTAGAAACCCCTGTTTGAAGCTCTCATGTTAAAGCTCTTGTTTTAATAACAATAGTTTTGGACTTACAGGTAGCGCTTTCAGAGCCACCTACTAACCAAAACTAAAAGGCTGGGCAGCAGAATTCTTCAGATGCTTCAGCCCCCAGTGATGCTTGCATATAAATTCCTAATGTCTTGACCTTTTCTGCCACCGAGATTGGCGTATCCTTAATGTAAAAAGTGATGTAGTCTGAGCTTAATCTTTTTCTGGCTAGAGGTGAACCAAAGATCATGAATTCAGTTTTAATGCCGTTGAGGCACATCCAATTTACCTTCATCCAGGCTTCAATGGTGTTGTAGATGGATGTTAGTGTATTACTGTCTTTGTTGTAGTCCCCACTGAGTTAAAAAACCAGCTGTGTGTCGTCAGCAAAGTTGCTGAAAAATATCCCAAGTTGGGTTTGTAGTGTACAAAGGCATCGAAGATACAAGTTAAACAACAGTGGGGAGAAACTAGCTCCCTGCGGAACTCCGCACTCCACTGGTCTAGTTGTTGATTGTTGATTTCCCCATATTATTTTAGATTGTCTATCTTGGAGAAACGAAGATATCCAGTTGATAGCTCCTTGGGAGCAGTTTCCAACACAGTCTAGTGCCTCTCTGAGCTTCTGATGATCTAGATGATATGGCATTTATAACGTGCCTATACACAGGTGTTTCAAGGCGCGATGAGGCAAGGGAGGGGGAACAGAGGGAAGACAGACAGCGATGTTACTAGGCCAGGTGTCATTCAGATCACGCATGTGAAAGGGAAGGGGAAAGAGAAAAGTGTGGGGGCGTGGGGGAAGGGAAAGTGCAGTACATGGGATAATAAATGAACAAGATAAATAAAAGAACGGAAAGTGCAGTACATGGGATCATAAATAAGCAAGATAAATAAAAGAGCGGCCAGCAGGTGGCAAGTGCAGGGTGAGGGCTGAAATAAGATCTGGTGGGGGGACTGTAGGGATACAGAAAACAGTTCCCAGGTGCAGGGGTTGCCAGTGAGACAGTGCAGGCGTGCAACTGGCAGGGCTTGGGCCCAAGATCAGAAGGGGCCAGGTAACCAGTGCAATCTCAGTATCAGCCAGGAATTCAGCAGGGCGGAGGGGGAGAGAAAGCAGAAGCAAAGAGGAAGGTTTTAAGGTACTTCCGGATCCGGAGTTGGTTCTCCTCAAGTTTCAGGGAGGCAGGGAGGCTGTTCCAGAGGGAGGCCCCTGCCGAAGAGAGAGATCAACCACCAACTCTTTGCTTGAAGAAGCGACTGACCCTGAGGGAGTTGGAGGCAGATAAACGAAGAGCTCGAGAAGGAAGATATTTAGGAAGAGAGAGTTGAAGGTATTGAGGCACCAGGCCCCAGAAGGCCTTGTGGCCGATGCAGAGTGTTTTGAACTTAATCCTCGCAGCCACTGGGAGACTTCAGTTTTGGAGAGATACGATCCCTGGGCTTGAGGCCAGGGACAAGTCTCTGTTGTGAGTGTCTGGATGGAGAAGAATGGCCTGAATGCACTGTGAGCCTGATTGGCTGCCTGCCTGCATGAATGTCCTTCTGAATGACTGGCTGCCTGAGCCTGGTGAATGAGAAACAGAACAGTATGGGCTTCATTACGAGTTTGGAGGCAGCCATGGTGCTATCAGCACCATGGCTGCCTCCAAACCGGGCTCCATTACTGGGTTCCTTCAATGAGGAATAACCGGGTCATTCCAACATTGGAGGACCCGGTAATTCCTCCTTGAAGAAACCATTCCCCATTCCCATTTGAGCCCCCATAGGGCTCAATGGGAATGGAGAGGGAGGTAATAACGGGCACATTATGTATGGCCCGTTATTACCTCCCTCTTCCCCTCGCGGGACTCGGAAAGGATGTCTGGTTTTACCAGACGTCTGTTCCGAGTCCCGCAAAGGGAACCTCGTAATCAGCGCTCCCGTAATGAAGGGGGCTGGTCCCGTACCGGCCCCCTTCATTACGGGAGTGCAAGGGTTATAATGAGGCTCTATATCTGGGGACCTCTCACTTACTGGAATTGTTCAGAAGCTGAAGTCGAAACTTGATGCTTACTCTCGAAGCCGAGCCGGAAGAAGAAGAATTGCTGCTGCTTTCCTTCAATGCAATCTGAAAGTTGTCATGCCTTCGAGGACTGATCCAAGAGAGGACCTGTTAGGAGACCTCTTCCCGAGCTACGAGCGAACATCGTGCACCAGCTAACCTTCACCAAGGCACACTGGAAGTCAGTCCTGGAGACGGAGACCAGAAAGGAATCTGAAGCGAAGTGCCAGGACGTCGAGGCCATCGACGACCGTCACCGTCGACTGAGGTTTGGAGGACCACTGTATTCTCATAGATCTGAGCCGCAACGCTCCATTGCCTAAGACATTTTGAAATCAAGGACTCCCTTGCTCATCACCATCAACCGCTTTGTCCCGCCGGAGAAAGTCAAGGTCGCCGCCGAACCGAGGAGAAACCGCCGGTGGGTTTCCCGCCACCCGAAGTCCACAAAGACACAGACGAAGATCCGAAAGCCAGCCATGGTCGAGTCCTGATCGCCAATGCCGAACACCGATGACCCGACACCCTTGCTGGGTCTAGGTTCTTCATTAAGTACTCTTTGCGGCAACAGACTCTCGTCATCGAGGTGCCCTGCACGCCTCGTCTTCACAGGACGTCCCCGATCAATCGGCGATGAGCACAGCTAAGGCCGATGCTGCCGTCTCGATGACATTGTTCACCTTTTCTTTGAGGAATCTCGACAATCCGTGGCTCCTGCCTTAAAGGGAGTTCACTCAAGAAGGATCCATCGCTGAGCTGACGTAGAACCCTCCTAAACCAGGTACATTGGGGTAGTATAACCTTTTTAGAAGGAACCAAGACTATATTAAACACTATATGGACTGGGCTTGATGATACACTTTATTTACAGGTTGCCCAGGTCGGGGGATCCTCACACAGAACTGTGTCTAGGGTTAGGGACCCAGTATTTCTGCCAGTTGTTTAACCAAACTTGTCTTCCCACTTACCTATTGTTGATTCACCTTACTATTTGATTTGCATGCCAGTGAAACTGTCAGCAGTTGGTGCATTTTAATGGAATCAAGCGTTAACTGTGGTACCACATAGATATTGTACATATTCATCATTTTAGTATTGCCAAAGCACAAAGTGTGTTATTGATTGTGTATATATTCTGAACCTTATTTATATAAAGAACTGTGTTATCACTTATATAGTGTGTGGACATTCCTTTGTGGGGGCTTGGAACTACACTGTACTTATGAACCAGCCTGCATCTTCTCCTGAGAGCTAAGCGTTGATTTTCGTCCATTGATACCAACAATAGAGAATCTTGGCTGGGTTGGTCTGTGCTTCTACTCTGTCTCCAGTCAGTCTTTACACTGGTGGCAGCGGTGGGATGCTTATGATTTTAAGAATCAGTGTGTAACCTTGCCACTTACAAAATATCCACACTTTGTGAATTTGGAGTTTAAGTGTGTACTAAGATAAGTACATTACAAGCAATGGAATCTATTGCAAATGGTAAATTGACTAGGATGAGCTTAGAGTCTCTCCAGAGTGCTTGTGAAGCCAGGCAGTTAGACTTTGAGGATACGTCTAGGACTGAGCTGATAGTTGCCCTGGTGGACTACCAGACTGATTGTGATGCTCTTGATGAAGGCGGGGATGCAACCATTGAGGACCCTTCCTCTGGGGTTGTGATTGAACCTATTTCTGGGAATGCCACCATTCCTGCTGCCTCTATTCCGAAACCCAGCAATGTTTCTTCAGGGAATTCCTTGGAACTTGAATTTCTGAGGATGAAATTGGCCTTTGAATATAAAAAGTTGGAAACTGAAGCTGAACTTAAGAAGAAGGAGTTGGAATAGCAAGTTATACTCAAAAATAGGGATATTGAACTCAAAGACAAGGGGCCTCATTTCGAGTTTGGAGGCAGCCATGGTGCTATTAGCACCATGGCTGCCTCCAAACCGGGCTCCATTACCGGGTTCCTTCAATGAGGAATAACCGGGTCATTCCAACATTGGAGGACCCGGTAATTCCTCCTTGAAGGAACCATTCCCCATTCCCATTGAGCCCCATAGGGCTCAATGGGAATGGGCAGGGAGGTAATAACGGGCACATTACGAATGGCCCATTATTACCTCCCTCTTCCCCTCGCGGGACCCGGAAAAGACGTTTGGTTTTACCAGACGTCTGGTCCGAGTCCCGCAAAGGGAACCTCGTAATCGGAGCTCCCGTAATGAAGGGTCCCGGTCTCGTACCGGCACCCTTCAGTACGGGAGCGCCACCCTTGTAATGAGGCCCTATGTCAGATTTGAGAATCTAGCCCGGTATATGCACTCAGTGCTCAGCATACAACTTCATGGTTTTCTTTGAGCTGCCTGTACACCCATTTAGTGTGCCAAATTGCAATCTTACTTACAAAATTGAGAATGAATTTATTGCAAAGTGGGTGCTTGTGGAATCTCATGTTCACATCACAGGTTTCTGAGCTAAATTAAAAGAAACATGGGTAAAACCTGCAATGGCCTTTTTTCCGCCGTGGCCTTCGTTTATTTTTACAATGGGCCTCATTACGAGTCGGGTGGTAAGGGAAGGCAGCCATGGCGCTTTAAGCGCCATGGCTGCCTCCCTTACCGGTACCGACTCCGCCCTGGTTCAATGGGGACTTACCGGTCTATTCCGACCTTTGCGGGACCGGTAAATCCCCATTGAAAATGTAATTCCCCATTCCCATTTGAGCCCCCATAGAGCTCAATGGTTATGGGGAAGTAGCTAATAACATTACCGCAAATTCCGGTACCGTTATTAGCTCTGAAGTCCCTTTGCGGGTCCCGTCCATAACGCCTGGTAAAACCAGGTGTTAAGGACGGGGCTGTTAAGACGGATTTCTGAACTCTGTCCTGGAGGGGCAGAGGTTCAGAAGGCCAGCCTAGTTTCTTGGAACAGGGTAACCTCTGGACAAGCCAGACCAATCAGGGTAGCGATGGCGCGGTCAAGACTAGGTCTCAAGAGGGGTGAGGGTGACTGAAAGCCCGCAATGAGCACACAAAGCAAGGACACGTACAAATTACTCCAAACAGGTGTTATTTAAAAAATATAGACACATTTATTACAAGGCCTTTGTAATATTGACCATAGTAAAGAGTCACGGTAAATCTCAAGTAAACCAACACATCACAACCAAAGTACAGTATATATACAATACCAAAGGGTCTAAAGAGTTAGATGCACGAAATATGCAGACCACCTAGATGGGGAGGAAAACAGGCAGTGCAAATAATAGTTAGACCCAGTCCGCCTTCAGAGGCACCTAACTAATAGGAAGTCCGAGCCCTACGAAGAGTGGAGCCTTGTGCTCAAAAGTACCTGCACACGCTGGTGCCAACGGGCAAAAGGGAGTCTCTTCAAGGTAACCAGGCAGTTCAGATCGGTGAGCAAATGAAGATGAACATATCTCTGCGACTCAAGCTCAGCCTCCACTGTGGGCAGAAGCAGAGCACGAGTATGGAAAGGCGTGCTGTATGACACAGCGGGGAAAAGCTATGGGCTACTGCAGGAGGGCGACCAGTTCCTAGCGTTGCTAGTCACCGGTCCCTGATGCAGGCAGACCCAGGCTTCTCCGCGTCAGTTTCAGTGCTGGCAGGTTCAGATACGAGCAGGGGGCGTCTCGTCGTCGTGTAGATTCCGCGGCAGCAGAAGTTAGAGTTGAGGATGTCCCAAACACAATGAACCCGCACAGATTGTTAACACAGCAGGGCAACGAAGCGGCTGTGTGTATTTCAGCCCAATGTACACTACTCACTTCAGACCTGGGAATGCCAAGTGTACGTATCGTGTGAGAGTGTCAAGGACTCGGAATACAGCAGCAACCTGACGGCGGTTACAGAGCAAGACTCCTGGGTAGGCTGGTCAGTCCACTGGCTGGCCCAGAGACACTTCCGAAGGCTTACGTGCAGGAGATGGTGAAGATGCCGAGAATAGTTGTTCCCACTATTCCAAGGGGTCGAAGTACCAGTACAGGCCTTCTCGTTCGATCAGAGGTAGAAAGGGTTTCACAAGGCGACAGCAGTGCAGAGGAGCAGTCCTTCAGCGGGTCACCAGCGATTCCTCGGTCCAGCCTCTTGGTTGCAGGATACTTGACTCCTGTATCCCTTTGTTCGTGAGAACTCAGGAGATCGACATGGTAGTGGTGTTTCCAGCCTCCTCTTATCCAGGTTTCCCTTCGCGCCAAAACGGAGGGGACCCAATAGGAGATCTGCTCACAAAACATTCACACCATACGTGGACCTATCACGCACCACGGTGGTCCCAGGCATTCATGACACACTAGACTCTCTGGCACCCAGGATGTGTATTGGGACCAGACATCCCAGCCCACATCCTGGAGGCTCACACCAGGCCTGTAGAAGCCAGTGAAAGCGTCCGTGTTTCGCGGGAAAGTACATGCCCAAATAAGGAAGGCCCCGGGTCGACTCGACCTGGGGAAGGTGAAGGGGGCAAGACGGTTAGCAGACAGGACAAAGAGCCTCGTGGTCTGGCCATCTTGGAAGCCAGGCCACCCTTTTGGGCTAAGCGTGAGACATGCGCTTAAACAGCCAAAAGGAGCTCAAAACACAAAGAAACGATTGCTGCCACCAGTCCCATCCGTGATTCACTTGCACCGTTTGTTAACAATCCCCAAGAGTATCTAGGGCCCAAAAATGACTATAGACCCAAGAGAGCAGTAACTTAGCTTACAGTGCCCTCTTGTGCAATGTTGCGCGAAAGCTGCAAACTGAGCGAAAGAACTACGGAAAATAATGTTTCCCGGTACTGACTGTTTTAAGGGCATGTCAGTATCCCCGTAAGAATGGAGCGAAAGCCCAGAGGAGTGCGGCAGGAGGCCGTGCTTCTCTGGCAAAGTCTAGATCAGGGTGTAAAACAACAGCAAAAATTTTAGGGGTTGCCACATGGAAGGAAAATTACCTATAATTATGAAATCTTTCCTAACAGGCGCCGCAAAGGGACCTCGGAATAGGGCGCAAAGGGGTTACCGGCACCAGGGTCCTTACCGTGCTGGTAATCCCTTTGCGCCAGGGTCGTAATGAGGCCCAATGTGTATAGGCATTGTTTTTCCTTTTGCTTGTAAAGCAGACATTAGGCCTCATTACGACTTTGGAGGTAGCCATGGCGCTATTGGCGCCATGGCTTCCTCCAAAATCAGGTCCGGGTTCCCTGAATGGGGAATTACCGGGCCATTCCGAGTTCGGAGGGCCCGGTAATTCCTCCTTCAGGGAACCCGGGCCCGGACCTTCCCCATTCCCATTTGAGCCCCCATAGGGCTCAATGGGAATGGGTGCGGGAGCTAACAACGGGCCGATTACGACTGACCTGTTGTTAGCTCCCTGGTCCCCTCGCGGGACCCGCTCTGGACGTCTGGTAAACCCAGACGTACAGAGCGGGTCCCGCGAGGGGACCTCGCAATCGTGCAGAGTGGGTTTAACGGTGTCGGCACCATTACCAGCGCTGTTAAACCCATTCCGCACAAATGATAATGAGGCCCAAGGACACTGAATGTCAGAGAATCCAGCTAGAGAAAGCTAAAGTAAAGACTTCAGCCAAACCAGTTTCGAGTGTCAGGTCCCCTGCCACCAAGTTTATGAAAGATTTGGTTGGTGTGTATGTGGAGGGTTCCGATATCCTTTAATGGATTGAAGCGTTTGAAATGGCTCATGGAATCCAGGATGTTGATAAAAGAGATTGGGCAAAGTGTTTGATAAGCAGAGTGCCTCAGACTGTATATGACTGTATTCTGAAGCTGAGTGTACCCCACCAAAGAGAAGGGAATGTAGACATACTATCAGCTAAATTAGCGCTCTCTCCAAAAAATACCATAAATATCCATGTTATCTACCATCCACCAGGAGCCAACACTGACTTCCAGTGTCAAGTCACCAACCTCCTAGGGAAGAATATTAAAAAATCTACTAAAACTCTAGTCCTAGGCGACCTTAATCTTGGCTTCAACGACCCTAAGGACAAATTGGCCTCCGCCCTCACTAAGCACATAGTCGACCTGGGCTTCTCACAGAAAGTCACTTTGCCTACTCATGCGAAAGTTCGAATTCTAGACTGGGTCATAGACCATAATCGTGACACAGCCCTTGTATCCAATACCTGCCTCCCATGGACAGACCACAACTATCTTCAATTCACCATCCCATCTGCACCACGTGCCAAATCTACTATACCAGCACCTGCCACATTAGCTAGAAGCACGAAAAAACTCACTGCTGTGAACATTAGTGCTTATCTCAACCATCCATGCCTATCACCACCTTTCTCACCAGACCCTAACGTCCTAGCAGAGCTATTTAAAAACACACTCACCAATGCTATCAATACTATTGCCTCATTAGAAAATAAAAAAGAGAAAAAATCCTTCCATTCAAATTCCTGGTTCACAGAAGAGCTCCAAAATATGCGCAGCTCTGAACGCCAGGCACTTAAATCATGGCAGACTAACCCTTGTGACATCACTAAAGCTAACTTCCAATCCATTACCAAAAAGTACAAAGACTCCATATTCAGTACTAAATCAGAAGCCTACAACAATCGGATCGCCTCTGCCAAATCTCAAACCAAAGAACTCTTTACTATCTTTAAAGAATTAACAGTACCCTCTATATGCACCGACAAGATCGTTAAAGATGAAGCGTGGTGCAACAGCATACAATCTGCTATGCTAAAAAAAATAGATCTACTCCAACACAAAATATCCGACCATTACAAAGCCTTGCCTAAACAGAATCACCAGAAGCAGAACCAGCCCAAACACATAAAGAGCAACTTTCCTAAATTCGCATTTACTGAAATCTCCGAAGTAGATGTTATAGACATCCTCAAACATCTCAAACCCTCACAATGTAAGGGCGATGTAAACCCACCCAAAATCATCAAAGAATGCGCAGAGCAACTTGCGCCTATCATTACCGCCTTCATCAACGCCTCATTCAAAACAAGCATAGTCCCAGACAGCCTCAGAGAGGCCTGGGTGCGCCCGCTCCTAAAAAAATAAACGCTAGACCCCACTCAACCTGACAACTATCGACCCATAACAACGGTCCCGTTTATCCTTAAAATACTTGATAAGGCCGCTCACAGACACATCCAACTGTATCTAGAAACCAACTCCATCTTAGGAAAGAGACAATCAGGGTTCCGCAAAGGACATGGAACCGAAACCGCCGTACTAGACTTAAAAAAACTAATTACTAATATCCTCGACAAAGGCAAGCCTGCCCTTCTCCTGCTCCTCGACCTATCAGCAGCATTTGATCTGGTTGACCACAACACCCTCACCAATCACCTCACGCATGCTGCACACTTTTCCAATCACACAGTATCTTGGGTCACCTCCTTCTTAGAAGGCAGAACTATGAAAGTGTTCTCCAACATAGCCAACGCAGAACCCACTATCATACATTGTGGTGTCCCACAGGGTTCCTGTACAGCTCCCACTCTGTACAATCTATTTACAAAGCATCTTTTTGATAAACTGGATGCACTTAGGATCACATACACAAACTATGCTGATGATACCCAGGTGCTCCTCACCCTCACAGGGATCTATCACCAAGACGCTGAAACCCTTCAGCAAATCTACTCTACTATCCAAGCCTGGATGGCCACGAATGGGCTTTGCCCTAATGGGGACAAAACGGAAATCCTAATTCTCGGCCAAAAGGCTACATTAGCCAAATTAGTTGCTACCTATGTCAACCTCTGTATCGACAACTGTGTCATTCCAGTTCTTTCCTCTGTCAAAACACTTGGTGTCCACATCAATGCCACACTATCCATGGACAAAGAAGTGAGTGCAATTGCCTCGGCCTCCGCACTGAGTACTAAACTCATCAATGCTACAAAGCCTTTTCTAACTAAGGACAACTGTCTCTCTATTGCCAGAGCCACCATAGGAGCCAAATTGGACTATTGCAATGCCCTCCTACCCGGCATCTCGAAAAAAAATAGCTAGACTCCAAACCACCCAAAACAATGCTCTTAGAGCAGCGCTTAGTATACCCAAAAGAGAACACATTACACAAGCAAGAAAAACAGCACACTGGCTCCCAGTTAAAGACCGTATCACTTTCAAAATACTCTCCACCACCCACAAATGTATCAATCCCTCTGCACCTTCATACCTATCAGACATTCTATCCAGAACGCTCTCAACCAGGCCCATCAGAATAGGATATACCAACCAACTCACAGTGCCTCAAATTAACAGGGCCAAGGCAGGAAGAACAGGCTTCTCTCATCTTGCCCCGAAGCTATGGAATGCCCTCCCTACCGCCCTCAGAGCCGAAATGTCTCCCAACGCCTTCTGAAAAAACCTAAAAACTGCCCTCTTCAATTAGCATCCACTACAGCACACCCACCACAGGTACCACCCTCCAGTACACGTACTCACGTCCATTATCCTGGAGTGCCCTGCCTGTATGCTACATTTCTATTATATCATTGTCTGCTCCTAGGACATTTTTCGTCCACTGTAACAAGCGCATCATGTCCATTGCTCTCTTCTGTCTGTCTTTCTGTATCTAAGCTGAGTAACCACTGTAACCAGCGCCACGATGCTTAAGGGCTGCTGTGCGCTTAACAAATGTGAATAAATAAATAAAGTGTGGAAGAAAGGGGTCCGTATGAGTGCATGAAATCAGCTTTAATTGCCAAGTTTGGCAAGACACCTACCCAATACCTTGAGAGGTTCAGGGAATATCAGAAAAGAGAGAATGTGTCATGGATTGACTAGGTGAGTGCTGCACATATGAACATGATGGGGTGGATTGATGGATACAAGGTGAAAACGTTTGTTGAATTGTCCCACCTTTTGTTTTTTTAGCATTTTTTCTGAAGCCTGTTCACCAGAGCTGTGTCAGTATGTTGCTGACCAGAACATTTTAGATCCATTTAAGCTGGCCAGGCTGGCTAACAAGTGGGTCACCCACTGGGTGTCCCCTAAGGAACCCAGTGGGAAGGACAAGGACAAAGAGAAAGGGGCCTCTCAGAAGTCTGAGGAGTCCCAAAAGCAATCACAGTCGAGGAAACCTAAACCTCCTCTCCTAAAAACCAAAAATCTAGTGGGGATAAGTATTATGGGGGTTGGGAGTAAGAGCAGCGGGTCTCCCGCTGCAAAACAGGCTCCTAGTGGATCCAGTACCATACCTCACATTCCTGGCACTTGTTTGGACTGTGGGGCTCTGGATCACAAGAAGGGTGACCCCAAGTGTAAAGATAAGGCACTTGGAGTCTAGGCTGTCAGCCTGAGCTACCCTTACCTAATGCCTGAGGCGGAGGCCACTGTTCTCCCCTCCTCTACAGGGATCACATTCGGTGCTCCTTTAGAGATTTCCCTAGGTTCCCTTGAGTCCTGGGACCAGTACGCAGAAGTACTGGCTACTATCCCACAAAACAACTGCAGCTTTTTGAAAAGTTCCTCCTGAATGGCCAGCCTTCTACTGGTTTGAGAGACACTGGGCAAGCATGCCAGTGGTGAACAGGACCCTGCTCATGCCAGAAGACTGTGTAGGTGCTCCTCTGAGAACCACCAGGTTAGATGGTGGGCCTCCCAAATTATCTCCTGTTGCCCTAGTCACCATCACGATTGTGGACAACACAGCAAAGCTTCTAGTCCTCGTTCAGGACAATGTACCCACCAAACCTTTGTTGGGTAATGATCTAGTGGAGATGGGGTTGATCTCTGATGGACTACCCCTGACTGCTGCTGCAGTCACTAGATCACACCGGGTCTGACTGCCAGTCAGGTACCCAAGCCAAAGGGGAGACCCAAAGCGAGGCGGAAGAGCAAGGAGGCCACCTCTGTGAAGGGAGCTCATTCTCTTCCTGCTGTTTCAGCAGCACCCATTGGGATTCGGGCTCTGGACGGGCTGGGTTCAGTGGTAACCCGAGACTCAACTTCTAAGGGAGAAGAGCCAGAAGATCCTCCTTCGGGAGATGTGCTCAAACCAGAGGATCAACCTAACCTTCAATGCCTGCTGGCTGTAGTGGGGCCCTCTATGGGCGACTTCTGTAAGGGTCAGAGAGAGTGTCACTCTCTCGAGGGTCTAAGAAAACAGGCCCAGGCACAAGGAGAAGTGCCTAGGTCATTCAAAATGTATTGGGAGGGTGAGCTCCTTGTAGTGAGTCCACTAAGCCTGAACCTGGTGCCCTCAAGAGGTTGGTGGTAGCCAAGGTTTACAGGTCCTTCCTGTTGCAGTTGGCGCATGAGGTGTCCTTAGCTGGTTGTTAGGCAGAATTATATGCAGTACCCTTTGGGAACATCACACACAATTAGGACTACAGGTGACAGTACAAATTCACCTTTGGGAGTAGCCTGTAATACACAGTAAAGTGGTAGCGATGGCTGAGCAGCCACCCTTATCTCAAAAGCAAGTGAGCAGTATCAGAAGTTACACAAAGGACAGCAATTACTATGATTCAAACAAACACTGACTCAAGGTTTCTGAGTAAAAGAATATACATTTATTTACACATCAGTTGTAAAACATTTCACTAAAGTAAAACAGTTTAGAAATCACACTCTTAATACACCAAACCACTCCCAATAGATTCTGGACAAGTTAAACTCAAAAACGAAGTGTGAGCAAAATGGCACTCCAAAAATTTAAAAGGGAGGGAAAGACAAAGGGCCTCATTACACGGAAGGCGGTGAGCCATGGCGCTATTAGCGCCATGGCTCATGCCGGTAAAATACCGGCACCGCCTTGGCGGAAAGGGGATTTACTGCCCCATTCCAAGGTTGGTGGGGCCGTAAATCCCCCTTCCGCCATTGCCCTTCCCCATTCCCATTTCTGCCCCATAGGGCTCTATGGGAATGGGGAAGGCGCTAATTACGGCACCGCAATTTTGCGGTGCCGTAATTAGCTCCGAGGTCCCTTAGCGGGTTGGTTTTTAACGCCTGCAAAAAGCAGGCGTTAAAACACCAACCCGCTAAGGGACCTCGTAGTAAGGCGGTAATGGTTAACGGCCACCGTTACCATTAACGGTGGCCGTTAACCATTACCGCCTTCCGTGTAATGAGGCCCAAAGTTAGACAAAAATTGAGCAGCAACAACAGGTAGGTAAGCAGGGCAATCTAGAAAGAGGAACTACAGTGATGGAATCAAATCAAAAAGGCTTAGGGCCAAAGTAAAACGGACAAAAGTCTTTTGCTCAAGATCACACAGTTCAGGGTAGTTCGCGGTTAAGTCTTTGCCAAGAGTTCCGGATGAGGTTGGTCGGCAGAAAAGTTAGTTTAAAGAGTAGAGAAGGACAAGCCCTCGGATTGACGAAAGGTTTCACACACCTTCACCGTGGCTGGACGAAACGAACAACCGGATTCGAACAGTACCTTAAAATGGAGAAGCAGCTGTAGCTGAGTCGGACGTTCCTGGCAGGTCCTGCAGGCTCACGGTTCCTGAAGCGACTGTCGGACTGACACAAAGTAGGAAGACTGGAGGGTCCTGCACTGCCCAGAGAAGAAACCAGCAGCAGAGCAAAGCAATGTAGAAAAAGGTGCGCTCCTTAAAACCCAAGCAGGGTACGACCTTCCTGGCTATCCGGTTCACTGTAGCACTGTAGCTCTGCAAGGCACATTCGACCAGAGGGAGGCCTGGCTTGGAGTTTGGGTGAACTGGTTGGTCCCACCAGCTGAAGGGGAGAAGATTCCTAGACGATCTTCCCTTTCGTTGGAGTATGAAGAATCGGACCTGCAGCAGGGCTTCACACGGTGGTTCAGTCATTGTAGGGGTCCTCTACTGGCAGCTCCTCTTCGGTTCTTTCATTCCAGTGGCGACTCTGCCTTTCCAGCCCCAGAGACCTGCTTTTTATGCAGTTTTCTCCCATTCACACAGCCTGGCTGTCAATTACACACCAGGGTGGCTGTCCCGCCGGGGCAGTCACCACAACCAATCAGATCAGAGTGCGACATGGGTCTCCAAGGAGACCCTGTGCAAGGAGTCCTAAACCCCTCCCACCCATCCTGTCCCCCCAAGACATACAGGTGCCTAAGGAGGGCTTCTGTGTAGATGCCCACGAAAGGGCGGTGAACAAAGGAACCAAACCTGGTTTGGCGCGCAGAGTAAAACACGAGAAAGACATTTTCAAAAAGAAATAGCGAATAAACCCAGCCGGAACCATATAAAAACGTATATGGTCTAGCGGGTTTAAGTTTGAGGCTACCAAGATAGCCTAAAACAATACCAAGGTTATTTAAGATAACCGCGGTAGGAAAAATAGGGTAGTTACCACTGCCACCAGCCAAGTCTTAATGAAAAGGGAGCAAATCAATGCTCCAAGAGAAACAGACAAAAAGGGATAAGTATTAACCCTTTCCAGTACTCTATGTAAGATAGTTTGTACTGGGTCTGCGGATTTTAAAGAAACTAATAAAGTCAATGGCAACTTTACATGTTCTGGGAGACAGTAGTCAGTCCCAGAAAATGGGTTCTGAGTTGGGAAGTCTAAAAGACAACCCTGTGTCACTGCACTGAAGGTGCTGTGTCACACACAGTAAAAAGATGATGCCTGTGGAGAAGGTGAGGCTCCACAGTCTATGAACACAAGAAAATGTTAGACACACACAGAAAAACACAGTAAGAGTGGGAAAAAAGGCTCACATTCTTGCCAGGTGAGAAAAATAAATCCTAGAAATCCAGCAAAGCTGCTGAGGGACTCAGTTGGTAAGGGAAATTTTGGTGGTGACATCCTGCTCTGTGCTCAATGGTGAAATAAAACCCTTGCAGGCAGATTGACCATCTCAGAAGTTTTGGGTTCTCCCCTTTCATTTGCATCAACCATCTCAAGGGTTGGTGGTCTGTCTGAATCACAAAAGTAGATCCATACAAGTATGGTCTAAACTTCTTCAGAGACCACACAATGGCAAAACCGACCCATAACCACTGTTCCCTTCTTACTAAAAATCCTCGACATGGTCGCCTATGCACAAATACAGAAGCACCTGGAAGAACACCACCTCTTAGGATCCAGACAATCAGGGTTCCGTCCTCAACACGGGACTGAAACTGCACTTATTGACCTGAAAGCTCAGATTGATACACTCAGGGACAAAGGGCAAGTTGCCTTGCTCCTCCTCCTTGATTTATCTGCAGTTTTCGATTTGGTCGACCATTCTGTCCTATGCTCACACCTCTATACAGCAGCACACTTCTCTCCAGAGGCCATCAAATGGATCACCTCATTCCTTAATGGAAGAACTATGAGGGTCTTCTCTCCTACTGCTGCAGCAGACCCCATTCCCATCACTTGTAGTGTCCCACAGGGCTCCTGCGTCTCCCCCACACTGGACAACATATTTACCAAGCCCCTTTTCGATGATTTGGATCATCTTGGTATCATCTACACTAACTACGCAGATGATACCCAGATCCTCCTTCCGCTTTCTGGAGATTATGAAAAGGATTTGGTCTTGCTAAATAGGTTGTACATCATCATTCAGGCATGGATGGCCACTCATGGACTATGCCTGAATGATGAGAAAACGGAGCTTATCATCCTGGGTACTACGTCCAGTTTAAAGAAACTTAGCCCGGCCTACAACTCCTTCATGATAGATGGGAACAGCATCAAAGTTGGACAGGAGGTCAAAACATTGGGCCTCTACTTGGATTCTAACCTTTCCTTCAAAAGACAACTGAGTTCCCTGGCATCCTCAACTACATACAGGTGCAAATTAATCAGCTCAGCCAAACCATTGCTGTCAGACACAAGCTGCCTCACACTCGCTAGAGCCCTTATACTTTCCCGCCTCGACTATTGTAACGCCCTTTACCTGGGGACTTCCAAGGCTACCACCAACAAGCTACAAACCCTCCAGAATAACGCCCGGAGAGCAGCCCTAGGCATCCCTAGAAGAGAGCACATTTCTGGACTCAGCCAACAGAACAACTGGCTATCCACCAGAGACAAAATTCTCCTAAAAAAGGCATCACTTACCCACAAATATCTTAACAATGCCGCCCCGATCTAGTTGATCAACAGATTCCATAGACAAGCTTCCTCGAGACCCCTCAGAACTGCATACAAAGACTGCCTTTCTGTCCCTAATTTCAAACTTGCCACCATAGGAGGTAACAGTTTCCAGTTAAAAGCAGCCAAACTGTCGAACTCCTTGCCTCCCAACCTTAGAGTAGACATGCCCTACCTGAAATTCCCATCGATGGTCGTTTCATGGCTGAAAACAAGGGACCACCAAGATAGCTAAGTGCCAAGGCTATCACTTCATGCTATCCGCACACTGTGTAACCTTATGTGCTCACTTTGTACTCTTGTTTATATTGTAAATATTGCTTGTTCTCCTCATTATGCTTTGTATATACTTCCATTGTCAACATGTACATTTTATATTTGTAACTAAGTTTTGCATATGCTTGTAAATGCTGCGCCTTGATAACCCCAGGTATATCTGCGCATTATAAATAATAAAACAACAAAACAAAACAAACAAAAACAAACAAAACATTCACGCTCTATGGTTGCCCACCTTGTTTCTGGTTCCTTCAGTTTCCTACTGATGAAGCAAATGGGGTGCTCCCTACCTTTCTCATCCAGTTGACTAAGGACTGCACCTATACCTGTATTGGAGGCATCTGTCTGCACAAAGAAGGGTTGGTGATAATCAGGAGCTCTTAGGACTGAAGCTTGACAAAGGGCTTTCTTCAGGTTTTCAAAGGCTTGAGTGCACTCCTCATTCCATCTAACCTTTTTGGAGAGGAGAAGTTATGGTCCCATAGTTCTCTATGAAATTCCTGTAGTACCCAGTGAGACCTAGGAAAGCTCTCACTTGGGTTTGAGTAGTAGAGGTGGCCCAGTTTTGTACAGCTTGTACTTTGCTAGGCAGTGGCCTTATTTCACCTCCTCCTACCTCATGACCAAGGTACACCACTTTGCTCTGACCAAATTGACATTTGCTTGCCTTTATGGTCAGATGGGCCTACTCAAGAGCCTGCAAAACATATCCTAAGTGATCAATATGTTCTTTCCATGTAGGGCTGAACACTGCAATGTCATCCAAGTATGCCATGCAGAAGTCCTACATCCCATTCAGAACCTGATTAACCATCCTTTGGAATGTAACAGGTGCATTCTTTAGTCCAAAAGGCATAACCTTAAACTGGTAGAGGCCTGCTGGGGTTGAGAATGCAGTCTTCTCCTTGGCATGGTCTGTCAGGGCTATTTGCCAATAGCCTGAGGTCAGATCAAATGTACTGAGGTACTTGGCTGAACCAAGTCTATCCACCAGCTCATCTGTCCTTGGCAAAGGATGGGCATCAGTCTTAGTGACTGCATTTAGAAATCTATAGTTCACACAGAATCTCAACTCATTGGATCCTGCCTTTGGTACTAGAACAACTGGACTAGACCATGGACTTGTAGAGGGCTCTATAAGCTCGAGATCAAGCATCTCATTGACCTCTCCTTTGATGTGGGATCTCACATGTTCTGACATTCTGTAACCTCTGCTTTTCACAGGTAGACAGTCACCAGTGAGAATCTCATGCTGGCCCAAAGGGTTCAAGCCTGGTGTAAGTGAAAACAGGGAGGCAAACTGATTAAGAAGTCAGTTGAGAAGAGAGATTGGGCCTCATTACACGTTGTGCGGTAAGGGATTAACGTTACCGGTAAGGGAATACCGGTATCGTTAAACACCCATGCCAATTACGACCCGGTTTACCGCTATTAGCAGCACCGCTAAGTACGGTGCCACTAATAGTGGCTAGTTCGCGGGCGCGCGACCCTTCATCCCGTAAATAGCGGCATGGCGCTAATAGCACACCATCACAAGCCATGCGGACATGGTAATAGCGGCATGGTAAAGCCCCAAAAACCCCTTACCGGCATGGCGCTAATACAAGCATCGCGAACCACCCGTTAAGAGAACTGAGCAGTGTTCCCACCTGCCACAGGTGGACACAATCAGCACAGGTGGAGGCAATGGAGACTGTGGCAGCACAAAAGGAGCACACCACACCCCTTCACACACCCCTTCCCACACCAAGATGGTTCCAATACTAGCAGCATTACATGGGCTGGAGGACATGATTGCAGTGCAGCAGCAACAACAGGCAACACAGAGGAGACGCAGGAGGAGGAGCAGGAGGAAGAGGGCAAAACAGGCGCAGCAAGCACCACCAGGGCACCTAGTAATACCACAGAGGCAGCCACCAATCCCCAGGATCCGAGCCAGTCCATTTAACCTAACCCCTGAGCAGATACATACCCTGTACCGTCTGGACCGGGATACCATCACCAGCATGGTGGACATGATACATGACGACATTGTGAGCCTCATAGACATCAGAACTGCCATCCTCCCTCTACTGCAGGTGGTGACTGTGCTCCACTTCCTGGCCACAGGCACCTACCAGCATACAGTGGGGAAGATGCCTGGCATCTCACAACCAGTATTCTAACGCACGCTGAACCAGGTACTCGATGCCCTCCGGAAGCATGCACGTGAACACATATTCCTGCCATGGACTGCCCAGGAGATCGCAAACACCAATGTTGGCTTCTATTCACTGGCAGGCATCCCAAGTTGCATCGGACCATCGACTTTACCCATGTGGAATTGGTGGTCCCACATAACAATGAAGTAGTCTACCGAAACAGAAAGCAATTCCACTCCATCAATGTCCAAATGGTATGTGACGCAAACAAGATAATCACACATTGTTGTGCCAGATATCCCGGATCAACCCATGATTCAATGGCCCTGCGGAACTCAACGATACCACACTACATGGAGCGACAAGCCAGACAACGATCGTGGCTACTTGGTGAGTAGCAGGGCAAGCACATGGCAGTGTGATTGGGGGGGAGAGATACATACTCCAACTGGGTGTGATTGGCAGGGGAGAAATACATACTCCAACTGGGTGTGATTGGGGGGAGGAGAGATACATACTCCAACTGGGTGTGATTGGGGGGGAGAGATACATACTCCAACTGGGTGTGATTGGGGGGGGGAGAGATACATACTCCAACTGGGTGTTGACTGTCGTCCGTAGGACAAATGGACATACAGATGTACGCCAATGTCCATCAGGGAAGGCCACAATGTACTTGAGAAGACCCTACATGCAATTTGAAGCTGCACAACATTGAGAACAATCCAGGTTTCCAAATATTACACATCCATCCACATCCACATTGCACATCATGCCACACCACATAATACACAAATCAGCAACACGGCGTCAAGATAGTTATACAGAAATAGCGCAGCACAACATCAATACAGCAATGTGCCCTTGAATGCATGCAAAGGGATCACCCCTAGCCATAGCATCGGACCACACACCTATAGCACCACTGAAGTGATGCTTCACAGCATGGCAACATCGATGTCGGAATGGTAGTACACTAGCAGTGTGGTACCAAATTTGCCTGGGCCCAGGGACACCTAAGACCTGGCCTCACCCAGGACATGTCAATTACTGTCGGAGGCATGATTCGGGCATGTGCACTTGCAGGGTCAAGCTCACCTTTGCACATTGCAGTCACACAGATCGTCTGCATGCATGCTGGTAATCGTGGATTTCAATCACTATGCAAAGTACATATGTGTGATGTGAACAGTAACAGGTCCCCATTCTTCCCCCCATACAGGTGATGCTGGCTATCCCCTGAAGAGGTGGCTCCTTACCCCTGTACGGAACCCACAGAACAGGCACGAAGAGGACTACAATCGTGCACATACCTGTACCTGCGTCGTGATTGAGCAGACATTTCGCCTGTTGAAGACACGGTTATGGTGCATAAGCAGGTCGGGTGGGGCTCTCCTGTACGGCCATGAGAAGGTGGCCAAGATCACCATGGCATGTGTCATGCTGCACAATATGTGTATCAGACGGAATGTGCCACTGCCCCCTGACGTTGAAATGCAACCACCTGACGAGGATGATGATGGGGATGAGGGCGGAGGTGACGGGGATGCTGGTCATGCAAGAGGCGATGCCCAGGAGGGACGCGATGTGCGACAGCATCTGATCAACCAAATATTCTGAGACACATGGTTTAAGTCTGTAGGATGGATATGGGTATTAGTGCACTGGTGTCTGTGGTGAGGTGCACAATGGGCCCTGTCCCCAATAAAGCACACATACACAATGATGAAGACAAAGCCTGTGTTTCAACTTGTCAACAGTGTTTTATGATCAAATCGTGAACAAATGGTGCATGGCCTCAACTGTGCAAAAACCCTTTCCCCACTCCCCCCACAACACTCCCAAAAACACCCTTTGCCCCCTCCCCCCACAACACTCCCAAAAACCCCTTTGCCCCCTCCCCACAACACTCCCAAAAACACCCTCCCCCCCCCCCACAACACCCCCATGTGTGGCTTGTGGTGCGTAGGTGTCCTGCTGCACATGTGCCAGCTAGTTCTTGCTGGCCCTACTTCTCATGGCCTCCACCGCCATTGGGAGGTTGGGATGGCGTGCTTCTCATGGTACGCAAGAAGCGGTGCGCGGGGGCTTGTCTGACGCGAACTCGCAGAGGAAGAGGTGCCCGGTTGATCCTGTCGTGCGGGGGATATTGTCACTCCATAGCGTCCGCTATGCGTGTGAGGACCTGCCTCAGTTGGCCCATCTCCTCACACAGCCTGTTTGTGCAGGCCTCCATGCCCTCTCTTGTCTGGCTTGCATACGACCTAGCCTCCTCCCTCAGACGGGCTGCCTCTTCCACATGCTGGCCAACCAGGGCTGTCATTTCCACCTGCCTCTGACTGATGGTTGACAGGTCATGGCGACTGCGTCCAGCTCTTGGGGTGGCTGCTGCGCCCTGCTCCATGGCTCGGCTATCAGGTGAGGACACCTGAGGGCTCCAGCACCCTTCCACGGTGTCGTTGCCAGATTGTCCATGGCTACTTTCTTGCGATGGTGGCCGTAGGCTTGGCTCAATGGATTGCGTGGGGCTGGGGGTCTGCCTTTCTGTGTCAAGGTCAATGGTGTCCTCCACGTCCGACAGCGGCGCGGTGGCTGCTGCCTCACCAGTAGAACCGGTGGCAGCAGAGAGCGGGCCCTCCGTGCTTGTATCCAATGACGGGGGGAACACTGCCGTGGGTGCAGCAGTTGTAGCAGCCGTGGCTTCAGGCCGTGTTGAACTGGCGCTCTTGCTGCCTTTACCCCTCTGCTGGTGGTCACTCCTCCCTGTGCCCCTTGAGGTGGTGGCGGTGTCCCCTGTCTCCTGTGTCCTGCCCTTTTTCTTGGCTGGGGGAGCATGTGTCACAGTGCCCTGTTCATCACAGTCTGTCTGTGATCCTGTGGGGAACAAAAATAGGGAATATCATCAGGGATGGTTCTACGTGCCTTATGCAGAATGATTACATCATGCGGCTCTATGCTTTGGGACCTCTTTAGTTGGGAATCCGGTAATGGGGATGTCGGGTGGGTCATGCATGAATGGGTCTCCGTTGTACGTGTTTGTGGTGATGCGTGCATGTGTGTGTGTTGGGGTGTGACACTCACATTGGCAGGGTTGTGTGCATGTATGTTTGTGGCTGGATCGATGTGCTGATTCTGGACTTAGATTTGGGGGGCCCCTCACCCTTCACAGTGCATTGTTTAATGTATACACTCACCTCCATCTGATGAAGTGGGCGCACCACACTCCATGTCTCCGACTCCCTTGATGGATTCCACGCCAATTGTGCGGGCGCAGGTCTTCTTCCACTCCCGGAGTTTGAATCAGCACCACCTCCTGTGGCCATTGCCAGGTTGTGATTTGCCGCCAGTATGCTGCAGACCCGGAGCCGTAGATCATCCCACCGCTTTCTGCAGTCCTTGACAGTGCGGGTGGTGGTGCCCACCGCACTGACTTTGTTTGCCACCTCTGTCCAGATGGCCTTTTTCTTTACGAGGGTCTCACGCCGCATGTCATTGGCGAATATGACATTGGCATTGGCGGCAAGGATATCTGTTAGCATGATCAGCTCCTCGCTGGTGAATTTTTCTTTGCGCTGCCGATTCGCGCCTTTCATGATGGCCTTTGGCATCGTCAGGTAATCCGGGATGATTTGGTGTTGAAGTCGTGTGGAAACAGGTCCTGGATGCTGAGGATGGCAATGGATTGTGTTTTTAAAGATGGCCGCCGTGGTCTTTCCCGTTCCTGTGCGATGACGCTATTTCAGGTTCCGCAATTTAACGGTCACCGCTAATAGCGGTTATCGCTAATAGCGTTCACCGCTATTTGCATGTAGCGGGAGGTCGGAAGTGCTATCAGCGCTTTTGTCAATGCCGGTAAGGGACTTTTTGGGGTCTTTTGCAGCATGGCGGTAGGGTCATTACCGGCATGGCGCTATGCTCGTGTCCGCGTACTCGTAATGGTATGCAATTAGTGGCCTCTTGCAAAGGCGGACACGTTAATAGCGCCATGCCGGTAAATGCCGTTTTTTACCGCACAACGTGTAATGAGGCCCATTTTCTCATCCAAAGGTTGGCCTCTGAGGAGGTCAGGTAGAGGTTCACTCTCCTCTTCCTCTTCAGCTGAAGCTAGAAGCAAAGCTCCCACTTCTGGTCTCGAGACATATGCCTTCAAACAGTTGGTTTGAAAGACTATGGGAGCCTCCTTAGGTCTGCCTAAGTCCAACAGATAGTTCACCTCTCCAAGTTTGCCCACACTCTTGAAGGCTCCTATCCATTTGTCCTGCAAGGCCCTCTGCCTTGTTGGCACCATAACTAATACAAGCTGGTCTTGAGTAAACTCAACCATGCTGGCCTTCTGGTCATGCCAATGTTTGACCAGAGCCTGACCTGCTTTTAAGTTATCACTAGCTTCTGCCATCATTTGTGACATTCTCCTCCGGAGACCTATCACATAGTCAGTCACTCTGACTGGCTTGGGGGAAGGAGCACTCTCCAACCCCTCCTTAATCAGAGCCAATGAACCTCTGACTGGATGGCCATAGAGAAGTTTGCAGGGACTGTATCCAACTCCATCCTGAGGGACTTCTCTGTAAGCAAAGAGAAGGCATGGCAGTGGAAGGTCCCACTTTCTCTTAAGGGGTTCCTCTAAAGCACCTATCATGCTCTTCATAGTACTATTAAACCTCTCTACCAGTCCATTTGTTTGTGGATGGTAGGCTGTAGAGAACTTGTAAGTGACACCACAGTTTTTCCACATGGCTTGCATGTAGTGGGACATAAAATTGGATCCCCTGTCAGATATCACTTCCTTAGGAAACCCTACTCTGGTAAGAAATACCAAGTAGAGCCTTAGCCACAGCATGAGCCGTAACAGTCCTCATAGGTATTGCTTCTGGGTATCTTGTAGCATGGTCTACTACAACCAGGATAAACCTGTTCCCTTAAGATGTGGGAGGGTCAAGGGGACCGACCATGTCGATGCCCACCCTCTCAAAAGGAACTCCCATCACTGGGAGAGGCACCAGGGGTGCCACATTCTTGGCTCTACTCTTGCCAGACGTTTGGCAAGTGTGACAGCTCCTACAGAATATGTCAACTTCTGAACCCATTTTAGGCCAGTAGAAGTATAAGGAGAGCCTTTCCTTGGTCTTTTTGAAGCTCAAATGACCAGCCAAAGATATCTCATGGGCCAACTGTAGGAACTGGAGTCTGTTGGCAAGGGGCACTACAATTCTTTTGCAGTCCCCAGGGATACACTAAGTCGGTTCATTGTAGAAGAGGCCATCTTCACAGCTTAATCTATGCTTTCCAACTTCTTACCCATCAAGTTGGTTAGCAGCCTGTTGTCGAAAACCCTCGAGAGTAGGACACTCTTTTTGTCCTCTGCTGAAGTCTGCCCTGTTGGGCCCACCTTCTGCCAGTAAAGACTGCAGCTCAGTATGGTCAAATGGGTCAAGATCTCCAACCAAAACAGTGGGCCTCATTACGAGTATGGAGGTAGCCATGGTGCTATTAGCGCCATGGCAGCCTCCATACCGGGCTCCAATACCGGGTTCCTGCAATGAGGACTTACCGGGTCATTCAGACATAGGAGGACCCGGTAATTCCTCCTTGCAGGAACCCATCCCCATTCCCATTTGAGCCCCCATAGGGTTCAATGGGAATGGGGAGGTAGGTAATAACGGGCACATTACAAGTGGCCCGTTATTACCTCCCTCTTCCCCTCGCGGGACCCGGAAAGGACGCCTGGTTTTACCAGGCGTCCTTACAGGGTCCCGCAAAGGGAACCTCATAATTGCGCATCCCGTAATGAAGGGTGCCGGTCCCGTACCAGCACCCTTCATTCCGTCAGCGCAAGGGTCGTAATGAGGCCCCCAGTGTCTACTTCTAGATCTGACTCTTCAGAAACTGGCTCAACCACACATGGTTGTACCTCACACTCTGCCTCAGCAGGTGGAGGGGTCACAGGTGTGACCTTGGACAACCTTGGGGATGTTCTTGTTGGTAGCACAGGGGTGCTGTCTGACTTTTTCCTTGAGGTCTTGGGTTTCCCCTTTGCCTCTTTCTTTCCAGAAATAGCAGTGAGCAACTCCTGTGGAGTGGGAGTGATTGTTTTTTATATCAAGTACTCTGGAGAGCCTCTTAAGGTCCTCTCCCTTGCAGGCCTAGTGAGCTCCTGTCTCCTCTTACTGGGAGGCCTGGGGATACTTGACACAACTCCAAGAGTTTTCAGGTCATTACCCAACAGGACTCTCCCAGGCACTTCACTCTGCACACTAACAGGTATTTTGACAGTCATATCATTACACTGGATTAGTGCTGGTAACTGGGGAAGCATTTGCACAGGGCCTCCAGCTAACTTGGTGAGGCGTTTGGGTGCCTTAGCAACATCCTCCACCTTGAAAAATGATTCATCCACCACAGTTATGCTGGCTCCAGTGTCTCGGATGTCAGGAGTCTCCTGGCCATTCACAAGAACACTATCTTTTTAATACTCTAGTATTATCTGGGATGGAATTATAGACATCTAAGTTTGTTTGTTCCCACAAGCCCAGGGACACTAAAGAAACACTAGCTGAGACTCTCATGGGTTCATCAGCCAGTAGGTGAAGGTTTCGACTTGCTATAGGTATTTTTTCCTCTGGGGAGAAGGCTAAGGAGACATTGTGGACCCCTGAAGGTTTACCCTTACATCTGGGATCCCCTTTCACATGGTCAGTTGACCCACAAACATAACATTTCCCAAATGTCTTGATGAATGGGGGTTTGTTCTGACCTCCATCTGGTTTGGGTCCAGATGGTATACTAGCCTGATTCGGTTTCCCTTGTGGTTTACCCTTATGTTGTTGTTTGGGGCACTCTTTTGGATTGGAGGTATTAGAATTCTCCTTGTTATCTTTCTTCGGCTGCTTTCCCACATCCTTCTTCTGAGTTGCCCCAGAATCCTTGTGAGTAGCCGTGTTGTCAACCCACAAGTCAGCAGCCTTAGCTAACTTCATTGGATCTATCTCCTTAGAATCAGCCAAGTGCTGTCTGAGCTCAGGAGAGCAGGCATCATAAATGGACTCCAACATAACAAGATTCCTCATACCTTCATAAGTGTTTACTCTGTAACCCTTAACCCAACCATCTAAGTTGTTCAAACATTCACATAACTAGGTAGCCCAAGGGGTACCATCAAGCTTTTTGAGGGTCCTAAATCTCTTAAGGTACTGGGAAGGGGTCTTCCCAAATCTAGCAATTAAAGCTAGCTTCACACATTCATAATCCATCCTATCCACCTCCCCCAACTCCATCACAACATTAGATGCAACAGTGGGTAACCTAGAGAAGAGCCAGGGAAGCATGATTCCCTGTAAGACCTTGAATACCATGGTTATATTCAAACATTGCCAACCAATCCAAAACATCAAGCTTAACCTCATACATACCCACAATTTCTTTAGGCATACTTGGCCTCTTAGGACTGGAAGACCTAGAAGACTCTGGAACAGAAGCATTCTCAAGAGATAACTTTTTCATTTCTAGTTCATGATTCAACTCCATTTCTCTGAGCTTAAATTCTTGATGCTTTTGTTCAGTTTGAGCATTTACACGTTTAAATTAGAATTCAAGTCTCATCTTTTCTAGAGTAATGAATTTGGGACTGAGTGTAGGATCTGGTGGGGTCCCAGTGGACAAAGGTTGAGGTTGCTGAGCAGGTAAGGGAGCAGTGAGGCCTACATTATGAGACACCCCTGCCTCTTCTAACTCATCAATAATAGACACCTTATCATCCTCATCATTTTGCACATTTCCTGGAGGGTCAGGTATTTCAGACCCACCCTCCAGACATTGGGCCTCATTACACGGATGGCGGAGAACCATGGCGCTATTGAGCAGACTAGAGCCGTCCTATCAGTCATTCAACATAGATGGTAATATCATTCGTGTCTCAAAAGATACCAAAACGTTAGGTTTCTACCTTGATGCCACACTCTCATTAACCCGACAAACCAATGCTGTCAGATTTGCGTCTGCATACACATGCAAACTTATCGCAGCTTGCAGACCATTCCTCACTACGTCTAACAGCGTTACGCTAGCGAGAACCCTTATTATGGCTAAAATTGATTACTGCAGTGCTCTTTATCTTGGCACCAGACAAGAGAACCTGAACAGACTTCAAACGACACAAAACAACGCCATTCGTGCCGCTTTAAACATTCCCCGACACCACCACATCACAGAAACCAGAAGTAAGTTAAATTGGCTACCTGTCAAACAGAGAATTTCACTCAAAACACTCGTCCTTACGCACAAATGCCTAGCCAACAAAGCCCCGATCTACCTTGGTAGTCGACTGTCACGCCATTCTACCTCCCGACCTCTAAGAACAGCCCAATCCCACTGTCTAGCGATCCCCAGATTTAAATTGCAAAAAGCAGGGGGCTCAAGTTTCCCCGTCTTAGCTTCCAAGTTATGGAACTCCCTCCCTGTTTCAATTAGAGCGGAAGACTCTTTCAATACCTTCAAAGCCAATACTAGATCTTGGCTTTTCAACCAGCTTTAAGGCCGGCTTCGCGCTTCCTCCTGACCTACCCTGACTTGCCGACCGCTACTATCACCTATCGGCACTGAAACTACTGTACATATGTATATAAGATCCTCTTGTAAATGTATATTAGGATTCTGTGTTATACCTGCATATCGGATCCCATGTGTAAATGTTTAATGTTTCTCTGTTATACCTGCATATCTGTAACCTTGTACAAATTGCGCCCTGATGCCTCCGGGCCTGTTGGTTTGCGCGTTATAAATAAATAAAATACAAATGGTTCATGCCGGTAAAATACTGACACCGCCTTGGTGGAAAGGGGAATTACCGCCCCATTCCAAGGTTGGCGGGGCGGTAATTCCCCCTTCCACCATTGCCCTTCCCCATTCCCATTTTTGCCCCATAGGGCATAATGGGAATGGAGAAGGCGCTAATTACGGTACCGCAATTTGCGGTACCGTAATTAGCTCCATGGGTCCCTTTGCGGGTTGGTTTTTAACGCCTCCAAAAAGCAGGCTTTAAATTCCCCAACCCGCAAAGGGACCTCGTAGTAAGGCGGTAAGGATTTACCGGTACCGGTAAAATACCGGTACCGGTAAACCCTTACCGCCATCCGTGTAATGAGGCCCATTGTTTCTCTAACAACCTTTCAATCAATTCAGACGTTTTGCCTTTAACAGGGGGATTCCTTTCTCTACACAGATTATTTTAAGTAATCCACAGTATAACTAAGGAGGGTCTCCTGACTGTAGCCTTCCATATCAGACATGATTAATATTGCTTTTTAGTGATGTTTAGCCTTGTGGTTAGTTGATCCAAGGTAATAGCAGCACTCTAAGTGTAATTACTATATTGGATCCTCACCGCTGTACACCAGTGTTAGGCAGAATTATATGCATTACCCTTTGGGAACACCACACACAAATAAGACTACAAGTGACAGTGCAAATTCACCTTGGTACAAGCCTGTACTACACAGTCAAGTGGTAGCGATGGCTTAGCAGCCAGATTTATCTCAAGAGCAAGTGAGCAGTATCAATAGTTACACAAAGGACAGCAATTACTATGATTCAAACAAACACTGACTCAAGCTTTCTGAGAAAAAGAATATACATTTATTTACACATCAGTTGTAAAACTTTTCACTAAAGTAAAACAGTTTAGAAATCACACTCTTAATACACCACACCACTCCCAATAGATTCTGGACAAGTTAAGCTAAAAAACAAAGTGTGAGCAAAATGGCACTCCAATAATTTAAAAGGGAGGGAAAGACAAAGTTAGACAAAAATTGAGCAGCACCAACAAGTAAATAAGCAGGGCAATCTGGAAAGAGGAATTACAGTGATGGAATCAAATCAAAAAGGCTTAGGGCCAAAGTCAATAGGACAAAAGTCTTTTGCTCAAGATCACACAGTTCAGGGTAGTTCGCGGTTAAGTCTTTGCCAAGAGTTCCTGGACGAGGTTGGTCGGCAGAAAAGTTAGTTTAAAGAGTAGAGAAGGACAAGCCCTCGGATTGGCGAAAGGTTTCACTCACCTTCACTGTGGCTGGACGAAACGAACAACCGGATTCGAACAGTACCTTAAAATGGAGAAGCAGCTGTAGCTGAGGTGGACGTTCCTGGCAGGTCCTGCAGGCTCACGGTTCCTGAAGCGACTGTCGGACTGACACGAAGTAGGAAGACTGGAGGGTCCTGCACTGCCCAGGGAAGAAACAAGCAGCAGTGCAAAGCAACAAAGAAAAAGGTGCGCTCCTTAAAACCCAAGCAGGGTACGACCTTCCTGGCTATCCGGTTCACTGTAGCTCTGCATAGCAAATTCGACCAGAGGAGGGAGGCCTGGCTTGGAGTTTGGGTGAACTGGTTGGTCCCACCAGCTCAAGGGAAGAAGATTCCTAGACGATCTTTCCTGTCGTTCGAGTATGAAGATTCGGACCTGCAGCAGGGCTTCACCGGGTGGTTCAGTCATTGTAGGGGTCCTCTTCTGTCAGCTCTTCGGTTCTTTCGGTCCAGTGGCGACTATGCCTTTCCAGCCCCAGAGACCTGCTTTTTATGCAGTTTCCCCCCATTCACACAGCCTGGCTGTCAATCACACAGCAGGGTGGCTGTCCCGCTGGGACGGTCACCACAACCAATCAGATCAGAGTGCAACATGGGTCTCCAAGGAGACCCTGTGCAGGGAGTCCTAAACCCCTCCCTCAGATCCTGTCCCCCCAGACATACAGGCGCCTAAGTAGGGCTTCTGTGTAGAAGCCCGTGAAAGGACGGTGAACAAAGGAACCAAACCTGGTTTGGCGCGCAGAGTAAAACACGAGAAAGACATTTTCAAAAAGAAGTGGCGAATAAACTCAGCCGGAACCATATAAAAACGTAAATGGTCTAGCGTGTTTAAGTTCTAGGCTACCAAGATAGCCTAAAACAATACCGCGGTTATTTAAGATAACCGCGGTAGGAGAAAAATAGGGTAGTTACCACTGCCACCAGCCAAGTCTTGATGAAAAGGGAGCGAAACAGTGCTCCAAGAGAAACAGACAAAAAGGGATAAATATTAACCCTTTCCTGTACTCCATGTTAGGTGGGGTGTACTGGGTCTGTGGATTAAAGAGACTAAATAAAGTTAATGGCAACTTTATCTGTTCTGGGAGACAGTAGTCAGTCCCAGAAAATGGAGTCTGAGTTGGGAAGTCTAAAAGACAACCCTGTGTTACTGCACTGAGGGTGCTGTGTAACACACAATAAAAAGATGATGCCTGTGGTGTAGGTGAGGCTCCATAGTCCATGAACATACAAAAATGAAAAACACATACAGCCAAACACATGTAAGAGTGGGAAAAAAGGCTCACACTCTTACCAGGTGAAAAAAAGAAATCCTAGAAATCCAGCAAAGCTGCTGTGGGGCTCAACAGGTAAGGGAAATTAGCCATTTTGGAGAATTCTCCCTAACACTGGTCATCTTGGGACCAAGAAGACTAAGCTCTCTGCCCATTTCTACTGGCACCGGATGGGGGTAGAGGTGGAGGCCCACTGCTGGACCTGTCCCACTTGTCAATTGTCTGGCAAGACTGGATGCAGTGTCATTGCCCCACTGCAGCCTTTGCCAGTGGTTGGCACACCATTTGAGAGGGTTGGCATCGACATTGTCAGTCCCCTTGACCCTCCCACATCAGGTGGACATTGGTTCATCCTGGTCCTGGTTGATCATGCCATCAGGTACCCTGCGGCTATACCCCTTCGGGCTATTACTGCCAAGGTGGTTTCCAGGGCTCTCCTGGGCATTTTAACCAGAGTTGGATTCCCTAAGGAGGTGGTCTCTGACAGAGGGACCAACTTCATGTCTAGTAACCTGCAAGCGATGTGGAAGGAATGTGAAGTAACATATGATGTAGCAATAAAGAGTCAGGACACAGCTGAGATGTAAACCAAGTTATTATTAGAGAAAAACAAACAGCAGAATACAGTAATACAGAATGACAAGAGACAGGTGTCAGAGAGCTCTCCCGGTGTTCGGTCAGAGCTCATTTTATACAGCCTGGAAAGTTTCCATGACGTTTGCAGACATTTAGTAATACTAGGAAGCAGACATCTGTGAAGAAACCTGGCGGTTACTGCACGGGACATTGTGTCACAAGATCAGTACGCAACATTGGCGTAAACACCGGAATACTCTGTATAAGGTTATATTTGTACACAGCTAGGGAAAGGTGCGGGGAGCTGGTGTCTCGCGGATCCCGAGGGCAGCATTAGGTTGTGGCCTGCTGAGCCAAGGTGGGTTGTGGGCATGCCAGGAGAGACGGGTGTAGCAAGAGGCCTCATGCTAGGCCATGGTGAAGTATCTGGGGCCTCTCAGGGGAGGGTGATTGCTAGGAGGTATAGTAGCAACTCAATCCTGCCGCATAAACCCCCCATTTGGTCATCCCAGTGACAGGGTAAAGACCACAGGGTGCAGGTTGTCCTTTTGGGAGGGATGGTACTGGAGAAGGAGGTGTAGCAGTGTACACTTGGCAGTGTATACTGTAATGGGGGACATCTAAGGCCAGTCAAATTGAGGAAAAAACATCAGGGTGAAAGGAATTCTTTCGCAAGCGTGTGTTGGGGTGTGTGCCCAGACATAACAATCTGAGGCATCCAGTAGATGGGCATATGTCCTTGAGAAATATGAGGAATGTATTGGTACCTGGGGACATGAATACTGAAGTGCTGGGCAGTCGTCCCAGAAAAACAGTCAGTAGGGGTAACACAATAGGCATGTGATCAGAGAAACATAATTTTTGCAGTGGCAATAATATTCCTAACTGTCCATCCCTATACAGAATGGGACCTTATGACCAAAAGTTCCAAGCAATTTTGGTGATCCCAGGACCTGGGAAGCCGGAGATAGCAGACAGCAAAGTTCAGGAAGCCAGCAGGGTAGATGCTTGATAAGGCGTGGAGCAGAAAGGTAGACAGGTGGCGTGCAGAAAATGTTTGTGGGTTTGCAGCTCTGCTGGAAAATAGGATGCCCAATAAATAAGGCAGAGGATTCAAAGAGCCAGTATACAGACAAGCTAGGAGGCAAAGACCCTGGCACGTCACAAGGGTCAGGTGGAGCTTGTCTGTGATGCAGGAGAAGGAGCAAAGGCTCACTCAGCGCTCCCCCCCCCCCAGACCTCTGGTTCTGGTGGGCCCTGGTGCCTATATTCCAGGTCTGCAGCTTTATTATGTCTGCATGAAGAAGAAACACATTTTGAGAGCGTTGTGCCACCCGCCGAAGGCAGAAGGCAGGTGTAGCAGTACGTCACTTCGCTTTACCTGCCGGTGGCAGTGGTGCTGGTGGCATTACTCCATAAATTATACCTCTGTACTGGTATCGGAGTGTCGTCGTCTAGAAGTGCAGGATGGGGTGATCCACAGATTCTGTCCTCTGTGGCCCCGGTGGGCAGCTGCAGAGGGGTGTCTTTGTCCTGGACCCCTGTAGGTGGCAGCTGTGCTGGTGTTTCCGGCATCACTGGTGGCAAGGTGGCGTTGTCCTTGTCTTTTGACTCTGGCTTTCTGTCAGCCTGTGGCGCTTTCTTTACAAAGTGGCAGGCACGGACCCAGGCGTCCAGTCCTCTGCAACGGCCTGCAGTGTGGGTTGTCAGCAGGACCTGGTAGGAATCCTTTTGCAGATGAACATTCGGGACCAAGCAGTCTCCTGGCAGGAGGCTGTGGCACGATGCTTCAGGTGGCCGAGGACGTTCTTCTTGTATATGTTTGTTTGTTTGTTTATTTTACTTATATAGCGCACCTGACCCAGGGGTATCTGGGCGCTCTTGAGGCAAGTAGAATGTTACAGACAGCAGCAGTGTCAATAGGAATACAGCAAGTATACAGAATGTACATACATGGAAAATAAGTACAGTTGCAAGTAGTTAACAGGAGACATTTGGAAACATAGGCAGTGATAAAAGGTTACAGTTCCAGTGTGTTTTTACATGGCTAGAAGAATAAGCAAGACACATGTAGAGAAACAGTTATTCTACTGATAGCTAAAGTGTAAGCAAACCAAATGTGCAGTTGCAACTAGATGTGACAGGAAGGGACTAGTCGGATGGATAATTTGATTATTTATAAGGTGATGTTGATAAATAAAATAAATGTGTCTTAGTGTTAATTAGTTCTTGCTGAGTAACCAAGAGATGACACTTCTCCTGAAATTGGAGAATACTTGGATAGATTTAATGTCAGATGGGAGGGTCTTTCACAGTTGGGAGGCCATGACCGGAAAACTAGATCCACCTGATCATTTTAGGTTGTATCTTGGGACCACCAGGCAGGATGGGTTAGATGATCTGGTAGTTCGTGTGGATGATCTCAAGGTGAATTTTTCAGTGAGGTATGGAGGGGCTATATGGTTCAGTGCTTTAAACGTAAGACATTGGGCCTCATTACAAGTGAGGCGGAATGGGTAAACAGGACCCGCTAAAGGAGGCGGACCCGTTAAACCCGTTCCGTCTCATTACAAGCTCCCCTCGCAGGACCCGGTAAGTAATGCCTGGTCAAACCAGCCGTGCTTACCGGGTCCCGCGAGGGGAAGAGGGAACAAACAACGGGCCGCTCATAATCGGCCCGTTGTTTGCTCTCTCCCCCATTCCCATACAGCCCTATGGGGGCTGAAATGGGAATGGGGAGGTCCAGGTCCGGGTTCCTGGAGGGAGGAATTACCGGGCCCTCCGAACTCGTAATGGCCCGGTGATTCCCCATTCTGGGAACCCGGACCCGGACCCGATTTTGGCAGCATGGCTACCGCCAGAATCGTAATGAGGCCCATAGAGTTTTAAGTTTAATCTTTTCTTTTATAGAGAGCCATTTGCACTGTTTTCTAGTGGCTGAGATGTGCTCTCTTCTCGGTATATTTAGTGCAGCTCTAAGGGCACTGTTCTGCATTATTTGTAATTTGTTGAGTACAGTCTTATTAGCACCTAAGTAGAGACCATTACAATAGTCCAGTTTGGCCAATATAAGTGCTCTTGCTAGTATGAGACAACTTTCTGTTGACAGCAATGGTCTACAGGACCTTATCAACTTGCCTGTGTAGGCAGTAGCTGAGGCGGTCATGTTCACTTGTTTGCTTAGGTTGGAGGTAGCGTCAAGATAAAAGCCTAAGGTTTTTACTTCTTTGGTGATTGGGATGTTGTTCCCATCTATATTGAGAGTGATGTATTTAGGGCTTATTTTGTTTATATTGGCTGGTGAACCGACCAGGAGGAGTTCCGGTTCGTCGTCATTCAGGCAGAGACCGTGGACGGCCATCCATGCCTGAATGATTGTGTGGATTTCGTTCACACAATGTACATCTGTGTCATAGATTCCTGTAATGGGTAGGAGTATCTGGGTGTCATCTGCATAGTTTGTGTAGGTGACACCCAGACGGTCCAGTTCGTCAAACAGCGGCTTTGTAAAGATGTTATACAAAGTTGGCGATACGCATAATCCTTGGGGGACACCTCAGGTAATGGGTATAGGGTCAGCAGATGCAGGCGGCGAGAAGACACGCATGGTCCTATTATTTAGGAAAGATTGAATCCACGTGATGGCGGTCTTGGAGAAGTGGGATGCCGAGGCGAGGTGATCACAAAGTACCTTGTGGTCAACCAAGTCGAATGCCGCTGACAGGTCCAAGAAGAGCGGGATTGCAAGACTTCTTTTATCTTTGAGTTCGTCAATCTGGCCTTTGAGGTCAATAACGGCAGTTTCTGTTCCGTGTTGCGGTCTAAATCCAGATTGCCAGGTTCCCAGGAGTTTGTTGGTCTCTAGATAGTCTTGGGTTTGCAAATATGCAACCCTGTCTAGGATTTTTAACATAACAAGAAAGGCACCCTAGTAATAGGTCTGTAGTTTGTGGGGATCATGGGGTCTAGCGTTTGTTTTTTGAGTAATGGGAGTACCCACGATCCCTTCAAGTTCCTGGGTACAATGCCACTTGAATATGATGCGTTGATTAATTTAGTAATTAATGGGGCCAAGTCTCTGGCCGCGTCTTTAATGATCTGTGCTGGACAGCTTTCACCCTGGCAGTTTGAAGGTTTCAGCGAGGCTATAATTTTTTGTACCTCAAGTACCAATACATTAGTAAATTTATAGCCTGGGGATTGTTGTGAGGTAGTTGCTGGGGTTGGTTTGGATGAAGCAGGATAATTTAGGTGTCAACGTTTGTCTGCTATCTTGGTCTGAAGGCCGGCAATTTTGTTGGTGAGAGCATTTTGAATGTTCGTGCACCAGAGTTTGTCTTTTAGACATGAGTCAGGGGGTGGGTTAGGGGTCTCCAATTCTCTCAGTATGATGAAAAGTTCTTTAGTACTGGACCCTGCTTGGTTTATTCTATTGTTGAAGGTATCCCGCTTGGTGCGGATAATCTCATCTTTGTATTTAGCTATGATGTTAGCTAGGTTTGTTTTGTTCTCTGATGAGGGGGTTATGTTTCCAGAGTGTTTCAAGTTTTCTTTTTTCAGAGCGAAGCGTCTTTAGTTCGGGGGTGAACCACGAGTTCATGTGAGCTCTTGGTTTCCCTTTACGCATTTTAAGAGTTGCAACTATATCTATAGCTTTACTTTACTTTACTTTATTAGATTTATATTGCGCAGCCATTGACCCTTGGGCTTAAGGACGCAACAAGACAGAAACAACAAGTAACAGATAGGCATAAGTAATATGCGAGGAGATAAGAGTCATTCATGCAACTAGCTAAGCAAACAAGTAGGTCTTGAGTTGCCCTTTGAAAATGTCAAGGGACTCAATGCAGCGTATTTCTAGGGGAAGGTCATTCTAGGCCTTTGGGGCAATAGCATAGAAGGCAGCATTGGCGGCCTTCACCGTCCTACATCTTGGAATAGCCAGATAGTTCTGCAGGCTGGATCTAAGTAGTCTAGCCTGAGATTTATTAGTAAGAAGTTCTCGCAGGTAGAGGGGCATTTTTCACTGAAGACACTTCTGCGTAATGGTGAGGATACGAAAGAGTATTTGTGATTGGATGGGTAACCAATGCAGGCTCCGCCTAGCATCTGTAACGCTCACCTGATTCCCACGGAGGCGCGGGTCTTGGCAGGAAGCTGTCTGTGACTCGAAAAGTGATGTGCAGGACTCAATTGGCTTCTGGGGTCGAACCTCTTCGCACTGTGTGTCGGACTCGAAGAGTGAGGTTTCTGCAGGTGAAATAATATGGGGGTTAATAGTCTGGGTAGTTGAATGTCCCTCTCTCCCTCTCTCTTCCCAGCTTTTTCGTAGAGCCCCCAGGTTAACGTGCTCACCTTATATAGGTGAATGCTGGGCTCTCCATCTGCGTCTGGTGCAGGGTGCCGTTGCCAGTTCCTTCACTGGTGAAACATAGGCCTCTTGAATTCAGAGGATGGTTACCGTCGTTGTCTGCACGAGCGGTGAGTTTCTGGACACCTTTTGTCTTTATAGTCTTTAAATGCGTGGCACGTTTATATGCAGACTCTATATAATGCTTTTCCCTTATGTATTGCAGGGCTCTTGAGATGGAAGATGAAGTAAAGCGCCTGGAAGTTTGTAAGTATGGCAAGCGCTCTAATTGTCTCTTTCCTTGCAGCTTAGTTCGTGTTAAAGAGACACCGGAGTATTTGCAGGCGTTTTATTGCGACGAGCGGGATGGACGTAAGTAAATACCTGCTTAATGTCTTTTCTTTTGCCTTTCAGATGTTGGTTTGCAGCGCCGGAGTCCGCGGAATGCCAGTAAGTTGTTAACGATGCTTTGTCTTTACAGGCGGCGATGCAGAACGAAGAAATCCGGAATCCACAGCGTGCCGGTAAGTATGGCAATGCTTTTGCCTTTGCAGGTGGAGATGCGGCGTGACGAAGCGGACGCAGCCGATGGATCATGTGAGTAAGTACTGCGTGTAAAGTTCGCCTTGCTAACCTGTTGTTTCTGTTCTTTGCAGGTGCTGATGATGTCTGGATACTGAAATGGTAAGTAGGATTCTTGCACGTCCAGGATCAGAAGAAGAAAAGCCGGAGCAGACTCGGAGAGCGTTCTGCTGCAGATGCAGAATAACGCGAAGCACGCTTCATCTATCGGGTGTGGTTTAAATAACCTTGGAGTGATGAGGCGTCTTCTTCCACGGCCCCGCCTAGGTAAGAAAAGAGTTCCAGTTTCCAGAAGAGTTCCAGTGCTGTATCCAGGGAGTGGAGCTGCCCCACCCAGGTAAGAAAGTAGTTCCTGTTCCTTAGATAGCTTCTAAGCGGCTGGTAAGTAAGCAGCATGGTCTGCTGCAGGTAAGTCCACCCAAGCATCCTCACACCTATTATGAGCCCGGCGCTTCCAGTGCCGGGACCAATGGTTTTGATGAGCCTGGTGCCACCGGCGCCAGGACAAGGTCCAAAAGGTCCCAGTGGGGACCGGCTGGTGCCTAGGATTAGGGTTAGGGGCCTGCTTCCAAGGACGTTGGGCTGGTCCTGGCTCCTTGGAAGCAGTGATCATGACAGTACCCCCCCTCAAGGCCCCTCCTAAGCGTGTCTTCTCCGGGGGTTTCGGCTTGTCGGGGTGATTCAGATGGAATTTTTTGACCAGACGAGGTGCGTGGACGTATTCTGAAGGTTCTTTCCTGGGGGCCGTAACCTT